>NC_064912.1:15260117-15560117 GCF_929443795.1 Astur gentilis | reverse complement strand
CTGCTAAGTTGCAAGTAACTTCTGGGTGCGTATTTATATAGAGAGTGCCCTACTACTGCTTGCTGGTGGTTCATCTGCAGCGTGACCTTCTAAAATGACTCCTAAGTATCTCATTTGTATTTCTGTTCCACAGCTCACTCAGCAGCTTATTAGCTGCAAGTTATGCTGCTGTTCCCACACCCTTCCAAGTAGGATTATTTCCCCAGAAACCTGCTGCTTAAACTACAGGAAATCTTAATTAGGGGCTTGCCTTCAATTTGTTTTACTTTTAATTCCTTTGTCAGCTGTTTTCTGCCCTTCTGCAACTCTGGTACACACAGAGAAGAGTAGGACTTGCACCTTTGTGCTTTAGTCCTGGTTATAACCTTGATTTTTTTTCTATGTAACCTTGGCCAGTCATTTCATTCCCCTGTGACCCAGGTTGCCTCCAGTCCTTACTCACACTGGTGTAGACTGCGTAGTGCAAGTGCAAAGTACTACTTACAGATCCTGGGAATAAAATGTTGCGCTGTACTGTAACGTACAGCAGCAGTGCTGGAAACCTTTGCTGATGTGAAGAGTAGCCACCTCTATGGGAATGTCTTTGCATGAACAAAAACCTGCAGTGTAATATTGCATGGACCTTCTTTCTTCCAGCTGCCTAAGGACTTAAAAGTGTATTCAGCCACTTTCTGCCTTTCACTGCAAAGCTGCATCTTGCCTGTGGACCCTCCTGAGCTGCCCATGTGAGTAGTTGAAGCTCTGAGTTGCCATGCTTGTTTACTTGTTACGTGGAGCACTTCTGGACAAGCTCAGCTGGTAAGTGGTAGTTCTGTCAGTGATGGTGTCAAAAATATCTGTTATTGGTAGGCAACAGCTCTTGAGCAGAAATTCATGCTTTCACGAGCTAACGTGAGTATGTAAGACAAATGTCACATAGGGAGTTTCCCACTGGTGACTTCTGCCAGCAGTTCGTTTCTGTGCCACCCCTTTTCTCTGTTGTCTTTGGACTTTGTTATGATAGAAAGCTGCCTCTTTCCCTTAAGTAATATTGTCATCCTAAGTTTATGGGCTCTTCCTGGAAAGTTTCTAAAGTTCAGCCTAATGATTCAGTACAGAATAGAGTAAGAGCAAATAAGGCTGAACAAAAAGTAATCTCTTGCTTAAAATAGTAAATCTGTTAAGGCAACAACTGAGCAAGTATGGGGCAGTACATGGATTTGTAATTCAAGCAGGATTTGTTTGGAAAATTTCTGCTGCTGGGAAGAATGTCTTGGATGAGAACCCCCTTGCCTTTGATGCTGCCAGGAGAGGGCGGCAGCAGTGGCTCTGCTGCACTGCGCCTGCGCCGAGTCCAGGCGCGCAGCCTGGAAAAAATGTTTCCAGGAATTACCGTCATCTGTCCCAATGCCAGAACTCCCTCTTTCTCCCTGTATGAATCATGCGGATGTGAAGTCGCTTGTGTTTCCGGAATCCAGCTGAATTTATTACGAGATCATCTCTTCGACTCACCTGCACGTGTAAAGCCCAAGCTTTTCTGAGATATATTGCACCGATCCTCTCCCAGCTCCAGAAATGCATTGCAGGGTTACTGCATTGTTTCAGGCCCTCAGAGTGCACAGGGCAAGCACTCAGGCAAGCCAAACTGTTAGCTCCTCTGAGGGAAACATCCTCTCTCTCTTCCCAGCTGAACTGGACCCAGTCCTACCTGCTGATATTTTTAGACGGGAAAGATCTGAAGCGTGGCCATATAGCTGTGACCTGCAGCGAGCGTTATCAGTGCTGAGGTCTGAGTGAACTGGGGATGGAGAGAGCCAGCCTTCCCCTGGCGTGCTGCTGTTACAGAGCTTGAAAACCCATTGGCCTCTTGAGCTCCGTCTATAAATAGCCGGAGAGGAACGGCATGCCCCGGCAATGGGAAGGCAAGCTCTGCAGCTCCTGGTGCCAGCACAGCACCCGTTCCTGGTCAGTGGGTGACTTATGGAGCGGAGAAGAGGGAAAGGGCCAGGGTGTTAACTTGTCAAGGCAGAAAGAGAGGAATGCATGTGTAGTTCCCCCTTTTAAGGTAATGATGTGTGAATTGTTTCAAAGGTTTTCTCTCCTGTGCCAATCTACAGTGGATGTGAGTAGTTACAGCCCAGGGCTCCAAGCCTGGCTTTGTTTGAACTGAAGCAGCTCTGGAGATCCCCTTGAGTGTCCGCCAAAAGGCAGTCGTCACACTAACACTGTTCTTTAAGGCAGATGAGCTGCCAGGGATCTTTGTGCTTTACTCGCTGACTCTCTGCCTGTCCTCCTCCATCTCTGCCCCGTACTCGTAGCGTGAGTCCATCGGCCATGGTTGTGCTCCTGTGTTCCACACAACCTCCAGCTGATGAGGCGGTGACCAGAAGAGAGATAAGCATTTGGTGTGAGGGATGAGGAGAGGGAGAAATATAATCTGTGTTTTAGACTGAAATGCTAATCAGAGGAGAGCTCTGTGTATGGGAGAGCTGCCCTGGTTTAATTTGCATCTGTTTGTTCAGATGGCCCAAGCTTCTGTGAGAATGTTTAGTGTTTAGCATGGACCTCTTCCTGGCTGACTTCAGACCAAATGAAATACAGCAAGAAAATACAAGTGCCCAGACAGGACTTGATGTGGGTTTGGAGTAGTGCTGTCTCTTAAACCAGCACAGGAAAAACCCTTAGAGAAGAACCGATCACATCAAAAATATGTTGGCAATCTCAGAAAAAGAAACACCTTTTATTCCTGTGGGGAGTTGCTGTTTCTGTCTGACAGCAAAAACTTGTGGTGAGAAAGGTCAGAAGCAGGGCACTAACATAACCAAAGCTGCGGGAGCAAAGCTGGCCCAACCCAAGGCAGACCCAGACTAGTTTTCCTCCCACCGCCAACGATGAGGGGAAGATTCCCCTTTGGATAGTTTTCTAGAACTCAGTTTCCTCCGCAAGGAGGAAAATTTGTCTCCGAGAACTTTCCGTAGCCCGGTGTTGTCCCTAGCAAAGGGTAGGTCCTTCTTCATAGCAGGCAGTTGTCCTGTGAACATTTCCCACTTAGCCAGGGCATCCACGGTCTTGTCTACCTGAGCCAGTTCCTCCTCGGAGACGTTCCTCTCTAAGGCAGCAATGCACGTCTCCAGCCACAGTTCATAATCTTTAATGATATCTGTGGACTTCGTGGGTCCGGCGAGCTGCGGCTGGCTGTGTGCCTCTGCCAGTGAACACGAATGCTCATCTTGTTCCAGCTCCTGGCCGATGGAGAGGGCCTGGCTGCAAGTGTCTGGTGTCAGTGGTTCGGACAAGGAGGTCACAGCTTCGGAGTCGTTCTCGCAGCACATCCCAGAGTCTGAGCTGAATGGAAGGATGTCCTCGGAGGCGGACAGGTCTGATGACTCTTGCCTTGGCCACGTGGACAATACAGTCTGTGTCCAAGCATAGAGCTTCTGTGGCGAGATGAAAAAAGGTTTCATTATAGAGAATGCAAGAAAACAGTTATGCCTTTCCCAGTGTTTGTCAGGCAAACCTACTCATCTTCAGTGGCTCAGCTTCAGATGATGCTGTGGCCCTTTCTGCCAGAAGATGGGTTCAGACAACTCATGGTTACCCTATGAAGCAGGGGCTTCCTCTTGTCCCATTTGCTTGGAGTCAGCATCTGTTGCAGAGCTGCCTCCAGTCAGATGTAGACTGTATCTGCTCTATTATTGAAGAGGGTAGGAGAAACAGCACAAAATCACTCCCTGCTGTGTGGATGTGATCTCCACAAGAGCCAGACCGGTGCCTCTCTAGAGGAAGCTGTGTCATAAAAGCTCCTGAGATAGTGGTGAAAAATTTTGTTTCATCATGTTGTTAACTCCTGTGGTAATGTGCATTTTATTCCTAAGAATAGCTCTTCTCCTCTCGAGCTGCAATGCACAAGTAGGAAGGCTGGGTTCCAGGAAAGAATTAATGAAAGGAAAATGTCTGAGACAATTTCCTTTTTAAATATTAAATGCTACAATAGGGCATATAACAGGTTGCTTCTGGCACGTTTACTCCTTATGCTTTGGGGAATGAATCGCAGTACTCCAGTCATCACTGGATAAAAGGTGATCTCCTTGTCTGCATTGTTGGCATGTGTTGGGGAGTTTTTTATGTGTTTTTCAGCTTTTTCACACCCTCGTGCCCTATTTCTTCATCTTTATTTTCTGCAGCTCCCAGGTGATACCTTTGCAAAGCCCTGCGATTGCTTTAGGGAACAGCAGTGACAGAGTATTAACCCGAGGTGTAGCCCCTGGTGTGCCCGTCACTGTGCTGGGTCCATATGTGCTGAGGTCAGGGTCAGCTGTAGTGTTTGAGAAGCGGGCAGGAGATTTCCAGCCCTGCAGAGCTCTCTTCTCCTGCAGCTCCCCGCTATTCCCTCCCCCTTCCCTCTGCCATTGCTCTCTCTTCAGGCGAGTGACAGAAAGGATAAAAGAGCTCAAATTGAGTGGGTGGGAGAAGTCGGCCCTGTTTCTTATTTCAGTCTGTGCATGAAGCCTCAGGGAAGAATTTCATACGAGAATAAAATGGACTCTTTCAGCTAAGTTAATCCACCCTGCCCCCCCTCCTTCTGGGGCAAGAAAAAATGTAAAGGGACAACTTTTCTCCTGCCTCATCCCACCTCCAATAGCCCTTCCCTCCCTCTGGGTTTAAAAAACAAAGATGGCACCAGAAGCTGCAATAGGAGTGGGACTAGGGCAGGGAACAGCAAAGCTATTGGAAAGCTGCAACCTCCCCATGATTTTATAATGTCTCTTAAAATTCCCAAGAGTAGTGAGTCTGCGAAGAAATCACAACTGCTGCTTCGCATGATTCCCAAGAAGAGAGAGCTGCTGAGATGAGGATGTTTGAACAGTGTATCTGGATTATTTAAGGCAAAAGGAGGGGATGATCGACTCAAGATTGCTACCAAACCCCCAAAATCTTCCCTGCCTCTCACCCTCTGGGTGGTTTATTGATTCAAATTTGGGAAGGGCTTGTAGGGCTGCAGCCTTTTTTTATGTTCTCATACTTAGAAAGGGATAAGCTTTTCACAGTTTTAGCTTACCTGCAGGCAGGAGCATTCGAAGTGGATGCCCACCCCAGGTAAGTCACTAAGAATGAAACCTGTTGTCTGACACCTCAAGGGGCTCCAGGTTTGACATGGTAAGTTTTTCAAACCCTTCTGCCATGGCACCGCTGTCATCCCCAGCAGCAGTGCAGCCACGCTGCGCCTAAGAGTAGCTACTGCGATTAACACCATGGTGAGGATGTAGCTAACCCAACTTATAAGAGCAGCTCGAACACTGTTTTCTTCTGCAGCATGGCCACTGCAACCTAACCTCTGCTACATGCAGAACAGCCTGGGATGCTGCAGAAGCAGCAGTTGGAAATGTTGGTTGTGGTGGGGAAACACGATGAGAATTGATTTGCTTTCAGTTTTCAAGATGACTCATGCTGGAATAAGCAGCTGTGATGAAAAAATGGAGTATGTTTCTGCGTGCAACTCAGCTAAATAAATTGAGGGGCTCTTCCTCCTGCATAAGGACTGGTTTCCTGTCCCACACGCTCTTCTGTCGGTAACTGTGTCTCAGTTGCAGACTTCAGCATTACCTGCTGTTGCTGGCAAGGAACAGCTTTGTATCTGGCATTTCCTGTATTTATTATGAGGTCTGGGGCTGTTGTGTGGCAGGTGGGGATCTGTGGTAGTTTTCCAAAGGGAAATGTGACTTTAGACTTGCACTTGGCCAGCCACAACCTCTCAAAACGTGCTTAGCAAGTAACTTTGCTATCTGATATTGTCTCCAAATGCTTTGTGCTCTCTTCTGTCTGATTCCTTAACTGTTTAATTCATCTCTGGCATTTATATTTCCTCTTCATGCTATAGCAAAGCCTCTCACAGAGATTATCACAACTGTCTTATACCAGCTTGTACTACATCTAGCTGAGCTTTTCCTTGTCAAGGAAGCAGATGTGACATTTGGCAAGTGTATCCTCTCTTCAGGTTTGTGTTCACTGTTGCCAGAGCATGCTGAGCCAATTACAGTATTTTCTGCAGGTGTAAATGCAAAAATGTTTCTAGAAAAGCTTAATCCAGATGGCATTTCTCTTCTAGAAAGCAATAGCTGGATGCTGACAGGCTGGGTGTTTAAATAAACTGGAATTTACTCCTCTGGTAGTCTCAGCAATTTAGGTACCTCTCAGACAGAAGCAGGCACCAGCCAGTCTCGAAATCAGAGAATGGTCTAACACCACTGCAGATGCACAGACAAGCAGTAAAACCACATGAACGTGGGTTTGGTGTTGGTTTTTTTTTTCCCCACGTCCTTTGCTGTGCTTCTGTGCATCTGATTCCAAGCTGAATGAAACTAGAGGCATCCCCGTTCTCACTCTGCATGTATCTTGTTACAAATATAACCCACATACTTTAAAGTAGGCAGCCGTGAAAAGTCCTGTCTCTGAGCATGATGTGTGTCAGACAAGAATTATAACGAGGGAGAAGATAGGGTGCTGAGTGAGAATGATGACATTATTTCTATTCTACCAGCCGCTTGGCTACTGAATCCTGCTTTTTAGACAGCAGAGGGAGAAAACACTTTCTAGAGCTAAGGGCATCTTAGCACTATTCCTGGTGTTGTCTAAATGTGGTGTTAGGAGTTTTATGGGTGGGAGAGAAGAGACAAATGATGAGTTTGGGACCCTCCACTTATTAGGGGGTAATAATTTGGGATTCTTTCTCATATCTTTAAACAGAGGAACTGCAGCAATGTACACACTTAATATTTTCTCCCTCTTACCAGCAGCCCCAGAGAGGCAGAAAACCATGGCGGCACACAGGAAAGTGTATAGATGTGGGAATTGCTGTGCTCACTGACCCTCTGGCTTGAAATCTGCCTGCCCTCCCCACCTCATTTTTGGGAGTAGCAAAATGTGGTCAGACTGTTGCACTGTCCCTTATTGTGAACAGCCAAAAGCCCTAGAGCTTGTGTAAAGGGCTATGTTAGTCACAGACCATGTGTACAACCACCCCCCTCCATTTAGGTGTAAGCTTGCTTTCTTAGCACCTTGCGCTGAGAGCATCTGCATTTAACATGCTGCTGCAGTGCATTGAATGCTGTGGTTTGGGGTGAGCCGCTCTGCTCTCTGCTATGTCCCCTTGCTCTAGGAAGGGCCAATGGATCTGTCTCTCACCCTGTAGCGCTCGATGAGTTTGAAACCCACGACGTGCTGCAGCTTCCGAAGGCAGATGGGACATGGTTCCAGAGGCCGCAACAGGGCTTCGTCCAGGCTCAGCGCGCCCTGCATGATGCACTGCAGCCAGCGGCAGGTCCCCAGCCCCATCAGGTGGCAGATCTCGTGGCAGGTCACCTTTCAGGAAAGCAAAAACTACAGCAGTGTATGGTCATTCCTGCTTTCACTGTCACCTCTTCTTCCTCCTCTGTTGTTTCCCTTTCCCTCCTCCTCAACAGTCTAACTGACTCATTGCTCAGCCCTGGCAGTTCTCCAGCCTAGGCTTTTCTGAGGTGGAAGGGGAACATGGCTCCCTTCTTCCCAGGTACCCCAACATCCATGTTTGTGTGGTGGAGGAGGAAGGGTGGGTGTGTTTTTTAGAAGCATCTGTGGGAAAACCCTGTAGATCGCATGTTCAGAGCTGTAGGGCAGTGCTGCTGTCACTCTCTTCCCCAAGGACAGTGTGGTGTTTGGGTTTTTTGTTTTCTTAAGGGGGGAAAAACAGTCCCACTGCGGTCTGAAAAGAGCAGCACAGTCCACGTGAGAAAACTGTAAGAAACTATTGGCAATAACAGATCTGGGTCCTTCCAAAGCAGATGCTCTTAACATTTGTGCCAAAGCAAAAACTAAGCTGGAGTCAGCTGGCCAAGCATGACTGCCTTGGGAATTGGCAACCGTGGAAAGGCTGAGGATGGAGGATTCCCCTCCTCCTCCCATTGCCACCTAACATCATTTGAAATTGCTACAGGAAGAGACCTCAGACTCAGAAATCCTGAGCAAATACCGGGGGAGGCAGAGAGAAATGGCATCAAAGGTGTTGGTGCGGCTGCTCCACATAGGCCAGCTTTGGGAGAAGTGCTGGAAGCAGAGCTGGCACAAAGGCACAGGGGAGATGCTGGGATGAGGGAGGACAGCACTCATGAAGGGGATGTGTTGGAGATAATGGGGTTTAAGGGCATCTGCATGTAAATATAAGTGCAGACTTGTCTGAGGTATTTTTTCTCACCTATCCATCTATGTAAGTAGCTCTGGCAAGTGGTCCCTTCCCCTTATGGATACCGATGTCTGAGGAAGACACGGTCATCCCTTCCCAGCCATCCATTCATTAACACACAACTCCACTAGATAGTCTGATTCATCTCCAAATACTGTATCACCTAACAGATCCTACTGCATGTGCATCATCTGGCAAGCAAAATACTCAGATTACCAAAGCACAAGCCTGGGAGCTGGGTAGGGTTTTTGTCTTAGTGTTGCTCCATGACATAAGGCAAGTCCTGTAGCCTCACTATACAGCTGATGCTCTGGTTTGCTCCAGTGACAAGGGGAGTAAGAGTTGTCTATGTGGTGCACTAAAATACAAGCTCTTTAGGACTGTGTTAAGTGTGATTAAGCAGTGATTGCCTGAATCTTCTGGGAGCAGAGTCTCATGCCTGCTTCACTGGGCCGTGATGTGGATTATGCCCAGGCCTGAAATATTTAACCCTACAGGGCAAGAAATATGGGGTGCTGGTCCTACCTTACAGCACTGGACCATCTCTTGGGCACTGAATGGCAGTGTCCGGTCTCTGCTCTCCTTGCTGACTTCACATAACCGTTCCTTCTGTGTGAGTGGATTCAAGCTGCTACAGCCAGCCTGGGGGAAATCCCCAGAAAATCTGGCAAAGCTGCAGACTCCCACTTCTGTAAAGAGAGGCACGTACAAGTTAGGCATCAGCTCTCATGACCATCTCTCACCTTGGGCAGCATGAAAAGAAAGCTGTTGTAGCACAGTCCAGGTGAGCACAAAGGGTGTGATAAGACACTTCCCAAAAGGTTTGTAGCACCTCAGTTACCTTTGCCTGGAGCAGGAGCCCTGACTCTGCTAATTTTAAATGGGGAAAACCTAGTTCCTCTTATCAGAGAGAGAGTAACATGTTAAGGATAGGATTTAACTATTCCAGTCTTGCAGTGAGGGCTTTTTGGTACAGTGCTGCCTTATTTGCATGCTGTGCTAGGAGATCATGGGACACCAATCCCACCTTGTCCTGGCAGGAATTTGCTGAATGTGAAGCTCCAGGTCTCACATGGGTAAAGGTCCAGCAGAGTGAGTCCAAGGACACACAGGGCATCCATGGGCTTGTTGTTCTTCAGGAAATTCAGGATCCCATCTGGAGAAATACAAGAAACATCCCTAGAAGGCATGCAAGAGCCAGAATTTCTGCTGCTCATGGGGAAGAGGATGTAATCCAAGCCACAGATAGCCAGAGCTGTTGGATTCAGCATCTCTGATGTAGAACCATGGCTGTGTAGCCCATCTCCTCAAATCAGAGTATGAGCAGACCTGACTTTGGAAGTGGTGCTGAGCAGAGTTAAAACAAAGCAGAGATAAGGGCAGAGATGTAGGTGAATTCAGTACTAACCCATGGAACTGAGCACCTGGAAGTAGAAAAATTTCCCTACAGGCATTTCAGACCTGACCTGGAGCAGCCATATCGCTGCAGTGCTAGGTCTGTGCTGAGCACGTGCTGCCCGCGATACCTGCAAAAACAGCTTGTTCCAGATGGATGTTTGTGCAGTGAGAGTTTGGCAGCTGACAAAGCACCTTCCCTGGGGAGTTGTGTGACACTTGAACCCAGATTTCCTAACATGAAAGGCCAATGAGTTCCCCACCTGCACCACCCAGGCCACTGATTTACTTTGGCACTGGACAAGAGATGGGAGAACTCGGACTGCACCAAATCAACAGTGCCTTCCCGTGGAGCTGATCTGATCACTTTGCAGAGCTGGACCTAAACATAATAGCACTGAAAAATACAAACAGCAGAGGAAAATATGATGAAAGTCACTTTGTGTTTTATTCCTGTTTCCAGCCTCAAAGTTCTGGGTTTTCCATGGGAACAGGATTACTCCCTTCCTCATCCCCTCCCTGCTCAGGCAATGAAGGGCTATTTCAGGCATCTCCTAAGGGAGGGCTTGTGCCCACGTGCCAAGCTGATGTCTCTATGGGCTCCCCGCTCCCAGGTCCTTACCTGCGTGAAGCTGCACCCTGTCCGAGTCCTGGCTGTGGCGGTAGCAGCAGTGAATGGAAGAGATGGGGATGGAGGGAAGGCACTTCACACGGAGACCCAGGAAGAAAGACTCAACACAGCTCTGGAGGGAATCCAGCAGCGAGAGCCCGGCAGGTCCTTCAATTAAGTCTAAGAAGAGAAGCTCTATTATCAGTTTTTTAAAGCTAGGGTGAACCATAGGATCTGAAGGGGTTTTGTGGGGCTGGCCACAGCAACTGAGGAGGAGGAAGGCTGGTTCATTCTGAAGTTAATTGCTTACTCTGGGATGTGGCAGACATCTCTAGGTGGTTATACAGATATGGAGGAGAAGAGGGGGCTCTTTCTGAGAGGTGGCTCAAGACATTGGTATGCTCTCTCATTAGCACAGCAGATATGCTAGGAAGATTGTCTCCTATTTTAAGTTGTGCAGAAAGATTAATGTGGGAGTGGGTGGCTGTTTTTAATGAACCATCAGGGATGGAGCTCCAGAAATGCTGTTTTATCCAGCATTGTTTTACATCTAGATGTATATGTATGTATGTATGTGTGCATACATATATTCATAGCAAATCTTACCCAGGGGCACACATACCATTTACAGGGCAGGTCTACTGGTGGTTGCCATCATGGCTTGTGACTGTGGACTGGGGACATGTCAGAGCATTTGGTATTACGCTTACCTTTGCTATGGCAATTGCATTTTGCAGGTTAGTCCTTAGAAGAGGAGGTTAGTAGCATTCAGCACCACCCACCTCCCACCTATACCTTTCCAGGTGGCTCAGTGAAGATGCCCGCATTACCTATAGGTTGCAGGTAAATGTGCTTTCGACAGAAGTTCTGCTTCCTCCTCAGCATTGCGTGATAGAACGTCTCAAAGTCCTCAGGGGCATCGGGGTGGCTGAGGAGCCAGTCAAAAGCTGTCCGGATGAGCAGTGTGCAGAACAGTGTTCTCTGAGGGTTGTAGGCTTCAGAAAGGAACAGCTTCTCTGCCCTGGAGAAAGCTTTGGCATAGAGCTCCTGCAGGGCTGGGTTGGTGGAGATCAGCGCATCCTTCAGAGCCCGGGGCCCAAAACTGAATTCCTGAGCGTGTTTGCACTGCAGCATCGTGGAGAAACCCACCAGCTGTGGCACTGCCTGCAGGAGGGGATACAACTATCAGCACAGGGCCTCACGAGGGACCTGGAAACCTTCTCGCGCTTTGCTCTCAAAGCAGTTTGCCCCAAGATTCCAGCTGTAAGGTTTGATTGGGAGCTTATAAATGCTGTACAGAGTGCGGGCCAGGAGCCCTACATGTTTACATGAGAGTAGCTGTTATAGGGTGCTCTACATCTGCGGGTATGTCACTGGTTTATGGACAATGTACCAGTAGATGGTGCTCAAGAAATGCATAGCCTTATTATTGTTACTAGATGTCTGGATTAAATCAGATAATTTTTTTTATTTTTTTATTTTTTGATGCTCTATCCTGAAGTCCCAATAACATGGGAAATACCTCTGTGTGTTGTGCAACTGGCTGCACTGGCCCTCATATGATGTTGAAAGGTGGTGCTCCTTTTTGCTGGGGCTAAACCACACTCCTTGGGGCTCTTGAAGGCATAGGTCCATGGCAGGAAACAAGAGGTAGATCTTGGTCTTTATTTATCTGTCTAGCTGTCAGAAACCTAAACTTCTGACTTACCTGACACCAGTGAAAGCAGCTGTTCACTGTTGACAATTTCCTCTAACAGCTTTCAATCCTCACTCTTAGGTATTGACCCCGGGGCTTTTGCCAGCTCCCAGTGCTGTTGTCAGGCTGCAAGATGTGGGAAGGTTTGCCCAGCCTGATCCACAGGTGGGACTTGGTGTGCGAGACTTGTGTTTGCTGGTGCTGCCGCCTCTCTAGCAAGATATGTCCGGGCCTGTTGCCATCATGTCACTTCGTGAATAACTTCATGTCACACCGTGTTAGCATCAGGAATGCTGGTGATGATGTAAAGTGGTAAATAAAGAGCAAATGAAAACCTGCAGGAGAAAGAAATTAATTCAGAGCATCCCAGAAATATCCTCTCCAGGGTCCTTTCTAAGGCCAGCATTTTCCAAAGCTGTAGAAGTCAAGCACCTACTTCCCATTGCAGTTTATGCACTTATGGAGAGTCCAGTAGACATCCTGGAGAAAGGGAAGACAAAGAGGAAACGAAATACAACCCCTACGGCTAACCTATGTCTGGATTTTTCCAAAGACATTCATTTTTTTTGTAAGGAGATCAAGCCAAGTAGAACTAGAGTATTTTGGAGCAGCACTTTGGGCAAAGTTGCCTACCACAGGTGAGTGCTCCACCTGTATACAAGAGAATGAAAAATACATAGGTATATATGCACAAAAGCACAGGGTTTCTAGCAATAAGTATAGTCTTCTATTAGGCAAGTTAATACTAACTGAAAAGAAACCAGACAAGCTTTCTGGGTGGATAAGCAAACGTATCAGCTGCTGACCATCATAATTATAATAGCATCATTCAATCACAGAAAAAGGGGAAATATTTTTAGGAGAAACTGGTTAAGTCTATAATTTAAGCAGGTTTGCAGCCTAGCTCTGTCAGGTAAGTGATATTCAGTGGCCCTTGAGGACAGCAATGTAACAAGAAAATTTAATATTTAAAAAATACTACCAATATGAGCCAAAGTCTTTGCTCAGTTATGCAAAGAAGGCTCTGGTAGTTTGCACTGTAAGAGAAAGGTAGCAGCCCATTAAAATTAACACTGAATTTCCTTACATCTAACCCTTGGGAAGATATGTGTATATATAAGCAGTCCTTAAAAAAGACTCGGTTTGTATGATCCTTTTTGGCGCTAAGGGTATATAGCCTAGGAGAGGGAGCGGGTAAGCATTTCCTCTTATTTTTGCAAGCTTTGTGTTTCGCTAGCATTAAAGGCTGACAGGAGACGGCACAGTGGGACCTGAAGTGGTACAAGGGCGCTAATACAATGAAAGTTTAGAAATAAAATCTGCGATGCTTTCTCAGCCACCTCTTATTATTCCCCACAAAATGTCCCAAGTGCTTCTGCTGGTTTTTACAGGTAGCAACAAGGGTTCATGTGATGTTGTTCTATGCTTTGTCACCCAAATCTCTACACTTCTGACTTGCTTCCAGATTTGGGAGGATGAAGTGAGAGTCTGACCCCATCAGGTCATCAGGAGTTTTGCCTTGGGCGAGGGTAGAGATTTGCCTTTTCCTAAGGCCAAGATTTCACTTGCTCTGCACAAACCTTAAATACGAGCATCGTTTTTCCAGCCATATGCAGAACTTACACTTGGAAACTATTAGCAATATTAAAATGACTGAGGATGCGATCCTGTGAGCTACTGACTGCGTGTTGCTCCCAGGGAAATCAAGGAGACTTTGCACTTGGTCCAGGTTGAGAGTGATCTTGTCAAAGAAGGTTTCTGAGAAGCACGAGCCACTTTCGTCAGCGCTTCCTGGCAATAAATGGAGTACGGGTCTGGGGGAGGAGGAGCTGGTTAGAAAATGAATGGATTTTTCTTTTCTAAATAGGATGTATGCAACAGCAGATACAATGAGCACACAGTCTTCTAGTGTGTGTTCCCCGGGGCTCTCTCATGGAATATACTGTGTACCCAAAGCTATGGGATATACATTGTTTCCCAAGGCTTCCTAAAAGGGGACATTCACCCAGCTCCAGACATTCCCAGCTATGACCATGGGTGTTTTGTGAATGTCCACCATGCCCAAGGATGCTCATGATTACATTTTAGTGGTTTGAAAGCTCAAGGACAGGAATTCACTTGCAACACACAGTCTGGAGCGATGCATGCCTCTGTCTCCTGGAGACTCTGGTTTTGCTTCCGACAGAACAGCAGCAACCCATTATGTTCGCCAAATCCAACACAGTAACTTTTCTTTAACAAGCTTTTCTAAAACACTTCACTGGAGAAAATTAATGCTTCAGAAAATTTTTATGGACAACTTTAGCAGTTTAAAAGAAGAAACCATTTTACAACATTAACCACAGTAGATGTTATTTGTGTGCTTGATCTAATATATAGATATAGTGTTTCATTAACTGAAGTAGTGCAAAAGGGCTTTGTAATTTTTAGTTCTTGTGTTGAGGGTGCCTTGTATTACTCCCTGATGCAGTGCTTCAGGAGGGAATGGCACTTTCACTTGGATTTTTTTTTTCCCCCCTCAGTTTTTAAGATGCCAAGGTGGTGATGAAGAAGTGGAAGCACTGATGCATCTTTCTGCCCTTCAGGTATATAGGAAGGAGACATCACGTCTTTAAGAAAATAAGCAGCTAATTTGGCCCCTTGTTTAATGACAAGCTGTAGGACTTGACTAGCAAGTCCTGAGGAGGAGAAAGTAACTCCTTTTATTTAAAAGGCCAGTAACTTGTATTGGCACTGGAGGAAATGCTTTAAGTAAAATAATAATTTAAAGGTCTGCTGCAAGTGGAGACACTCATCATGTCCACTGATGTGCCATTTTCTACTTTTACCATTAGAATAAAAGCATCCTATTCCCAATCTGCATTTTGTCATTCCATCTTGCAGCCATTTGCTAATGTAATTATTCCAAAACAAGGAGCACCTGTACAAATGAGCAATGCCTGTCTGTGCAGTATGAAACACGAGCCTGTGCCCTCCTGGCACCCGCAAGGTCCCTAAGAGAGCAGGGAAGAAGCCAGCCTGTGCTGGGAATCCTAGTCCAGTTTATGGAGACCTTCCTCTCTTTTCTTTCATATTCTTCATCATCACATCCACACAGTGCAGTGGAGACAGACATAACCCAAAGGTTTTGGCACTTGGCTCCTTGTCCGCTGTTGGGGGCAGCTTCTTCCAATGATTGTGTTGTAGGAACCCAGTTGTGACCTTTCTGCTTGTAGTGCATGTTGTGAGGCAGGAGCTCCAAGGACAACATGGGCTGTACGTCTGGCTTTTGGTAACATACAGAGGTTTCAGCTCAGATTTGGCATATCACACAGATCTTTTTACTATGAAATTTGATGGATTTTTTTCATGGTGGTGTTTTCACAAGAAATGCTCCCAAAATCCAGTCTCAGCATGTAACAGCTCAGCAGTCGGTATACTCCCTCTCTTACAGTAACCTGTAAACGTGCTTTATATGCAATTCAGGTTACTCATAAATTATTCTCTTTGCAAATCAGGCACCTATAAATTATTCTCTGTAATTGAAAATTACCTATGAATTATTCTTTTTGTAATTCACAGATGTGTCACTTATTCTCTGTTATATTGACATTGCTTTCTTGGATAGATATGCCTGGGGCTGACAGTAACAGTGTAATTCTCAAAAGCCAAGGCACTATCACACAGCACGAGTTCATTCGGGATATTCTGACAAGATAGAAATGGTCTTGCATGCAGAAAATCTGTTGTACAGATCCAGAGAAGGGCACTCAGTACATAATGGATTTATTTGGTATTTTATGGAATTTGGCCCTAACATTGTACAGATTGTATTTTTTTATTTTTTTTTAAGCTGGTCATTCTGAAGTTGTTTATTTTATAAGTCGACTTCTAACTCTGACTCTCTCATATATACTGCAGGCTGCAAATGCACGGAAGGACATTCATTCTGTTTCCATCCCCTCTCAGCTCTTGTGAAGTATTTAGAGGCAGACTCACTTAACTGGGCTCTTCGGATGTCAGAGGGACATTAGCAGAGTCTCTTAAAACTGATTAATTGCCTAAGTTAGGTGCTGTACTGTAAACAAGCACTGATAATGCAGAAAATTCATAGCCAGTCAACAGAAATGAAAAGCCCAGAGCAAACATAACAAGCATTAACTAATTATCAACACATGCCCTAGTTGCTTAATAGCTCTTTTCCTGAGATTTGCCATTGGTATCTGTTACTGCCACTCTAGGATCAGTCTTTCCTTCCCAGTATCGCACAGCTGACAGGCTGAAAGCAATTTTCTCAATTTATTTGTTGACATATATAGAAAGAGATTTTTCTTGACTGAGAAGCTGAACTCTCAATGGGTAAAAAAGTCCAGTGTGTTGGGACAGAGAGAGGACACCAAGGTGTAACAGCATTTAACTCGGGCCCAGATAAAATTCTCAGCAGTCCAGCTCCTTCCTCGAGGACCTCAAGGCAGCCCCTTGCACAGAGCCAGGCTTTGCCTGCTGAATAAGCTCAGCTGCTGGGGTCAGACCAAATCTGTTTTCCCAGGTTCAGACCTGAAATGGGGCAACTCCCAGGGGCTGCGGGGAAATTTAAAAATGCTCAGCACTTCTCAGAATCAATCTCCTCTGCTTACGGAGAAAATACACTCTGGACCTGGTCATCCCCATGCTTGTACCCACAAGAAGCTGTCGCATCTTCTGTTCATTTTCCATTAAATGGCCACAAAACACTGAGTCAGATCTCTATGTGTTCCAGACCATAAAGTTAGATAAAACCTTCTGGCCTCACATACTGCCAGATCACAATACTATTTATGTGTAATGTCTCCAGAATATGTTTGTGACTTGGAAACAGATGCTTTGTGTGGTCTCTCTCAAAGTGAGTCATTCCTGGTGCTGTGGAAACCATCAGGGATTCACACGTGCATTTACTGGGAGGAGAACCTACCTGTCATATTGGAATAGTGATTGGTATGTTATTGCCGCAAGGCTCAGTCCTGGAACGTTGTCCTCACATGAATCTTCCTCATTAATTTACTTAGACAGATGGACAACTCACATGCAGAAAAGTTTGCAGGATTAAAGACTAGATTTGTAAAGGTCGTTAAATACCCAAGATGGAGACAGATGCTTGCATCTGTCCTTATTTAAGTATTCTTACTTAAGTGTTCTTAAGTATTTAAGAACACCTACACATCCACTTTCCCCTAAATTTTGTTTTACGTTAAACCTGATCTCTTCAATACACTTTTCTTTCTATGAATATGTATTAAGGACGTACATTATCCCTAGTTTTGCTCTTCTGTCCTAAGAATTTTATTTATCCTATGCTCATACATAATGGTACATTTTTTCAGTGCCTTCTATTTAGGGGGTCTCTAAGTGCCATACAAACATTCATGAACTTCTCTGTGCTACCCTCCAGAAAGTAAGCTGACAGTATATGCCTTTCTCCCTACTCCGCCACATCACCCATTTATTCATCATTTTTAGTGCTACCTCTGTTTGGTTTAGTCCAGCTAAACTCTCTGTGATGCTTCTCCTGTGTACGTGTGTGATGAAGGGTTGGCTGCATTCTTCTCCCCTTACTCTTACGTGAAACAGACCTCTACAATCTGCTGGCTGGTTCCTGTGCATTTGCTGACCAAAGACCCAAAAGCACCCAGATGCAGAGAGCAACACTTATCGGTGCTGTACGACAAACCTAACGCTGCAGAGATACCCAAGCTCTAATCATTCACAGCTCCAGGCACTTTGCTCTTCATCATACTTGTCTAGACAGACTAAATGGTTTCTGCAAGACAACCCCAGTGTTAGCCAGGAAAGAGGCTGCATTTTCCGTACAGATGAATGCCCAAACAGGTATGTCTATGGTCGGATATTCCCTCGAGCACAGGCATTATAAAAGTGGTTCATCACGCAGTATAAATGCACTGTAATGCTGTGCCTCCTCCCAAGAAATCAAGTGTTTTTTAAGTGGTGCCGCCAGGTAGGGGATGTTTATGTGCATTTTACAGGCAAGGAGAAGGAGGGGGGTCCAAGGTAGTACCACGGCCAAGCAGCCACAAAGCCAGCATGGCTTGGGGGGGGGGGGGGGGGGGCCCGACAACGACAGCCCCCAACCCCCAAATTTCTTAGTGGCCAGCTGTACCCTAACCACCAGCCCGGGGGTTTGCTGGGCGAGAGGGATGTTCTGGAAACGCTGCAGAAGCAGGTCCCGCTCCTGGGACACCCCAGCATTTCCCCCCGTGCCCCCCCCGCCCCAGATTTGGAAAAGGGGCAGTTGGTGCCGATCCCCGGGGCTGGACCGGCACGGGTGGGTGTGTGGGGAAGCACCGAGTCGTGTCCGTCGTCCGTGTCCCCCCCCCCCCAAGCACCCTGGGACGAGACCCCAACCTCAGCCCGGCGGCACCCCAAGCCCCCGGGAGGGTGCACCGAGGACAGCCCGGGCACGACCCCCAGCACCCTGGGACCCTACCCCGGGCACGGACCCCCAGCCCCCGGGGGGGGGCGATGCCCATCACCCGGCAAGATGCCTCCTCCCCCCCCCCCCCCGGCCTCCCGTGCCCCCGCTTCCCGCCATGCCGGGCTGTGCCCCCCCTCCCCTCCCTCACGATGAGGGCTGCCCTCCCCCCCTCACGATGAGGGCGAACCCCCCCTCCTATCCCCCCCCCCCCCCAACCTTCCCTCCCCTCAAGCGGCCCGGGGAGGACTCACCGCCCGCCGGGCCGGGGCTGCGGGAGACCGGAGAGGTGCGGTAGGGCCGGGGCACCCGGTTTGGGGGTTGACGAGGCGGAGCGGAGCCCGGCGGCGGCAGGAGGAGCAGCAGGAGGAGGAGGAGGAGGAGGAGGAAGAAGAAAAAAGGCGAGGCGGGGGGGGGTCGGTGCCTCAGTCTTGGAAACGGCGGGATTCGCCGAGCCGCCGCCGCCGCGAGTCGCCTCACGCCGATGCGCGGGGCAACCGCCAGGGGGCGCCCTCGGAGCGGGGCTGCCTCGGGGGGGGAGGGGGCAGTTACGCGGGAAAGGGGGAGGTCCAAGGGAGAAGGTGTCCACGGGTGGTGACAGGGACGCTGACAGGAACGGGTCCTTCCCGGTTTCGGTGGAGCCTGGGAGAGAAGAAGGGAGCGGGATCTCATTTTGGGAAACGTGTTCCCCAAAGAGCCTGGGGCCGAGCGAGGCGGCGGCAGCGCTCCGAGGACGGCAAGTTCTTTAATCTCTGCTCTTAATGAGAAACGAACGAAGGAGTGGGTGTCTGGAGACCGGAGCGCTGGTGAGGTGGTTATGCCGGCGACTGATGCCATCTCCTCTGTGGGAGCGGTGTTTGCATTTTGCCTCAATACAGCTCTCCCACATGGCCTGGATGCATTTCCGTGTCCCACGGTGTCCTTTAATTTGGGAATATTATCTGCTGTTGGAAAGGTTAATTACGTTAGAGGAGTGGAACTCCGCTCCCATGTCTCCATGGCTTCATTTATTCTGTCTTTCATGTTTTGATCCCTTCAACGCTTTGATCCCTCATGTCTGCCATCCCTAGATGGAAGGAATAAGGAACACCCTGGCTGGGACGCAAGCGTGTCCCTAAGTGACATAAGCTGAAATTAGGAAAAAAAAAAATTTGTTTTGCAGCCTCAGGAGCCGTAGTAGTCCTGGCAACCCAAATGCCATCTGCACACCCAGCACAACCAAGGGCCTCGCGAGAAATGTCCTGCCGGAGCCGAGGTGGCCACAGAAGTGGACAAATGGCCAGGTGCCGTGCTGGGGAGCTAGCAAGCACCAGAGTAAGACCATCACCGTGTGCTGCAGCCTGCCGTCCCCGGGACCCGCATTGCTCTTAAGGCACCGACAGCATCACTGGTGAAAAATTGCCCTAATTTGCTGCTATCCTAATCAGATGGAGAGGTGAAGCAGCAGCTTCTCCTGGCAGCGGCAGCTGCTTGCAAAGCCTCTTTGTGGGAAACTTTCACGAGATTCAGCGTGCGGGGAGGGCGGGAGGGAGTCCTAAGGCCTTGCAATAGCATCATCTTCCACTTCAGCTGCTACCCAAGCACAGGAGAAGCCCTCTGTGCTGTTTTAATTGGCTGCCACTTGTAATTAGAGTTTATTTGTATTAATTAAGTTAAATTATCTATTTGCAAGTTGCTCGTAGTACTCCATCAACATGTTTAGAACAATACAAGCCTCAGAGAGCCAGCCTCTGGCCCGACGAAGCCGTGAGCTAAAACCAGGCAAAAAATACTGTCCCAATACAGCATGCTCCAAAATGTTGGTTTTGTTTGGTTTTTTTTTTGCTAAGAAACCTATTGGATTTAAATTTAATAATTAATACTTGGCTTAGCTGCCAGAACACTGCCTGACCAGCACAGGTAAACAGGACTGGTGGTGTTATTAAATGTTCTCATAATGATGCATTTATCCTGGGCAGACACAGGAGGAGGTGGGTAGTCCTTGTCCAGGAGAGCTTATAGTAAGAGAGAGCATACCTTCGCTCTCTGAATTTTTAGGAGGTGAGTGGATTTTTTAAGAGAAGATCAATACAAAGGGAAGGGATAAAGGGAGGAGGAGGTGGTCAAAAATCAGCTGAGAAGACAATCAGGAGTTAGGGAGGGCAGACATACAGTGAATCGGAGTGGATGGCGATTTAAGGCTGGGGAGGGAGTGGAAGAGCGCCGGGACAGCCACGCTCCACATTAGCTCAGCTGTGATTAAAGCTGGTCACAGTGGAGACGTGATGCTCACCACAAGTGGCCTTTATCTGCAGTGAGAAGCAGCAATCATTATTCTGCTTCTAAACTCAGTTGTTTATGCCAACTTGCGTTTCCTAGAGAGACCACGATCTGTTGTCTCCGCGTGGAAGGATGTAAAGTACGGAGGCATGTGCCTTGGGTAGGTGAGTGCAGGAAACTTCATGGAGCAGCACATCCTCAGGAGGAAACAGAACGAAAAAATCCCTAAACCGATGCCTAAGACTGGAACTTAAATGATTGTAGTTCTTTAGCTGAAGAAAATTGTATAGCGAGACACAAATAGCTCCACAAGGAGAAAAGGCAGGTACCCAAGTACTGTTTAAGCCAGAGAGAAGAGACATGGCCTAAACCCACAGCTGCAGGCTGAAGCCAGACAAATTGAAATGAGAAAATAGGCATTAATTTTTTAAGAATGAAGCTGATTAGCTGCTGGAACAAATTACTGGGAAAAGTGAAAGTCTTTCCATATGGTACTGTTTTCCTATCAAGATAAGATGCCTTTCTGCAAGATGGGCTTCAGCCAAACATGAGTTTCTGGGTTCAGCAGAGCAAGGATGGGAAGAAATGTAGTGGTCTCTGCTCTGAGAAGCAGTGGAAGGATGCTTTGTGATTTTTTTGCTTTTTTTGAAAGAGGTGACTTTGTGGTTCCCACCTGGCCTTTAGGAAATGAACTAAAATAAGTGCTCTGGGTGTGTATTTCTAAATCCCTCCTGGATAGCTGTGATGGTGCTGCACTGGATTGTCCCCTTCTGAAGAGCACCTGGGCAAGGGCAGCCAGAGGATCGCTCAGACCCAGCCTGTCTGATGGGTTGGTTTGGGTTTTTTTGCCCCGTCCTGCCAGCCAAGCTGGGGTATTGGTCTGTGTGAGACTGGCGGTGCAGACCTGTCGGGTCTCTCAGCATTTGTCACCCCAGGCTGACATGAGGCTGCTGGGTGCCCGGCTGGAGGTAGGCGTCCCCCGGGCAGCATCGGTCTCTTGCCCCGAGCTGACCACGAGCGAGCTCTGCGGTGGCAGTCGGGGCCTTTTTGGTTCTGCCACTGACCTGCAGCGTGACTGGGGCAAATCGTTTCCCTTCTGACTCCTGGTTTCTTTTTCAGCCTTGCTTGGCCTTTCAGTTTGACCCAGGGCTTCTGCAGGGGCTCTCTCCTGGTAAGAGTATACTCTGAATGTCTGTGCAGTTATTTTTTGGAAAGCGAATTGCTTGCTGCAGGTGTGAAATATTCTCCTGTTATTGGAGTTTTGGCTATTCAAAAGTCAGAGTGTTATTTCTGCATCCTTGTAATATTGAGGCAGTTTTGAAGGGACCAGGGTGCCTTTTAATTTCAGTTTGTGCTGCCATCACAAAGCATAAATGCGCATGAGCAACCTTTCTTAAAGTTTGGATATTAGTAGCACTCTAGAGAAAGCAATGGGGATTCAGCCCTTGTCTCTCTGCCGGTCAACCACAAAGCACTGACCCATATTTGGGCAGCACTGCAGAATCACTAGTAGCTACTTTGCTGTTGGCCCTAACAAAATTGCAGCCACAGCTGGACAAGGGGCTGCCTCACCTTTGGGCTGTGCTGTGCACAAGGAGGAGAATTAGGGAATGCACACAAAAAAAATAAGAATCTAGTGTTATGTTGCTGCTTCTGTAAAAATGAGGCGGCTGCAAAATTTGCTAGGAGGAACAGGCACAAAAGCCAAAGGGTGAGATCTGCTAAATATTAATGGTGATGGAAAGGAAGAGGAGAAACAGGACTGACTGGTTTGCGGTGGAGATTGAGAGTTACCATTCTGGGAGTTACTGGGAGGATGTAGCGTGGACCTGTCTGGGGACAGGTTAGCTCCCTTTGCAAGCTGAAGATCTGGTGGTGTGTGTCTGGTAGACAGAGGGTCTGAAGCAGGAGATGAGGAATTACTGAAGCAGGATTTCACCTTGAACAGGGGAGTCTGAGGGACCACGTCCGACCAGCCTATAGGAGCTTTGTGCTTCCTCACTGAAATCAGTTGGTTTGGCTCTCTGCGCACATCAGAGGGCATGAAAGGGAGATGAAATGTTCCTTGTCTCTTCCATTTAGTACCCTAAAAATGCAGTGTATTGTGCTGGTGCTGTGGAAAGGCCACTCCTTTGCCCAGCTGGTGCCCTGGGCGCTACCCGAGCCATCCCCGTTTGCGTGCCAGGACGTGCCCTGGGATGCTGCCTTGCACCCTATCCATCACCCTTCCCTAAAGAGCCCTATGGATGAACCTCGTGGAGGCATGGGTGAACAGCGATATGACTGTGGTACTCGGGTTTTCCCGTGATTCCCTTGAGAAATCCAAGTGAAGCAGCTCGGATCAGCAACAGTGAAGGACAGCTTCCTTCCCGCAGTAGGAGGTGGCAGAAGAGAAGAGAGCAGCAGGCACCTTCTGGTAGGTGATGGAGTGGAGGCATTAGTGTCCCTAAGGCAATGCTCGTGCTCAGTCTGGAAACTCACCGGACCAGTAAAATTGTCGCTCTCTGCTGTGTCCTGGCAGGGTCCAGGCTCTATTGGCAGGCTTGGGGAGGAACAATAATGAAAACAAGTGTTTGGCTGGTGTTACTGTAGTGCCACAGACTTTAAGAAACAATAAAAAGAGCCCAGCCCTTCTTTGATTAGTGTGTGCAATCTGCTGCCACAAGCTGATGCAGGAGGAAAAGATAAGGGAGAGAAAAAGAGAACAGCTATGGAGTGAAGATGAAAGCACTGGGCAGAAGATCTGCAGGGGAATAAAAGGGAGCCATTTATTTGCACATAAGTTGCTAGATTATGCCTCCATGTACATCCTGGGCAGCTTCTAATCCTACAGGTTTATTCAGACTTTTTACTGGTGTTAGAGACTCTTGAGAAGAGTCTTTACACCCACAGATCTAGGCAGTAGCTGGTCCAAATCTGTCTTGTGCCAATCTAAGGAAAATTTATTTTATCCCAAGCTGTGCCCATATACAGGGTCTTCTTCCCTTTTTACCAGTGGTTTCATGTTTGAAGTCTCTCTGTAGGAAATCAGTGTGGATGCTCCGTGATTCATTCCCATGAGGAAGCATGATTTCAGGTCCCCATATGGTCGCAGAGGCAGAAGAGGGGGCAGATATATATTTTTACAGCAAGGAGAATACAACTTCAGTGTACAAATTTGGCCTGGCATAGGGGATCTGGGGAATGTACAGAGTGATTCTCAATTTTTTTATATTTTTTTTTTTTTTAATGATTGCTTCTTCTTGGCTGCTTATTAGGCTTTAGGAACAACGAAGAAGGAGGCTGCTGCCTGAGCAATCCAGCCCAGGCTTTAAACTCAGCCTGGTATCTGGTCTGTGTGTTCCCTGGTGTTCAGCAGAGTCCACTTATTGAGGCCAGCAGAAATAGCATCTCGCTTCCTGGTTTCAGAGGAGGTGTTAAGTAGGACATCGTTAAATTTGGGATTATTAGTAAGAGAAGAAGGGTAGCTATTTCTCTTGAAATGCTTTGGTTTGATAATAGATCTTTGGGCAGAGAACTGCAAAAAGCTGCCCTTTGTAGAGAGCTAGAGAATGAGATGTTTGCAGTAAGGAAACTGTCTCTGATGCAAAGAATTATTGGGCAGAAGTGGATGTTTGGGAGCATTTCAAGTTTCTATACATGCAACCCTGACTGGCACCCACTCCTGCAGCATTTCAGCCCAAGGAATATCTTGCTGATGTCAGCAACCGGTAAAGGGCTGAGTCATGTCCTGCATTGGCATCTTGGTCTACAGGAATTTGGGGATCACTCTGTGACAGCGCAGGTGGAGGGGTTCTTCTTGGTGGCATTTCCGTTTTAAGGTTTATCGGAGTTTTCCCTGAGTCAGAGACATAGAGACATCAAGTTTCACATGGGCAATAATCTGATTGGAGACAGTACCCTCTATAGAAATAAGTACTCCATATAGAAGAACGGAAGTCTGTGAATGAGAGGCAAAGCCCCGCAATGAGTTCTCTGCGTAATTAAAAAGCTGCAATGAGATGAAATATGAGATGGAGAGGAGAGATAGTTGGAGGCGCTGAGAAACAGAAGCGCTTTCAAGTATTTTACTGCAGAGATGACTGGAGAATTTGCCAGGGGCCTGATTTTCTCCTTGCGCTGTCCTTTGCCAGGTGACTCATGCTGTGTGGCCTGGTCACCATCGCTGACCCAGAAACCTCCAAATGCCGATACAGGTGTGAGTGCTAAACCGAGCTTAGGCATAAGGCAGGGGAGAGTCACGGGGCTGCAGAGCTTTAAGCTAGAGCTAATGTCTGTGTCTTGTTGGACTGATGCGTGGCTGGGTTTTTTTTGCCCGTGGATAGACTACAGCCCACTTTGCTCTGGGCTGGGTGATGATCCAGTTGTGCCCAGTGATGCTACGAAGGCAGCTAAAGGCCAAGTGCTGTCATTGGAAACCAGCTGTGAATTAATACCTGGTGTGTGATTAATGTGCTTTTTAAATGCATTCATGTCCTGTCACACTGGCTGTGGCTTTTGTGTCACATTCGGTGTTCTCAGAACATTTATTAGCCTTACAGATCCCTTGATTATTGCTTTCTCTTTTATAATTAAGCCATGAAACTCAGCATGGTGCAGCTTATGCGGTATTAATCCATGCCTGGCATATTCTGCCTGTGCCCTAGCATCAGGCTAAATGCTGGCAGCTGGATGGCTCTCTGCACAGTTGCTATTCTGAAATTTTTTTAATGTGATTACAAAAATCACATTCTGTGTGCATATGGGCAACTCAGGGCTCGCCACTGCCACAAGCAGTAGCGAGAGATGGTCTGAATTCCTTAAAGCAGGATCTGCCCTCAGTAGTGCTGCGAGATGGGGCTTCCTCCTGCCCTAGGCACTGGGTGATGCTCTCCAGGTCGGTGCTATTAGCTCTGCTTCAGTGCTAACACAGCCTCGCGTGCTCTGCACTCCCTGCTTGCCCTTCTTGGGGCAAGAAAGTCCGTGAAAATATGAGTGTCACAAGTGGGTTCTGTTTCACTCCTTTTTGCCCTGACTCTTCTTCGTAGGAGGTTTAATCTGGACCCAAGATTTCCTCCGAGGCTGCAGCTCCACATCAACTTTCTGTTGGCAGCAGCTGCAACGGCTGTTTGAATAGTTTTCCTCCTGGCTGGTTGCTCCTGCCCCCAGTACGGCAGCTTAACAGTTTGTGTGGCCATGTGGTGAACTGAATAGGGAACAAAAATATCATAAACCATGTCTGTTTTACTTTTATTGTCCCTTTCCTGGGAACTGGTTGTAGGGGTGACTGCTGAAGGAACTGGAGCTGAGTGCTACCAGAAGGGATGTCCCTGGAAGGAGCCAGCACTAGTGTCCCAGCCACTGCTGGTCCAGACATAACAGTTTGAATGCAGAATTCATGAAGACTTTGCTGGGCTGGGTGTTGGGCCATTTGCTGTCTCTGTTGGGTAAGTCCAAGAAGCTCTGGAGCTGCCTCCTCCGAGGCTGGAGATGCAGCACAGAGCGGGCAGTAATGGGCTCCGGCCCCTCTGCCCACACGGCTCTGATCTCCACGTCTGCTGAAAGTCCTACCAAACTTCAGATGCGGGGACAAAGTGCTGGGGTGCCAGCTATCAAAGAACAAACGTGTCAGTGTCCCTCATCTACTCTGGACATCAGCCTGGAAGCCGTAGGGGCCAGGACGTGGGATGCCTCCATGCAGAGCCGAGTGGCTGTGCTCTTCATGGACCACAGGTGCCATAACGCAACAGCAGTTCTGCTCTGCAGTGTGCATGTTAGTTATACACGTACACACACTGCTCAGGTTATCAATTATTATTAATCAAACTATTTCTGTGGAGACCTGAATGCTGATCATCTCAAAGCTTCTGTTTCAAAAAAACAGTGCCAAAAGCGATGTGCAGGATGTAAAGCCGTAGTGCAGAAACTCTTTGAGCTCAGACGTTTCCATGGAGATGGATCTTTGATCTCGTAATAAATAACGGGCAGAGAAGATGCTCCCAAACTAGGGAGGAAGGCAAGGCTGATCCCTACGGGGCAGAAGTTCTCAAGAGGAATTAGGGAGACAGGAGGTCTCTCTCTTTTTTTCCCCTCCATGATGCCATGTCTGTAGTAACAGCGAGGTTGAGCTGTCTGCCCGCCAGCGCTGCGGCGTACGCCGAGGACGTGCCTTTCATCCAGCCAGCCAGACGGCGTGCTACACCTTTGAGCTGGCTAATTTAATGCTGCTGAAAAGTCAGACCTTTGTCTGCACAGCAATATTCACCCTGTGCTGCAGGATTTAGAGAGCAGTGACACAGGGGTTTAATACCAGTATGAGACACACTTGTTTGCTTGACTGTGGTGAAGTAATCTGCGGAATAAGAACGGCTAGGAGAAGTGCTGCATTTATATAGAGGGGGAAAAAAATATCACATTTTACTCTGGCATAATGTGCAAAATAGAAGTGTTTAACATGCTGATGTGGAGATAGTGACCAAAGGCAACAGTCAAGTTGGCTTTATCCACGTGGATGAGCTTTGACTGCACTCGCGACTCGTGTGTTGTTTGAGCTGTCGGCAGGATCAGGGCTGTTACTCCTGGCGCTGGAAATCAAGGCTTCTGTGGATGGAGCTGAAAGAGAATTCATTAGGAAGGGGCATAATGAGCTTCAGTAGTCACTGAGAACTGCTGCTTGGAGTAAATGTCATCACACGCGTTCCGGTAGGATGTTTCACGCCAAGATGCACTGCATCAGCAGCTGAAGATGAGCCCTCATGTTTGAGTGCTTGGATATGCCCGTACAGCTCACGCGTTGGCATTGTGGCCGGCGTGCGTGCCGAGCTGTGCATGCCTGTTTGTGCTTTTCTCGCTCCGTTTGGCAGCCGGGTGGTGGCTTTTCCTGGTCACTTCTGATCTGTTCACAGGACATTGACAGATCTGTCCCTTTGTCTCCACTACCAGCATGGCCTCAAACAGTTTTTTTTTCTGCAGGATGTAAGAGTACGTAGGGTGAGCAAGCTATTGTATACAGCCTGTTGCAATTCTCCCCCCCCCCCCCCCCGTTTTTTTAAAAAAAAATTATTTATTTTCCTTGGATGCACTGAGCTGCCAGTTGTGCTAATTAGGGTCTCTTACTTTAGGGGTTTGAAATACTCAACCCTGGCAAAATGGTGCTTAAGTATCTCTTATGGCTTCTCCCCACCCGGTCCCACCACTGATTTCGCTGGAGCAAGTGACCCCTTTGTGCCTTGCTGGATCCCAGACTCCTTAACATCTCAGCCATCACTTTATGTAATTTTAAAGTTCTAGTTCAAATACTTTATTTATAAGGATATATGTTGTTTGCAGCTCTGAAAAAGTTATTATCTTTTCCAAATGTTGCAGAAACCTTCAGTGTTGAACATAGCCCACAGGTTCACTTTAGAGGCTGACAGGTGGGTTTTTTGTTGATTTTTGTTGTTGTTTTTTCAAATGAACCTCACTGAAAATACTGTCACGTAGCTCTCTGTTTTTCAGAAATGGACCATTTAGCCAAGAAAGCCATGTTGTTGTCTTATGCACTAGTTCACTGGGAAGAAAATATGTTGAAAGAGCATGCAATATTAAAGATATTTTGAATCAAACACTTCCACTGGTTTCAGTGGAGGCTTTAGTCTTGTTTTCACGGGGCTCTTCTTGTCAGAACCTGAAGTATAAAATATTCTGACAGGTCCAAGTTAGGGTTACTAGGCGGTAATGAAAACAGCATTTTTATCCTCAATTACATGGACAAGATGGGAATGCTGTGCAGCCACAGCTGTTTGTCTCACGGCTGTGACAAGCCTGTATGGATGCTGTCACTTAGCAACCATTGCCATTTGTGTTTTAACTGCAGCTTTTTTGTTGTTGGCACGTAATGAGAGTTGTAATCACGAGATCAATCCCATCAAAGGTGTTTGTTTTTGAGAGTGATGGGCTCCAGGGCTCACCTGTGTCCCTGCTCAGCCTACATAAGGGCTAAATCAGAAGAATTTCATGTGTGATGGCTAACGCAGCTTAATAAGGGTTTATTTTGGAGCTGGCTTGGCTGGACCAAGTTGTGTTTCAAGATGTACAGCCTGGATTCGCCATCTGCCAGACCTGGCTCTGCAGCTCCTTTGTGCTGGTCACAGCCCAGCCCAGAAGCTGGTTCGAGGCCAAAGCTCTGAGGGTGGTGGTGGTGAGGGACCAGCCGGGGCGAGCCTTGATGTCCCTAACACACGGCAGCGCAAGCTCCCTGCTCTCTTCTACTGACCCTGCCTGAGAGCCCAGGGAATATGGGGTCAATGGAGACTGGAAATACGAGGACCAAGAGATAATGAAATGGGAGAATTGAAGACTTTAAAGTGTATCTATCTCTTAAGGGTAATTTCCATCTATCTTTCACTGAAAAGGGGCAGTCCTACCACGGTTCAAGCCCTAACGCTCTACAGGAGCTGTTTAAGGTTGTGGTTTTACTTTACACCTGATGTGGTCTAATCGAGCAATGCTGTCCTTCAAAGGGCTGGGTGCACCCCTGTCCCAGACAGCATGTTCCTGCCCTTGCACGGGGTCTGACAACTGGGCAACTGTGGAATGAGCTGGGGAGTAACTTGGTTTGGATGGGTTTGGTTTGGACACAGCCATGTGAAAGGCATCTTTGCAGCCCAGTTGTATGTTTATGGTAAATAAACACATTAAGCTGCTGTGTTCTAAGCAGAGACTTGGTATTGCTATTATGGATAGAAATACTGTTTTCTTTAGTTTCCTTTTGCTTTAACTGAAACAGTTATGTAATTGCACCTGTAGTATTGCAGGGCCCTTTGATGTGGACTGCTCATTTCCCCTTCTATCTGGGGATGAGTCCTAAGTGTACCTATGACATGTGTTTGCAGAACCCTGAATGTTTTCATTACAGGTCTACATCACCAGCTTTGTTCCACCTTGTCCAGGCAGACACACTACTTCTTTGAAAGAAAGCCCTTCCATTTTTCTGCATGCTGGCTTGCAAGGTTATAGGCAAGATCTCTCCTGTCTGTGGAGGAGCATGTCTGACGCAGGCTGAGGTCTGGCCGTGTTAAAGTGGTGCTTTATTTCTCAGCAGAGGACAAAACCCACTGCTCTAAAGGGAAATGACACAGACTACAGAGGTGCTGCTACTGATACATTTTTCCATTGTAAATTGCTGAGAACGTCTGCTGTGAAGGTGGTTGATGAGTTTCCTCTCTAACACATGGTGGTTTTCAGAAGCTTTGATAAATATGTATCGAAAGGTAGAGCAAATTTTATTAGAGATGGACAAAAGAAATTGCGAAGATATGGATGAATTGATCAGTAATCACAGATCACATATATCTAAGCTAAAGCAACAGCCTTAGACATTTATGGCCCCTTTTTGACTAAGTTGTGCAATTAGTATAATTAGGCAAAGACTATTCTTTGGCTTTTAAATGGCCAGTGTATTAAAACAGAAAATTAACAGCCATTCTTCTGGCAGCTTTTATAAAGCTGTTGCTAGTGTAGGGCTGAGCCAAAGATGCTTGTTCTCTCCTTCTCTCCTGTGTCTGAGCAGTTCAAGGCTAAATCCTTTCTTCAGAGCTTTGTTGAAATGTGTTGAAAGCAATTCTAGGAATTTCATACCTGTGTACAGATCAGGCATCAGAACTTAGATTGCGCTGTGCAGATGAAGAGAGCTGAAATGAGCTTTGTAATCTTCTTTCACAGTACCAGCCATCAGAGACAAATTTTTCTCATCTGTGACGTTATGCATTGATACCACTTGTATTGCTGGCGCCTGCTAGCCACAGCCCACACTAAAGCAAAGGACAGTCCCGAACCTCGGTGCTTCTTGCATTAGAGGCCCATGTCTGGCCACAGCCTTTGCTGAAATCCGTGTAGCGTGTGTGCGTGCATTGGAAAAACTCTCTCAGTGGTGCCTGCCTCCTGCAGGAACTGTACACAGCTACAGCACTGATGGTGTGAAAGCAGCAGTTTCTATAGAAATCCATCCCAAAAAGGCAGTTTTGAACTTTCTCCTGTGTCCATAATGGAAGGCCAGGCAGCCCACTCCTTTCTCTAAGTCGTTGAAGTCCTCACTGTGTGACAGGAGCGAGCTGGGTGTGTAGAGTTTATGCACTGTTGTCACATTGTGAAGTGGTAAGTAGCAATGGTGCTTGTTGACGTGAATGTTCAGTATGCATGTGGGGGTAACAAGTCTGCTTCTCAGGACTGTCTCCTTGAAAGTTAAACCCTCCCCTTAGGTGCACAACGACCACAGCTTCTTAGCAAGAGATACCCCATGGTGTAAATTCTTAACCCAGCAGAAAGCTGTGTGGCTGGGATAAGGATATTGTGGAGGTGCAGAAAAAGTTTTGGTAGGTAAGTGGGTTGAAAATGAGTTAGCAGTGTAAGTGGGGCAGGACTTGTATGAGTTCTTACGTGTGCAAAGATGGGCATCCTCGAGAGGGTATCCCAGCATGATGGATGATTCACATTAGTAGCTATTCGTGCGTGTTTACAAATTTGGTAGCTAAATTTTCAGCTCACAAATGGCACTGCCATCGTCTTCTGTAGAAAGAATCATGGATTTCTTATTTTGCTTTCATCTCCCTCAACCTCTCTGGTCCCTGCTATTTCTTCCTCACACTGCTCAGATCTTCACGACCCTTCACATTTCTCCCAATTATCAGGTGCAGGATGTCAGTGCAAGCATCTGTGTTAATAAGACTCTCTACTGTACCTAAAGTGGCAGTAAGGCAATGCAGTGAGGTCAGAAGAGAGAGAAGTACAGAATCAGCATTGAGTCACCTAATTGCTGGAGGTAGAGACCGGTTTTTAATGAAAGATGAAAGGAGTCCTTAATTCCCCTTCTAAAGATAAGGAGCCCTCCCAGTTTGCTGTACATTTGGGTTTCAGTGTACAAGCATCCTGTGTATAAACAAGACTTTGGACTGCAATTAGGCAAACGGTATAAACTTAACAATGTCACCATCACCCCAGCCGATTAAAAAGAAAAAAAAGTTCCATTAAAATTTAATAGGTCTGGAGTCAAGAGACCTCAGTAATAAGCAGTGTTTCCGTTCCATAACAAGTCACTTTTTCAATTTGCTGATATTTGAATAATTCCTTGGAGTCTCCTAAACTGCACAACCCTGAAATCACAAGAATTCTAGTGCTGAACAGGAGGAAGACATTTACCCAGCAACCTGCTGTCTCCTTTCCTGGAGCATATAATCCCTTCACCAGACAGGACTGCTAAAACTCCACAAACAATCCACACTTCTTTAAAAGCAAATCCCTTCTCTCTCACTAACCCTTTCAATTTCTGAGAAAAATGCAGTGGCAGGAAAAGACCTGATTTTTAATATCTTTTGTCTTTTGCCAGGTGTAGACAGTGCTCAGGTAGAATTGTGTATCAGAAGCAGAGCTGCCTTCTCCCAATAAAAGCTGCTGGTACAACACCCAAGGGCTCTGTCATACATAAAGCTGTGCACAGAGCTATAGGTAAGTGTGCTGACTTCATTAAAAAGCATAGAGTACACCTTCAACCTCAGCAGCAAGAAACTCAAACTACAACTCACCCTCTTGTACTGCTGCAGGGATAATATTGAAGGAGGAGACTGTAGAAGTTCTTCCACTGTATTAGATGCTATAGCCTGCATTAGCCTAAAACAAGTGTTGTGGTTTTGCCTCTACCTAGGCTGCAGGAGGAAAAAGGATGCTAAGTAACACCACAGTGCTACACTAAAGGTACTCCGTTGTTTTTTCCTAGGTTTCATAAAGCTTCTTAGCACATGGCAAGACATTGGAATAAGTTGCAAACCACAGTCTTCCCTGTGTTTTTAAAAAACTGGGTGATTTTCTTCTCAGAAAACAATGTTGCTGTTCACACATAGCTGCGGTTTTCTAACTGTTTACCAAAGCTAAGGATAGATCTATTTTTATCATAAAAAGCTGCAGGTGTCAGTTTCTCTTACTAGTTAGAAGCTATCCTAGTTCTTTAGGAATGCAGAAAAGGAGCACTTAAAATTCAGCAAAATAGTCTGGTTTCTGGCTTCAGTTAAAAACAAAGTCAGCTTTTTAATATCGCTGCCGTTATCAAACAAGTATGTTATCTACAGAAGAAAGTTTGTAATGTTAAGGATGATCAGCTTTTGACTCCTTAAGTGCCACCTTCTGCTCTAGACCTCAAAATGCAACAGGGAACTCGAGAACTCTTGTTTTTAGAATGGATATAGGGACAAGGTCAAAACAAGTGCCCCTTAAAACCAGTTTTCATCAGTTTTAGCTACTCTGGCTCTAAAAGGTGCATGCAACAACTTGTTTTCAGTCACTGTTTTGTTTTTAAAAAATGTTTCCTTATGTAGGCATGGTCTGGTGCTTTCTTAAAAGACACAGGACTTAAAAAAAGAACAAATGCATTTCTTAATGTGTTTACTTTGAAAAACAAATCACAGTTTATTGGAGACTACACTTTTTAACAAAAAATTCTTCAGTATTAAAGCTAACAAAACCATCCTTTTCTCTGTTCAGTGTAACACTTCTTTTTATCCTCTCTCAAGAAAGACTTCACAACTGGTAGCAAAAAATTCTCCCCCAGAAGAAAACTACTTAAACACTGCTCCCTCAGAGCAAAAGATGTCTTCAGTAACAGTCAGCTTCATTCTCCTCTATGGTCCCCACAGTAGCAAGGATGTCCTGTAAGAGGGACTGAGGGCTTTTCTCCACATGGTCACTACTTCTATTTAGCTCATCATGTAGCTCTTCTAACTCTACTGCACCCAAAGCTAGCATCATGTTCTCTGGATCTTGAAAATCTACCCCATTACTACCATCTGTGGGGAAATTCTGGGCCAGAGAACCCTGCCTTAGTGTCCTTTGTAACCAGGCAATGCCATGTCCTACAGCTGAATCTCCAGTCCCTTGTGAACCCTCCAGAGTACTAACTGGATAGAAATTACTTCTTAAGCCAAGCAGTACATCACAGGCTCTCTGACCTACTGGTTTGTCACAGTCACACAAAGACCGAAACAAAAAGCTGAACAGTTTTGCTCGGCAAAATACCTGCAGTGACTCATTCCAATGGGTGGAACTAGTGACTGAAGATGAGACAGGAGCATAAGGGCACTGAGGAAGGCCAAGTTGGCAAATAGTCTGACTACAGAAAACTTCAATCAGTTCCAAACCACCAAGTCTAACTTCCCAGTCTAAGTCATGCTCCACAGTTTGGATCACTCTAGAGACAAACTGTTCTGTATCTTCCAGCTGACCTGTGCAGCCTTGTCTCAGCCACTTGATGAAGATGCTGATCACAGCCCTCCTAGGAAAGCCCTCTGGGTCTGTTGACAAGATTTCTTGAAGCTTTGCTACAGTGTTCTAAATGAAAAAAAGACAAAGAAAAAGCACAATGAGGTGACAAACACCCAAAGAAACAAGAACAGCGGAAGTAAAAAGTCTAGTCTTTTCACTACTCGTGAAATCTGCCTGCATGAGGCTGCAGATAACTTGTGATGAAAGTTATAAATAGTGCAGCAGTAAATTGATGTGTAGTTCTGCTTGATTCTGCAGTGGGCTACACAAAGTCATCATACCTCTTTATTATACTGATTGCCTACAACAGGTGACTCTGGAGCAAAGTAAGTAATGAAGGCCAAGTGTCCCACAGCAGTCACAGCACTCGCTCGCACGTAGCTTTCTGGATCCTCAAGAAGATTTTCTGTAAGCCTTGGCACCTCCGAAGACAGGAGAGACTGCCTGAACTCATCCTGGTCTGTAAACAAGACAGCAATCCAAAGAAGCAAGGCTTTAGTCTCTCAGAGCATGAAGCTGTTTCCAATGCAAACAGTTCTTTGCGTCATACAAGGATGCCCACTGACTGCAGGGACAGCTGCCAGTGAGCTGAGCCACTGCAGAGACCAGCAGCTGCTCACAAGAGCACAGATACTCTGTGTCAGGCTCCCCATTTTCCAGCAGCTTGGTGACTTTCAGTCAAGCCCTGCTAGACACTGGAACTTGGAAAAATCCATTTACACCGTAAATATTCTAAGGGCAAGAAAAAACTTCTCTGGGCAAGCAGGGACACGTTTTCAGCCTCATCGAACTTATGCCTTTGCTTAAAAGAGGAAAAAACAGTCTTTCTTTCATGTTTTCAAGGCATATGGCAAAGAACAAGAATGCAACTGCAGCACTAATGCAGCTGAATGTGCTGGATACTTCCTTTGTGACCTGGGGACAACAGTAGTTGGCAACATCCCCCACTCTTCCAATATCACAGAGCTACTGTAGAAGAATTAACATTGTCTTAGTGCTACCTACTGTAAAGCCTGAGCTACCAGTAAAGTGGAAAATCAGAAATTAATCCAAATCATGCAAAGTAGATCTAGGCTTTTAGCCTTCTAAATTCCAGCCCCCAGCCTGCTGAGTGAAACCAAACAGACTCCACTACAGAGCAAACTGAAAAAAGGGAAAGTATTATCTGCCATTAAGCATTGTCACCTGCCTTGACATCATCCTCAGTTTAACTCACTGAAAGTGCCATTAAGGAGGGCAGAGCAATCTGAGTTCAACAGAAAAGTAGGATAAGTTTATCAGTCTTTTTGTCAGATTTTAGTCATGATCTAAGAGTAAGAATCTTGACACTTCTTTCTTTTCTTAGTCCTCCAGTTACAGGTCAGAGGATGCTTCACCAGCCTGATTGACTTTCATAACATTAAAAGAAATACTCCTCCACTATGAACTGTTAAATCTCTGCACCTACCTCTCAAGCATTTAATCAGGACAGTGAGGAACTCCAGAGAAGAATCTCTTACTTCCCAGCAAGGACTGCACAAACGCTTCTGCAGCACCAGAAACACATCTGTAAAAGCCCAGTGACAAGCTTGAATGGACATGAAAGGCAACAGACCTTACTGAAGCAATCACTGTACAGCCTCTATATCATTTTATCTGATGCAATCCCTTTTACTGCTGCTGTGTGCTTCTCCCAGAGTTCTTCAAAGCACTATTCGAACAGCTAAACCTAAACTCAACATAGTTGTGAACAAATGAATCCTAAGTGCTTTGAGCAGAAAAGGTAGGCAAGAGCAGATTTCATGTATGCCAGTAGCTGCTGTTTGTCCCAGCTTGAATAGCTTTGTTACCTTCCAAAATCTTCTCAGTTTGTTGCCCCTGACTGTTGGAGCAGGACAGTTCCTGCAAGCGCACCAACCACTTGGATGTAGCTTGAAATGTTTTCTTTAGAACCTGAAGAAATATAAAGCAGATTCACTTTACTAAAGGAGGAGGCATTGTTGCCTTTATGCTAGATAAAATTTGTTTTATAGCCTCAAACTTCCAGAGAAATTCTCAGAGTAAACAAGTACATATGCTTCCTTACTAAGAAGCCACAAATAAATGATGTTCATATAACATTCTAACAAACACTTAGAAAATGTCCATTCGCAGCTTAGTATTATGAAGTTCTAGTACCTCCAGCTTTTGATTTGCAGTTGTCATCAGTCACTTGAACAAAACAAAGCAAGAAAACAAAACCTCTTAATGCAAAGAATTCAATACTTAAGGGCCATGCCAAGTTGAGTATGTTGGTGCTACTCTTAGATGCGATGACTCTTGTCTTTTCAAGAACACTCAATGTATTGGTCAGTTACACACTCACTAGAATTTTAGCTATTTCCTGCAAGCCACCCAGAATCAAGACAAGTCTCCTACATATTCTAATACAAACTGTGCTAAGAAACAACCGTTGTGAGACAATTTCTCAGAACTACATCCCACTGGGGCAAGCTAGTAGACTTGGATCTCTCCTTAGTTCTATACTCACAGTAGGGCTGGTGTTTGGACTCTCCAGGTATGCCAGAAGGAGATCAAATAGACTTCCTATGAGTGTGTCACTACCTGAAACATATTTAAAAAAAAAAATCTAAAGGACCACTACTGAGAGAAGGAGCAGCTGAATCACAATTCAACTGCTAAAATACAGAGAGACACAGGATCGTAAAACCAGTTTGGAGAAGAAAGCAAATACAGTCCTCAGAGTAAAGGAGAAACATCCAGTTTCTGGCAATGACAGTATTACCTGCCCTAGCTCATCAACAGAATGTAAGGTTAGCCAAGACAGTAGGAAGAATTGGAAAAAATTAACAAGCTTCAGAACTGGAAGTGGTAGTCTTCATTCAGAACGATCAGTGAAGGGGAATGAAAAATTCTGCAACTACAGAATAGTCAAGTATTTCCAAAATTAAAGTGCAAAGATTAACTCACCTTTTCGTTCTGAGAGTGCTGCTAGGACATCAAGAGCTGACCTCTGTACTCTGAAGCAATTGATCAAGATTCGGCTTATCGTGCTTCCCAGAGGAGAAGCTGGACTCAGGAAGCCATTACAGAATTGTAATATTGTCATGAGAGAGTGCAGCAAAGATGTATAGGGTAAATCCACTGGCAAACGACTCTAATGGGAGGGGAGAAAGAAAAAAGGGACAAAAGTTTCCAGCAAAAGTCTCAAGCGTGCAGAGAGAGCAGGATTTTTTGGTCAGGAGGCAGCAAAAATTGCAATTTCTAGTGTGTTCTTAAGGTACCACAATGCTAATAACTACAAACAAATTATCTTCCTCTCTCTCAAGAACTATTGCACAGATGGAAGGAGATTCTTCGAACTGTTTGGGAAAGCAGTTCAATTTATGTTTTTTTTGCTGGATCAATAATTGCAGTAGAAGTAAGGTATGTTAACAAAGCTTGTGAAGATGGATTTAAAATTAGGTCCAGTCCCTCTTTACAAGCCTCAGTATTCCTCTGTTTTCCTATTTGGAGTCTACAGTACTAGATTTCTTTAACATATGGAAGCCCTCACTGTCAGCTCCTCTCCACGTTCTGTTAAGCTGTACTGCAAAAGTTTGCAAGCAATCTTAATGCTGTCTTTCAAGGACCCATTTGATCCCCAGGTTATTTTCCTTCTCTGAATGTTACCAGAGACAGCAGCTGCTCCAGATGAGCGAGGGTCTGACACAGGAGATTAGCACAAGATGACCTGGAGGACAGAAGACTTTCAACAGTGATGGGATCACTAACAGACTCATCCAGCAAACCTAGAGGACCAAAAGAGGGAAGAGCTCAGGTTGTTAGTGAACACAAAGGACTGTGATTTTTAAAGTTAATCAAGATATTCAGGTGATGTAGTATGAATATCCCTTCAAATGCAACTGTCAGTAGGATGCTGCATTTTGCCACAAACACTGGTACTGTCCTTGACTAATTCTACTCTTCCTCCTCCAGTTTTGTCTGCACCAGCCACTTAAAAACACTGGCAAGCAGACTAGCCTCTACTCTTCTGTCACAACTGTACCTGCATATTCCAGAGGCTGGGAGGCTGCTCTCAAAATACAGTCCATTGGCTGAAGTAGAACAGTCAGTGCCTGAATCCTCACATCTTGTGGGCTTCAAGGAGGAAACAGCAGTTACCAAAACAAGAACACTTCAATTCCTTCCCAAACATCTGCCCCCAAACGCTGAGCAGAATAATGTTTTTCACGCAGGCTTTTAAACAAGCCAGCAATGACAGAGCAATGAAAGTATTATCACAATTCAAGCCTTCTTCCAGGCTTCCCTGGCTAACTGAAAGCAGAGGGGGAAATGGCTCTGGAATTTAGAAGCAGCCTTATCAAGCCACGCAAATAAAGAGTGGGATTCTGTGTAAGAAGCGGGTTTAGAGAGAGGCATTTCTCGTCAACAAAATGGTGTCCTTGTGCCTGTAAATCAGTATCCATATGTGCTGTATTCATCTGATGATTTCGTGATGCTTTTCAACTACCTAAAGTGGAGTTATGGAGAAGATGCAGGCAGACTTCTGAGAGGTGCACAACAAGACAAGAATCTTAAATTGCAACAGGGTAGATTCTAACTGGATATATAGAAAATTCTTTCCATAGTGAACTGAAAGTGGGTAAGCACTGGAATGTGTTGCCCAGAGAAGCTCTGGAATCCTCATCCTTGGGGATATTTTAAACTTGACTGGTGAAGGCCCTAAGCAACCCTATCTATCTTTGAAGTTAGCCCTGAACTGAGGAAGAGGTTGAATTAGATCACCTCTACAAGTTCCTTCTAACCTAAGTTATTCTACCACTATTGACACAGGTCTCCAGATGCACACTTCTGTAAGAGCAGTGAAAGCTTTTACACTAGGCAGCGTTTTTGTGAAAGCGAAAAATGAACAGAGACTACTGGATTTGACAGGGAGTCAAATCATGTCCATCTTAATCAATCTTGGTAGTATAAAGTTAAAGGAGTTTTCTATTTCTTCCTGAAATTGGGTGGCTGTAGGTAAAATACAAGTGTATACACATAAACACGATATTAGCTCCCTTCATTCCTCTCTCTTTGAAATGGTATTATTCTTATTATCAGTGTCTGAAGTTTGTTAGCTACTGGCATGGTTCTTGCCAACCAGTCTTACATATTAAGGAATGTAGCAAAAAATGCAGTGAGGAAAACCCCCGTTCTTGGAAAGACACCAGAAATTATATTACAGAAACATTTGCAGAGTGCAAAAATTCTGTTGCAGTAAGTCCTACCATTTGTAGAGCCTTAGAATTCCCACTGCCAAAGGACCTGCTTGTACTGGGGTTAAGTGTTCCAGAGCAGAAGTCACTAGTGCCCAAAAACTGCCTTCAGTGTCACGAAACACAGGGGACCTGAGAAGAAAGAAGTGTAAGTAATACATCCTATCAGACAGTGGAAAACAGATATATCTCATCACTGGATCCAAGGTCCCCGATCTTTACCATGCCATGTTAAGCAAAAGATTCGCCAGCATGTGCTGTACTTGAACAGTCTCTTCCGTCAAAAAGGATTCTATCTGCTTTGCTACGCCTAACCAAAGTACTTCAGTCCACGTAGCACGACAACTGCCAAACAAACTAGTTAACAGTTTTAATGACTGCTCGATGTGAGAGGCAGAGCTGGACTGAAGGGAATCTTCTATACGCTTTATAATCATTTGGGCACACGCTGGCCAGTCACAGTCCTTTGTACTGAGAGGTTTAGTCGTTTCAGACTCTACAGAGAGGGTGAGCATGTGCACCAGAAGCTGACTGGCAGCTGAAGCCACAAACAGGCTGGGATCCCCTTGCAGAGTGAAGATCACATCTATGCCCCCTGTGTGAAAACAAAACAAGTCACTGGAGGAAAAACAACAGCCTTCCTATTGTGAGGTGGAGCCTTGTTGCGCTCCAACCATATACTATTCTAATTCAAGTACTACACAGCTTTAAATAGTGTTGGTGGGGTTTTTTATACTTTATTTTGTAGTCTCTATGGTGTTTCAAAGTCAGCCAGTCCTTAACAACAAACAAACAAAAAGCAAACAAAAGAAGAAAGTAAAACTGTTTTCAGATCCTCAGGTGTTTTAATAACTCAGGAACACAAGAGAACTTCAATGTAACATTAGTAATATTAGGAGAGTTGACAGCACACTCACTGTATTTACGGAAGGAGCCTGTACCATCTCCAGACACAAGCAGTACAAAAAACATGAACAGCAGCAAGAGTACTACTTTTCCATCACATGGACAGCAGCGCATGCTGCATGTTAATACCAATCCAGTCTTTTAGGCCGCTCTGTACGTGGGATCTAAAGTTGGTGTTAACAGCAGAATTTACATATCTACATAACAACGAGACTGCAAATGTGTGCAAGTATTAAATGAGCCCCTGGTTAATTTTTCTGCACTAAAATCATACTGAAACATACCTTTCAGTAAGAGTTACAAGTAAGAATAAAGAAAACTTTTAATAAGCTATTTTTATCATGTGTTTCATAAGATGTGCCTCTTTCCCCTCTAAAAAGGGCATCTCCTTCAGTGTTTGGGGATGGGGGTGGAGGAAGTATAACTAATTTAACAAAAACCCCACCATCTTTCAATGACTTCCGCGTTTTTGACAAATGGCTTATTTTTGTCTTAAATAAATGAGAACACCTGTCTCTCTCATTTGAGATCTGAGCAACAGACTGGAATGGAAGAGACACAGAGGATTTGGGGAGTTCCCAGTCCTCGAAGTACTCACCACCACTGCAGAGCAAGTGGAGGGCAGGCTGGTGATGCATCATGTTGTGCACACCCTGCACCCAGCCACTTCGCACAGATGCATCTTCCCACACTGCGCTGTTCGGAGGCCCATCCCTGCCAAAGAGCCTGGCCAACAGCTTCTCCTGCTGAGGCCAGAGGAGAACACACAGAGTAAACGGTAAGCAAAGGGGCTCAAGGGGAGCGGAGAGGTTGCTCTGTCATCCAAGTCACGAGTATCAATACTGTAGTGAAACCTTCTCTTGCTAGAAGCATCACTAAAATAGAAAAATTTTCAGAATCCCATGCTTAAACTCAACACGTGTCCCTTTGATGAAGTAAGCAACAGAGGTGTTCAAGACCAAAATTGCTTGGTTTTAAGATGCTAGGGACAACTTATGTATATATCAGTTCCATTAGACTGCTTTATGCAGTTGTATGCATAAAGGGCATCTTTATGCCCATAAGAGGGCTCTTCCCTCAAAGCCTTTTGGATTTTGAGTTTGGTACTATAAATGCATTCTATTGTAGAAAGCAGGGCTTTAGAATGGTCCCTCATTTTTTCAGGGAATCAGAGATTTCCTGACAACCTACTATGGAGGAAAAACTACATCTGTTAGTGCAGTTTAAATCTACAGGATCTGTCCAGGGATACAACATTCTGCAATGACGGCTGTGAAATAGTGTTATCCCATATCCCATTTTGAGCTGAAAATGAGAAGCACTACGTATTAGCTTTCATAGTACTACTGAGGCAAGACAGAAGTAAGAAGTCATGCTTTACATGAGAACTGAAAAGAAATGGTATGACTGTAGGTCTTCATTACCATATCACTGTTTGCCGAGTCGTTTGACGCATGCCAGAAATTTTATAAGCAGAACACATAAATTTTCAGGCGCCCTCCGTATAGAAGGAGGAAACAGACATGCAGCAGCAGTTACCTGGGTAGCCGACTCACCTGCAAGTGTTGGAAGCGGTTTTCAGAAGCGGCAAGTATCCCAGCTAACCGCAGAGTAAAGGAGAGGATGCTGGGACTGGGCTCTGGCAGTGCCAGCACGGAGGTGATGAACTCTGTCAGACAGGGGTTATCCTGCACCAGCTGCACGGTAGAATCTAGTGACCGGGTGTTGCCCGAGAAAAGGCCAGAAAACAGAGGGTCACTGCCAGGACCTCCATCCCCTCTCACAACTCTAAGGCGCTTGCCTGAGCTGAGCGTAACCCCTCGCAACTGTTAGGGATGGATTTGTGTTCACCTGAAGCCCAGGCACAGGCCTCGAGTACTGAACAGCGTTTTCAGGTGTCGCCGAGGGATCAGCAGCCCCGAGGGAGGCTTCCCCCGGGGTTTCGGCCTGCAGGCCTCCCTCCCCCTCGGACAAGACCCTGCCGGTCACCGGCGGCCGGGGCTTTGGGAGAGGGGAGGTGGGGTGTGGACCCTGCAAGCGGCGGGCACTCACCGAACAGCGTCAGCTCCTGGAACCAGTCGAGCAGCTTCTCCAGGCAGGTGTCGTCGGAGCCGGGTTGCCGCGGGTCGGCCAGGGCGGCGCAGACGCGGGGCAGCAGGACAGCGCACTCGCGGGTCATGGCGAAGCGGCGGCGGGCCCGGGCGAGGAACCACGGTTTCTGGAAGGACATGGCCATGGCCGCGGCCACGGGGGTGCGTGTGTGTGTGGGGGGTGGACGGGACGGGACACACGACACGGGCCCCGGGGGGACCCCCGCGCGTCCGCCCCGTAACCAGCAGAAACGGCCGTTACCGGCCGCGGCCGCAAAGCGAGTGTCGCAAACGTGGGGGCGTGGCCGAGGGGATAGGTCAGGGGGCGTGGCCCCGGCGAGCTCAGTTGGAGGGCGGGCGGGCGGCGTGACGGGAGGGTGCTGTGCCCGTGGGTGCTGCTGCGGGGGCGGGGGGGGGGGGGGGGGGTGTACGGCCGGGTGCCCCGCCGTCCCTCTAAAGGCAGTGCCCGAGAGGGAAGGGGCTGCTCTGTGGGCCGTGCTTCGCCTGTGGTTGTCCCTGGGCAGGATGGCGGAGCGGAGCCGGCTGTCGTGAGGGCTTCTCCACAGCCCGCCGGGGTTTCCTGCCTTTCGGGGCCGCTTGGTGGCACTCGAGCTCCGCAGCAAGGACGAGGCCCGCCCGGCTGTGCCCGCAGGCGACGCCGGAGCCGCTGCTAAGCGCCGGCGCGGCCCTACCCACCCCCACTTCCGCCTCCCCGCTGTCACTCTGCGCAGGCGTCGTCGTGCCCGCCCCGCCCCTCCGCTGCGCGGCTGGTTGCCATGGTTTCCGCAACCCGGAAGTGCCGTGAGGGGGGGAGGCTGGTGCTCAGACCAGGCCGCGGCGGCCTCCCCCTGGCCCGAGCCGGGCGCCCTGGCCTGGGGTGGTCCCCGCCGCCCTGCCACCCCCTTAAGGCCTCCCCGCCACCCTCCCGCCATGGCCCGGGGGGCGGGAGAGGCGGCCGCGGAGGGGGAGCTGGTAAGGAGCGGGTGTGTGGGGAGGAGAAGGAGGAGGAGGAGGCTGCCTCAGCCGGGGCCCGGCCCGCGAAACGCTCCTGTCTGCCTGCGGGGCTGGGACAAAGCCTGGAGCTCCCTCAGGCTTTGCCGGGCCGGCGAGGCGGTGGCTAGGAGGGGGAGGAGGACAGTTTCGTCCGTCTCCAGCCCGTGGGGTTCTGGGTTCTGCCCGTGTCTCTCTGGCTGGCCGGTAGCGCGGCAGGCGAAGGGGGGGTGGTAGCGTTCCTCTCCTTCCCCCTCGGCAGCCAGCTGGAGGTTTTTTTGCTGGGAGCCACCATGTTCTGTTGTCGTCTGTTGCAGGTGGCTCTTGTTGGGCCTCCTTTGCAAGAGCAAAGGGACTGTGAAGGTTTCCAAAGACTGCGATGGTTTTGTTATTGCAAGTTTATATCTTGGTGAACGTTTTGTTGTTTACTATCGCCTATCGAGGCTGGGTGCCTTCCACGTTCTCTGATTCTTAATGTGATAGCTGCAGTTTCATAGGGAGATCTCCCAAGTGATAAAAAGGCCTTAAAATATCAAAAATAATAAGTGTGCTGCAAGGAACATTGCCTCAGGAAATTAAAAACTGTATGGCATGGTTTGTGAGATGTGTACCTGTTTGCTCTCAGCCAGCACAAAAAGCTGTTTTACCTGCTCTGTTGCTGTCAATCCCAGCTCCTGTTCTGTCAACCAGGGTTCTCAAAAATACTACACCCCGTGCTGCCTCTTACAATAAGATAGATCAGTGTCTGTCCAAAGAATGGTGCTGCAGCTGTGAGCACCGTGGAGTCAGCACCAAGTGAAAATGTTCTTTCTGTGAGGGCAGCATACATGCAGATAATTTGAAAGCAAAGCGGAAATTTTCCCTCTGCTGTAGATATGCTTACGTTTGAGAAGCAGTGAGAGTTGTCAGCTCAATCTGAGGAAAAATTAACCGCTTTTTTGATGCCTTGATTTGGGTTTTTTTTTGACAGCCTGATCGCTTCTCCAGTTGAGTTTACTGAACATTTGCATGGCATAGTAAGGGTAGGAACAAGTGAGTGAGGAAAGGGGCAAACGGATGAGTTGCTGCTTAACTCTTACTGGTGGAGAAATTAACGCAAAACCAGCACTTTGGAAGATGGGGCACCTGACGGTTCAGGTGTTGTAATGCTGTGCACTGAAGCACAGAAGTCTCTGGCTCGAGTCTGAAGTGACTTGCGCTATGTCACACAGAACGTTTGTGTTAGCGCAAATGATGCTGGTTTTTGCAACAGTGGTGACACATTTACCATTTGAATTTATTGCACTCAAACTTTGTTGTGATAGTAGAAGGATGTAAAGTTTTCTGGAGGTGTATTATAACCAATTACTTAGTAGCAAATGCCACAGTTAATGTCTCTATTTCCTAGGGAGATGACAGCCTGTCTGTAATAACCTGTGAATCAGATACAGAAATGGTGAGTTTTATTAATGGCACACTGTGGATGAATGCCTTAAAAGGCCTCTCAACAAGTTCTTGCACACACTACATCCATGTGATGCCTCCTGGTGGATAAGATGCCCTTCAGAGAGGAGGGCTAACAATGTTATTGCAATGTAGTTTGATTCAAAAACCTCCTTTGATTCCAGATGTAATTCTGGCTTCTAAATTCTCAGCACTGGGGGCTGCAAACAATGTTTGGCTTCATTTCGCTGTTCTATCAAGTTACAGGCCTAAGTAATCTTTTTACAGGGTTTTAATGGAATTGAATAAGTCTTCCCTTTAGCTAAATGGTTCTACAGATGAGCCTCTACTCTGTGATCATCTTTAATTTCCTGCTACTCATATTTAATACTGATGGGGAAGGTCTTGGTGTTCTGAGCATGAACAGACTACTTTTTCTCTGTAGCATAAAACTCCAGTAGGTACCACCTTAATTCTGGTGACCATTGCTGTGGCCAAATCTGCATATACTTAATGCTACTATTTTTCTTTTCTACACAAAAGATTTTGCCTTATTAGAACAAACGATCTCCATACAAAATGGAGATTGAAGCCAATTTGGAGATTATATGCTGAAATTTTTGAAGAGTGAGATATGTTAAATACATAAAAAAATTATTTTTCTCTTCTAGAAGTTAAAGAAGAAAATTTTTCACAAGCCTCCAAAGTCACCGAGTAAGTGTTCCAAAATTTTTTTCTTCTGCTTTTGTTATTGCAGAGCAAGATAGATTTGTGGGACACAGGAACTGGAAGATTTACTTGAAACAACATCTTATTATTCTCTTCAGAAATTATTCACTGGTTTGTGCAAAGCGCACCTATCTGAGATTTGTTCTGTAACCTGTGAAGTTAGACTTTCATGGGCTAAATACTGAAGTTTGTGGGTTAGTTGTAATTCTTGATTCTCCAGCATAAACTACTTTCTTCTGATGTTATCCCTTCTAATGGCAAGCATTTCTTTTTCTCTTTGTCTTTTTGGAGAAATGCTGATACTTGCTGTGTAGAAAGAATCTAGAATTACTGGAGCTACCTACCATCCAGTAGATACCTGTGTTTGTAAATTAAGCAGTTCTCAGTTTCATTTGTTGTTTGGGCTTTTTATTCGTGTGACCTTAGAAGTACAGTGTTATTAGACCTGCAGTTTTAATGTGGGGTTTTGTCCTTTTTTTCTGGGGTTTATGTTTCTTAATGTACTTTTCCATTTACCTTCCTTTTTATATTTCCAGTGAATGTTTCAAAGAAGACTTTACCTCAGTGTTGCTGATTGTTGTTACTTTGTTTTGTTTCTAATAAATTAAATAATGTTGTGCTTTTAAATTTTGCTTTAGGTTGAGGAGGAGGCATGCCTTTCTGGTAGATGTATATCTATCTTCTTTCTTTTCCTGAAATCCCTTTGCTTGCCTAAATGATGGAATTTAAAATAGCTGTTTAATTTCAACTACGATGTTTGTGACATTTCCTCTTCCTGTATGTACTTCTCTTGGTAATTTGAAGACTAACTAGTCAGCCCATATAGTGCACAGCTATACTAATTTGAAGTGTAATTAGTGTCAGTATTTGAACCTGACTGCCATGCCTGAAGTAGTAATGTGAGGGGCTCCCCAGCAGTTGCATCAGACCAATTCTGTTCTTTGATTACTGCAAGAAATTTGCTAGTGGTTTAGTAGCTATAGAGTTAGTTCTGTCTGTTTAACCATACATATTTTTCTCCTTGATAGGACATTTGTGTATACACTCATTGAAAGGGCAATTTGATGTATTAATTTAGACATGCAGGTATCTTCGGGATGCTTATCCAAACTGTACGTGTAAATATTTCTACATGCGTTTAGTCATATTACTGTCACTATACCTCTTTGTAAGCCTCTTCATTTTTTGGAATTGGATTTTTTCTTTATCGTGGTGTTTTGGGTTTTTTTAGGTGAACGTCCCATTGCTAAGTATAAGCCAATATGTGGTATGCTGTTAAATTCTATTTTTATAAGTAATAGGACTGTGTCTGGGAACCTTGAAGCACAAGACAGAACGGATTTTCATGACCTTGAGCTTTTTAAGGCAGTGCTGAGATATTTTCTTTTGTTATAGAGTCTCCATACAGTTCTAGCACACAACTGTATCCTAAAAAACCTGCAGTTTGGCGATCTCTGCAGGGAACAGGCAGTGCACATCTTGAGAGTGCAGCTGTAAAAAACCCAAGGCAGATGTGGCTGGGATCACTGAAACAAGGTATTATTATAGAAACTTTATCTGCATATATGGATAACATTCAGTGTTGTGTTCAGCTTAACATATAAACTCTTAAAAAACAGATTTGTATTTTATTATAGGCTACATAGGAAGTCATTTCACTATTATTTATTTGGGTGGTTGGAATTATCTGATCTTGAACACTGGAATTTATAGAGGGAATAATTAACAGCATCTGGAGCTTTCTATGTTGCATTTGTTCAGAATAAATCCACAAATTTAATTCACAATTATCCCCAATTTTTACATTTTTGTTCCATTTTTGTTGGCAGGAATGAGCCATCCTCTGAAATCAGATGCTGGCATGGGGCATATGCGAACTAACATTTCTAGTAGCACTCCAGAATATTTGAAGGAAGCTCTAGGAATGAAGAAGCCAAAACACTCTCGTTCTTCTAGTAATGGTAAACTATGTAATGGTGTGGTAAATAAAAGTTAATGATCTTTTTTCCATGTAAAAGCATACATAGCTCAAGATCTTAGCTTTAGGAAAGCAAGAGCCATTTCAGTTTAGCCTGTGTCAAAATATGATTCATGAGATACTTTTTGAGATTTCTAAATTGGATAAGACAGGGGTTTCCAAATTTTTTTGAGCAATGAATCACTATTAGCTTTCAGAACTTTTTGCAAATTGCCATGCATTTGCAGCTGAAAATGTTGCAAATATAATATGGTTCAATGGGCCAGCTGTAGACAATTTATTGTGACTTTGCAAAACACAGCTTAGGAGCCATTGATAGAAACCATCTGCTTGCCTGAAATTCTATGTAATTGACTCCTTTTACTTCTTCTCTAGAAAGTGTTTTGTCATGTGGTTGTGATATTAAAATCAACTGAGTTTTATGAGAGGAGCAAAATTTAAAACTTTATCCTGCTTTTCTTAAAGGAGAACTGTAAACTTAAAAATCCAACTTCCATTTAAAATGGCACTTATACTGTTACTGGTGATACGTAGCTTCTGGCAACTTTGAAAGATGATAGACCTTTACACGTTAGGCATAAATAGCAAAATATATTCTGGACATCTTTTAGAAATCTTTTGTAAATAATTGATTTGTTGCGGTGAGAAGACTGCAGTCTTCTGTGAAGCGTCTATTTTTCTTCAGATGGATATTTTAATCTAGCACCAGAGAGGAGTAATTAGGAGAAATTGGCTGTAAAATCTGGCAGAAGTTTCATACAGTAACATTTCTATTTCACCTCTATTTCTAAAATTAATTTCCTTGCTGATTTTTTTTTCTAAAAAAAAAAAGCCTACTTTCCCGTTTGCTGCTGTTCTAGATATTTTCCTTTAACTGTAAGGTTTCTCGTTAGTTAAAAATACTTCTTGCAGATCTGCTTATTTTATGTACCTTTTTCTGTAGGCTACATTCCTGGAACTCCTGACTACAAAGAAAAAGAAGATATGTATGATGAAATTATAGAACTGAAAAAGGTACAGTCTCTGTGATACTTGGATAGAAAGTCATAGTGTCACTCCATCTACCTGTAGATGTTCAGGTCTTGTTGGTTCAGAATACTTTGGTTTCTACAACTGGGACATCCACGAAATTTTTTTGCTTTCGTGATGTAAGGCTAAACTAAACTTGTGTCTGTTTAAGGCAATTTCATTGTTCTTATGGTGTGATAGATACTTCTGAGTACTGGATGTGGAAGCCTTGAAGTATACCCTGTCCCGAACCCCAGCCATGGCCCTAGCTGGACGCTGAAAAGGTTCATTGCATTTGGTTTTTTGTCCCTCCACCTTTTTTTTTTTTTTTTTTTTTTGCCCCTCCCACCCCCTACTCTCCTGGCTGTTACCCATCACATTTTAACAATTTGTCAGTTGAGTTTAGTGCAGTGTATGAAAGATGAGGACTGGGCATGTTGAACACTAGGGATACCTATAGACAGGTATCTGGGCTGTTGTAGATCATTTGTGTAAGGTTGCCTTTCTGTTAAACCTTTTCCGTTTATCTTTGCCCTGTCATCTCCCTTATCTGTCAGCCCTGGTCCAGTCTGATGGTCTCTCTTTTTTCTTTTGCTTCATCCTGACCATCATAATTGGATTGTTACTGACATCAAAACATGTTTCCATGTGAAAACTCAGTGTATTTCTGTTTCTGAAATGTGCTTACAACTTTTTCTCCCCTCTTTTAGACAATACAAGCTCAGAAAAATGAGGGAGATCGAATGAAAACTAAGCTCCGTCGACTAGAAGAAGAGAACAATAGAAAGGATAAACAGATTGAACAACTGTTGGATCCTTCCAGGGTGACTGTTTATTGGGGGGATAAAAGTGGGGCAAAAGAGTGCTGAGCAGTTTGATCATCTTTTCCTTGTCTCTCTAGATTTCAGGAGTCTGTAGTGCGTTGGCTCCTAGGAATGATGAGCGGTGAATATGAGAGGTGGTTGGTTGGTGTGAAGGTTTTCTGTTTTGTGTATCTTAGCTCACCAGTCCAGCTCAGGTCAAAGGAAGGTCATGCCACACTGTGCAGATAAGTTTAGTTAGCAAAGATACTTTTAATTTCTCAAGGTAAAATTAAAATGCTGTCTCTTTAGAGGTCCAATTTCTGAATATTTTGCCTGAGAGTAGAGGGGAGTTAACCTCTTGAATGGTAACTGATGCATGCGATCCTGAGACCTGAACCAGGAAGCAAAAGATAAGCCTTATTGTCAGGCCCATGAGGCTGAAGAGCATTTAGGGTCACAGTTAGAAGACCTAAATTTCACCGAATTCCTTGTGGCTGTAACTTTCTGTGTGCAGATCTACATGTTGGGAGAAGTGTGCTAATATAAAACAGTGAGCGTAGGGACTTCAGAACTTAAGCTGTTGGACTGTTGTCGCAAATCCTGATTAAGGATCCTGTCAACTATGCCAATTTGTTGCAAATGAGTGATTTAGATCACTTAAAGAATCACCGTCAAAGGTATTAGCAAAAGTGATTTTAATGTGAATTTGTAAAAGTGTGACTTAACAAAGTTTGATGGCAAGGTTCACTCTGTTATTACACAGAAGAAACATACAAAGGAAATCAAGTTAGAATCAATTTAGAATGATTTACACAGAGACTGGAGATGCAGAGGGTAAGGGAGACCCTTCTGCTGAGTCACGAGTTTCAGAGTGGGCCCCCTTACTTTCTAAACTTCTGATGGAGCTTAGGCATGGCTAGGTCCAAACTTAGTCTCAGACATGGACAGCAGTTTATGTCTAAATGGAATTAATACAAAGGGTAAGGAAAACCTCTTGTTGAGTCACAAGGTTCAGAATGGACCACCTTGCTTTCTAAACTTCGAGAGGAGTCTAGGTGTGGCTGGATCCAGACTTAGTCCCAGACTTGGTCAACAGTTTATGTGTAATAGAATTAGACACATGGATTTCATGAGTATTAGTTCAGCATGCTCTCAGTCACTTACTGAGGATCTGTTGTGAATAAGGGGTGTCTCCGTCTTGGGTAAGGAAGGACCTCTTAGTCTCGGGTAAAGAATCTCAAACCTTGAGCAGTATCCCTGCTCACGGGGAGAGTTGCCTGGCATGCAGTCCAGCTGCAATTCAGGGAGCGCTCAAATTTGACTCATGCAGCAATTTGTTGTTGGTAAAAGGTCTCTCTGCCTCAAGGAGCAACCTTGAGAGGTGTCCCAGATCAAAAGGAGATCACTGCCATGCAGCCACATTGCCTAGCAGGGAGAGCTCAAAGAAGGCTCACTTAGGCTGTCATATTTATGAGATAAAGTGATTGGCTTGTAGTCAAACTGCATACAATGGGAAGGTATGCATGAGACTCCTCATACCCACAACTTTCTTTGTTCCTTGATGACTGTTAGAAGAAACACCTGCTTTTCATGTGTTAATCACATGGTTGGTGATCCAAGCTCATATGCATCGATGCTCACTGGGTCACTCTGCTCCTTTGTGGGTTGTCTGGAGGAGTTCTTGGCCTGGCTATGGCTCAGGCCTTTATCTCTTTTGGAACCTGTATCAAACTACTGCTAGTTTGGCTAAGGGGGTCGAGTGCATCCATCACAACTGTGAAATGACTGTGGAGATGAGTAGGTTAGAAAATTCTGTGGAAAGAGCTGGGAGTAGAATAAAGTAGCAAGGTTGGTCACTTGCTTTATATGTCTTATCTTGCAGGGCTCTGAGCTGGCACGAGCTTTGTCAGAAAAGATGACTGATAATGGATGGGTAATAGTTTCTTCATTACCTTTTGCTTTCATTTTTCCTTTTTCCCTCTTGCCAAGCTGAAACACTGCTGATTAAAAAAATAAAATGAAGCAAGAAAGAATAAGCAATTAGGGAATCACATAACCATTATTTCTATAGTCAGATAAGAAACCAGTAACAAAGATCTGGAATTAACCTTATTTTAGGGAGTCGTCTTTATCACTGTCTTGAATCTGTTTAAGGAGTGTTCTCCCTATTTGCTGCTTTGAATTTAGCAGGGTAATGGGCAGAGTTGTTTTTATTTAATGACTGTGTATAAATATTATTGAGCTGGTTATGTTACCACAGAGGTAAGTTAGGGATCTGATTTCATTAGTGTTCTCTTTATCACAGGGTAGCAGATGTGTATGATTTACTAAGTACTGAAGTATGTAGGAGTAAGTATATATGGTTAAGTACAATTTATAAAGAGAGGGCGAGATTACGGAGAAATTGAACTTCTGTGAAGAGATGGATTATTCTAGGACTCATGAGTTCTTTGTTCTTTCTGTAGGTGGTTAGTGGATTAAAGCAGAAGATTCTCAAGCTAGAACAACAGTGCAAGGAGAAAGACAACACTATTAAGTATGACTTTGGCAGGGGATAGAGGCTTGTATTGGATGAGATAACAAAGGGAATTAGAAACCCATGTTATTTTTCATCTGTATTCCTTAAGACACTTTAATGAACTCTGAGAACATGTTAGCAATTATAAACAACCCACCCAGAAATTGTAAACCAACAGGTATTGCAGCGTCTTTGCTGGTTTGACTGAATTATTTTTTGTATTATTCTGTTTTCAGCAAATTCCAGGCAGACGTGAAGACCACTAATTTGGAAGAAATGAGGATAGCTATGGAAACCTACTATGAAGAGGTATGTCTGACAGGTCCTTCAGTGTGCATACAGGAGAGGAAGCTGTTGAATTGCTGAGTCAAAGTATAAATGGAATGTTTCAGATAGGTTTGCTACAGCTTAGCTGCATCTGTCATCGGAATCAGATTTTCATAGATATTCTCATAGCTCCAACTATATGTACTGAAAAACCTTTTTTCTTCAATAAGTTGAGTGTGTTAACCAAAATGGTGAAATAAATAAACTAATGTACATCCATAAGCGTAGCGTCTAGGTGAAAGCAAATATAACAGTAGCCTGATTTTCTGTGAGGGCATCATTGCCTCTGCTACTACCCAAAGAGTCTTGTTCTGGTTTTCACCTAATGGACAAATGTGTTGCATTAGCAATGTCAGCTTCCAGAGCCAGCTCCTTAATGGAACCTATATTTCATATTTCACAGGTTCATCGTCTCCAGCTCCTCCTGGCAAAATCTGAGACTATGAGGAAAAAGTATGTTTAATTCTTTTGAGGCAAATGTTTGAGTACATGTGTTTGATGTATCACTCATATACTACTTAACTGATGGAAAACAACTACATGGGAACAGTTTATTTTGTCATTTAGATTGCTGGATTTGCTTTTTGTTACTGCTTTGGTTGGCTTCACAGCCTTAGCATATGTCTTAGTCAAGGTTGTTTTTTTTTCTTGTGGATAGATCATTTTGTGGATGTGGAAAAAATACTAGAGCTATTTTAAAAGTACATGAAAGCTCTGAAAATTTATCTCTGTTAAATAAAATCCATCTTCCTCCATAATCACACCTATTCTGACATCACTGGTGATTGAAACAAACTCACTAGATGTTTGGCATTTTACCCTTGAGTCAGTTCTGCATCTTGCTCTAGGGTGTATGCTGCAAAGAAGGTATTTTGGAGTAAACATTATTTTCCTCTGGCACACACAGATCCACCGGTCAGGGTAGCTTTTGTGAGATATCCATGAGTGGCACTAGTAAGACACTGTCAGAGAAACTTGTACTAGTGCTTGTCACTAGTGTGCGGGTGTATACGTGGTGGTGAAGGTAAATGGTCTATAGAGGAAATAAAAATCAAAGCACAAAGGCAAAAGACAAAGCTCCAGTAAGAGAGCAAGTTAAAAGCATCTATGCAAGTGAGTGTTATTTGAGCTGCGAAGAGGGTAATAGAGTCTTGTGGGATAGGAAATTTTGTTACCACACCACTTCAAAGTATACTTGCCCTCCTAGTGTTAAGTACAGGCAACTGTCTTAGTTTGGGGTGTAATTATTTAGATTGATAGAAACATATGAGAACTCTCTATGGGTCATTATGTATACTACTTCTGTTTCCTTAATTCACTGTCTCTTGTGGATTGAAAACTGCAATTTGTTTCGTCACTGTTTTAAAAAAATATTTATCTCTTTTGGCTCAGGCGTGCAGTGACAAGCCTCTCGAGGCTGCGAGCAATCACACCTTATTTATTTACATGTGAAAATGAGTCATCAGGTCTCTTCCTTGTCCTCATTTATTCGTAGCTTCAAAAAGCAGTGGTCAGGGCAGTCTTTCTCCATTACATGACTGTCAGTCTCTACTTGAGAGGCTGAGCACTGAAATAATAAATGATGTTGAAGGTCAGGACTCTGACACATAGAATGAGTTGTAGGAGAGTGTTTCTTTCATGATGCTTATCTAGACTATTTCTGGCTGAAGTGAATGGCATTTACCTCCTCTTTTTCAGTGTTAATGCTGAAACATGATTATTTGTATGTGAAGCTGTAGTATCTAATTGTAGCTAAAAACTAGGCAACCTTTCAAGTCCTCAAAATGGTCTGCAATTCTTTCATTTAGGTTTTGATGAGCCTAAAATAAGGGCACTCAGTGATACAGTTATGATTCCATCATTTCTGTCACTTCCTGGTTTTGGTGGTGTGTTGTGTTTTTGTTTTTTACTTTTTTTCCTGGGACAGCTGTATGAATCCATGACATCTGGACAGCTTTATTTGTTTGGTTTTATGGCTTAACTTCCTTCTAATTTCCAAAAGGTAGATTAGATTCAGCTTTTCACTCTGATATGCTAATTGTAGACTGTCTCCCCCTTTACCTTATAATTATTCCAGTGGATGGGATGTAAGATTTCTTTACAAACTGTTCTGTGATTGTCATTGGCAGTGTCATTCGTCCAAAAGTAGGTCGATCAGTTATGTTAGACCTTTGTTTCCAGAAGTAAGTTTTTAAGAACTTTCTCATAACAATAAAGAACAGGTATTTCATCTCACTAGAAATTTGTTTTGTGAACAAGCTTTATGACTTTGTGCATCTATAAGCTGAGATTTCTTCCCCCTTTTATTGTAAAAATTAAAAAAGACAAAATCATTGTAATATTTTTAAAACAATTTTAACACACAGCAGGCTTTCCCTTTTCTGATGCCTTTTATTGCCATCACATCGATGTTAGCTGTATTCTTCAAATCTGTTTCAAATCTCTCATAGATTGAAATATGTTTTAAACGAAGAAAGAAATTTCTCTGGGGTTTACTTTCACAGGAATAGTTTCTTTTACATTACAGCAGCGTTCACACTTATCTGAAAATACACTTGTGTGTTGGATTTGTTTGAGAGTTACCCTCTCTCCCTCCCAATCTCAATCTGTTTAAGTGAAAGAAAGCAATTCAGAGCACACAGGTTAGTTTCCATGATGAACAGTTTTTTGGAGGAGTCTCCCAATTGGCTGAAGATAAATGTTTTTAAATCGATGGTCCATAGAGCACTAGTAAAGTGTTGTAAGGTTGGTTAACAAAACAAATAGAAAACCAAATAAGTAAAACTCATACAAGCACCCTTGTTTATGCATTAATGAAACAGAGTGGGGGAGGAAGTAAAAGTAATAAATGAACTTTCAAAGTTTCAGAGTATCTTCTTTCTTTGATGCAAATTAAAACAGTTGTGAAAGTGTTGAGCAAGATGGTCTTTGCATGTTTTTCCCTAAAAGAATAGGTAAGTCCTCAAGTAAAAAATGTTGAGAAATGTTATTGGGGGGGAGCAGAGTCAGTTAACATAGCCAGCTGACTTGAATAGTGAGGGTGTTCCACTTTTTTTAATGCTGCTTCTTTGTTCTCTGCTTTTAAGTTAACTTTGTGGTTTTGACCCTGTTTCCAAGTACAGAGGGCAGAGATACCCAAAAACGACTAAAGGCACTGAATGCTGCTGTCCTGAGATTATCCAGGAACATCAAGGAATTGCAGAATGAGAATCGGAGGCTGAAGGAAGATCTAGATCATGTACTGAGCAGTTCTCCTCCTTCCAATAAAACAAAAAGTATGTCCTGAAAAGTTGGTGAACATGGAGCAAGGGATTTAGGTACATTTGAAAGATATGTTTGAGAGCAGGCCCCTACAATGGTAGAAATGAGGGAGTTATTACAAAGGTAAAGATTTAGGAGGGGCAGAGGTTGGAATGAGAAGTTACTTACAGGAGTCTCTGACTTCTGGATGTGCTGCTCTGGTCAGATGTGGGTTTCCTTTATTATTATCCCTGAGAATTCTGGACTGGAATCACTTGAAGATTTAATGCTTCACTGGAAAACTGGTTTTCAGTTGTTCAAAACTGATGAGTGTGAATAGTTTATATTGCTTTCTGATCTAATTGGTGTAGAAGTCAGATATTTTAAGACTATTCTCATTTTTTCATTGCTGCATATTTAAAGTTGGGGTTCAGAGGTCTTTAGATGGTCTTTCTATATGGACAGAAGTTTCAAATAGCAAGACCAATGTTGACTCACCAATAGTTTCATGTTTAAAGATTTGTTGTTGTATTTAGATTACAGCGAGTGGAGCAGACAGAGGCTGGTGAGCCGGATTTCAGAACTAGAAAAAGTAAGTGATCATAGTGGTGTGGCCATCTTACCTGTCTTCGAGCAGAAAATGCAGAACCACTGGCTTGTGCTCATGGCATGTTGTCCTTCAATGTATCAGCCTCGCACATTCTGGCTCATGCATGTAAACTGATGTCTGTACCATGTACCCTTCCTCCCTTTTTTCTTTTCTCATACTTGTTACATATAGATGCACATTTCAGAATTTACTTCCATTTGATCTTTTCTCATGGCCTAAAGAAAATAATTTTATGCTAAATTTAATTTTCTTCTTTTTTCTTTTGTATTTTTTTGTGTAAATTTATGCTGTTTAGAAAGTATGTGCCATGGAGAACACCAGGGTGTCATCAGCAGATAGTGAGTCATCACAGTTACTTGCTGTGTCATCTTTGACTTCTGTAGACCTGGATCATCCAGCCTCTCAACAGGTAGACCGTGTTGAGGAATGTCGTCACCTCCAAGGGCTAGTGAAGAAACTGAAGAGTGATAGGAAGGCACTTCAAAATCTCCTACTCAATAAAGAGTGAGACTCTTGTCTGAGTTGTTTTCTGATTTATTTAATTATTTCCTATCACATTATGAAACAATGTAATAAGTCCTTCACATTTTCAGCAAGAAAACGACTTTTGAGGGTCCCTTCAGCTTTTATTTCAAAAGCTTCTTCTAGTCCTACTAGCGTTGTAAAATTACATTGCAGAAAAAAAAAAGTCAGTGAGAGGATAGAAAATGAGAATTTCTCATTGTTTGTAACACATTTTTCAAGGCCCTTTTTTTGCTGACCACATTGAAAAGCCTTTGAAGGGTTATGTGTCACTACACAGCAACTTCTTGCAAGTAATTTGCTGTAAAAATGTCTTGTTTTTTCAACATGTTTTGTCCTGATCTACCACTTTCTCCATTTAAGCCTGCCTTCTGCCATGTGATGCACTGTGACTTCTTTTCTCCCCAGTAAGCGATTCATTTGCAATTTGTATTGCTTGGACTCCTTTGATGTGTCATTGCATAAGGGCAGGCAGGTTAACCTGATCATGAGCAGAGATGTGCACACATCTATGTATTGTTGATAAGACATTCTGCGCCCTGTGTCATCTCGCCTCTGAACAAAAATGCATAGTGAGAGCATGTGAAGAGGCGTTTTGCTTCTGAACAATGTATGCTTGCACTTTGTTTTGTTTAAAAGGAAAAATTAAACATTTAGTTACTTGGCAAACTTGAGAGAACCTATTTTATTTAGAAGCTTAAACAAAAAACTACTTTGTTGAAGTATGAATGTCTTAAGCATTGCTTAGATTTCGTTATACCTTTGTAGATCAGATATCAAGCAGTTACTGCAGGCTAAGGCTGAAGTGGAGCTGGAGCTGCAGAAGTGGCAGAATAAGATGGAAGAAAAGACTACAGAAGAGCAGACTTTAAGGTATCATATTTTGTATTAGTAGATCCTTTCAGAACAAAAAAAATCTGGTAAAGTATAGTTCTCTTTTGAAGTGGCTCAAAATCTGTAGGAGATGAGCTTAACTGCAGGAAGCTGGGAATTCATTTAAGCAGAACTGTTTTGTAGAGATGGAGTAAGTTATTAGGGGAGGAATTCTACAGAGTGGTTTTAGAAGAAGTGGAAGACTAAGAAGTATAGTAAAATTAAGAATGAAATTATAATAAAAATTAATAAGATAAATGGAAAAAGAAAGCTGCCATGTTGGGCTCAGAGGCATTTTTTTTCTCTTTCTAAGAAAAAACTATACTATCTTTACCTTAGCCTATGCTTCTAGACCATTGCCAATAAGTCATTCCATTAACTTCATGTATTCTGTGTAACTGTTGATAATAATCCTGTGCAAGGGTGGTCAAAAAAAAAAAAAGTTATTTCATTATTGCTTTGTAAGAAAGGACTTTGACAAATATGAAACTGTAGAGCTCTAGATGTGTTATTAATAGTATCAAGGGTACCATTGTAACCCTGGGACTTTTTAATTTTAACATAAGACTGTGCTATCGCAACTTGAGAATTGATGTCACATGTTTGTTACTATGAGAATATGTATCACGTTATCCGGAACAGTTCCTCACTTTGGCCTTAAAAAACCCCAAAGCAACCAAATCTTATGAAATAGGTTCAGTATTTTCAAAGCAGGAACAACAGAAAATTTCTGGCTATAAATATCTTTGCTTTTCCAGCTGTAGTGAGGAAATCCAGAACGTGACACAGAAAGTAGGGAAACTGGAGTCAAAATTGGAGCAAGAGAAGAGTCAAATAGCAGAAGATACAATGGAAAAGCTTAATGAGGTATAGACACGTATTTTTGTTTGTAGTTTTATTTGTGGGGTTTTTTCCACTTGGATCTAGTATATTGCAAATTGACCTGATAGTCTAAATAGCTGCTAGTTGTGCCTTGTCGGAGATTCTGAATGATGGTTAATTCCCAGCATTTGTTGGTAAGTTGTTTCAGTAATTACCACTGCAACTTGGGGGTTTTTTGGAGCTGTTCTCTTAGTGATTATCTGCCTCACCATCGCTTTTTTCTTCTTCAGTGGAAAGTTGCAAAAAGCTTACACTTTTAAGTGTTTGTGTGTTTTGTCTTTAAAAAAAAAAAAAACAAAACACAAAAAACCCAAACAAACCTACCAGACATTTGTGGTTTTGCTTATATATTCTTATAACATCTGAACCCATTAGCTAATTTCAGTCCAATTTTGTAGAGGGAGGGAGGTCTTGTAGGATTTGACAGATAAAGGATAGACACACAGGTAAGCGTGCTCACTGGCAGACGAGCAAAAGACAAAAACTCCTTTTCAATGATTTTTATGCTGGTCAGGTGATCAGTTAGGGCACATGTTCTGTCCAGTCAGAAAATATTCATGAGCCTTTCTGTTTGGATGGAAGCAGAGTACTTTTTCATGGGAAGGTTTACAGGATGTAGAGCACTAATCATAATGAAAGTTGAGGGTTTCTTTTAATTCCACTGCTGATGGGACACCATATATGAGTAAAGAATTAGGGAAGATGTCAATACAATAAAATAAACCCTTATTTCCTTTGAATTGAACTTTTTCTAGAGTTGAGGTATTCATAACATCTTCTTTCTGGAATTTCCGGTATCTAGCAAATATATTTGTGCATCTGTTGATCCTGGGCAGTCTTTAATGGGCCTCTGTAATCAGTTGGGGTACTTTTGTGAAATATGACTGAACTTCGTATCTTTGCAATCTTCTATCCCTCTGCCAAATGCTGTGTAACTGGCCGGTAGAGATGAACAGGCACTGACAGACATGCTTTCAGATGCAATGTGGTCATGTTAATCTCATTTCACTAAAAACTACTTGAAAATTATTAGTGGGGATTTTGATCGTTTGTACTTAAAAATAAATAGACCCTGAAATATAGGTAGTAAAAAATATGAATAAAAATGTCCACTAGCTTAAGAGGGTGCTGGTTTTTGATATACTGTGCAATACTTTAGATTCTTTTTTGTGTGTTATAGGTTGATGGATGCTAGATGATGTTTGGAATACCAAATAACTTGAGTCTTTAAAAACAGCCAACAAACAGCTCCTTTTTTCCTCTGCAGACTATATATATTCTTGGCCAGTAACCATCCATTTATTGAAATGTTCCCATTATTTGTAATTATCACTAAGTTCCTACCAATTTTTCATTTTAATAGTAGGTTGTCATTTTTAATATAATATGATCCATTTGCTAAACTTAAGCCTGTAACTCAGCGTTTTTAGGTTATAAATAAATCCTTTTCACAGAATCAAGAGGTTTTTTCAGAGTCTATAAAATCTCTTGTTCCTCTACTTAGAATTTTACACCAACAAATTAAATTAGTCTTTTAAAATTGCAGTTAACTTTTGTTTGGCAAGTGAGGTATGACAATTAGTATGGGATAATTAGGGATCAAAAGGATCAGATGGTGAGAGGTGGAATATGCAACCACAGCACAGAAGAAATAACTGGAACAAAACCTTGTTTTGTTCCTGGTTTCTTTATTTTTCCTCTAATTAATTTCTTCAAGACAGAAGAGTGGAGTTATGACAATATACACAAGTTCTCCGTCTTGTTGGTGCCATATGATGGCCAACTCATCAGTAAGCTTAAACAGATGATTATGGGGCCACAGAAGCCAGGATAAGACATGAGAGCACTCTGCAGTTAATTAATACTAGTCTCTCCTGGAGAAGAATTGCAAAATTAGGTATCCTGGTATTTGTTCTCAGTCTGTCAATAACATACAAACCATTTCTGATCAACAAAGCAGTGGGTTCCGCTGTTGGAGCTCCTATTGCTTTAGCAATGCATAGAAAAATAGGAGTGTGTGTAAATGAAAACCTTTCCATTCCCATGCTCTGCTAACAGCTAAAATGGGGACAGAAATGTGTTTCACTGTAACAGTCATCTAGATGATGACTTTGAACATTAGCAGTATTCGGAACTAAGAATTTCCTCTTAAACTTCCTTCCACCGTGCAGGCCGGATGAACATTTAACAACTCTGGTGCTGATTTTGTAACCTGTTTCCCCTCATAGAATTTCAGGTTGTGCCTTTAGTGTACTAAGTTCAAGATTCTCCTTTGCAGTCTTCACCAGTCTGCACGGTTAAAGGCAAAGAAGATCGCAGGAAGGAACAAGCAGCCAAAATCATCCAGAGACAGTGGAAGATGTACCGAAATAAGGTAAGATTCTCCTATCAGGGAACAATGAGGACATCCGCCTTTGAATCTTACTCTTGTTTTAGCATCTACAGTAACCTGCTGCCAGGCACCAGGAATTGCAGCAGTGCTTCCCAGTATGATTCCTTACCACCATCTTCTCTTCCACTGCTTTTTTCAAGTCCTCCCTGCTGCTGCTTTTGCCTTTGCTCCCTAGAACCCTGTTGTTCCTGCTGTGAGATAGCCAGTTTCTGAATGAGGGAGTTTGGGTGAGCAGAGAACTAAGGAAGCATAGCAGTGTTTGAAGCAGCACTGCTGCTGTTGCTTCCTTGAGGTATGACTGAGAAGTTAAATTTCCCTTGCAGAAATCCTCCAAACAATACAGGAAGTTTCATGTATTTTGTTACACTCAACTAGGACAAAATGATCTAGAGAAAAAGTGTTAACCTTAAATTTTGTCCTATGGGCAACACCATAATGCTGCTTTTTCCATGTATAGGACATGGTGTGAGGTGGGCCTTGTAAATGCTGCTTAGGAAACTAAAGACAAAAGAACTATCCATACATATTTCAAAGATTAAAAGCTTTTTCTTTTCCTTAAGTTTGTTGATTGAGTTTTTGGGGGGAGGTGGGATAGGTGTTTTCATGTGTTTTAATTGTTGGGGAAAAATTTGGAAAATCTTTATTAGATAAAACTTGCACATATTTGTGGTATTAACTTAGGCACTTTTCATTTCAGAAAGAAGAAATTGCTCTGGATGAGGTGAGTGTGTTTGACACCCAACAAAACAGTAAAACCTTTAATTTGTATCAAAGGACAAACAAATAACTTTTTTATTTTTAAAGAGGTTTTATTGTAATATGAACCGTTGTTCCAAGATCATGTTTGTTCTTCAGGCTGGCTCATGATCTACCTTCTGACATTCTGGCTTTGTTTGATATATCTTGTCAAAGTGTTCCACTTCTGGTCTCAAATTTTCTGTACTTAGCACCTTCTGCAAGAGGAATGCTTCTGAAAATTTTGAACAAAATTTGATACAGACAGGAAAGTTTTTCTGCATTACGTAATTCTAATAATGCTTTCATTTTCACTATGATGAGTCTTCAGAAAGATTTGAAGTAGGAATTTGAAGCCTTTGCTAAGAAGAAACATCTTTGACAAACTTGTCACTTTTTGATAAATGTTCTGCACAAAGGTTTTTATTAAGCTGTTTCTTCAAATAGCACAATGTAGCATCTTACATTTGTTTTTTACAGAACGTTAAAAATCCTACTTTCAGAAATTACAACAAATTCTAGCCATGTGACGCAAACATACTGTTTTACATCTAGATGCTTTTTGTTGATTAGAATCCCATAAAATCTCTGAGTATAGAGGAAAGACTTACGTTCAGCGTAATCACCACAATGGTCTGCCAGACTTGGCTTGATTTCTGGTTGTATCAGAGCATCACAGAGCCCGCTGGGTAGCCAGAATCTAATATGGGAATGGGAGCATGTTGCTATATTTGTGAAACATAGGCTAGTGTTGGCAGCTAGAACTTAACTGTGTTTGATAAGATCAATCATGAACATCTCCCAGATTGAATTTAAACCATGGAGCTGTATGTCTGTGGGTTGTCACAGGCTGGGGATTCTTTGGATTGCAGCAGAGTACCTATGAAGTAACGGGGATGTGTGTGTTTCCCTTAAACATAAAAAAATGTCAAGACATCAAAGAGTTTCCATTGCACAGGGAAAAGTTATTTTCCCCATGTGCCTCTTCCTTCTGGACTCTTGTTTTAATTTATAGCTGCCATCTTTCAAAGCAGCTAACATCTACTTATTTCTTTCTATGCTAGGCAGTTGTTATGCTTCAGGCAGCTTTCAGAGGACATTTAGCTCGACAGAAACTGTTACTGAATAACAGGATGCATGATGCAAAATCTCACAAGGTAATTGTTGGGGAAAATGGGTATCCAGGCATCCCATTATGTTTAGTTTACAGTGTAAAGTACTGTACTTCCAGACTTAATTCTCTGAATCACCCGGTGATGTTTTAACGCACTAGTTGGCAGCACTGCTGTAATTCCAGAAAGATATCGAGCTCATTCCCTAGCCTCCCTTTCTATCTTCTTTAGTTCACAGTTTTTCTTAGAAGTAAAGCTGTAACTTGTCTGCATTATGGACTGTAGCTAGGTCTCCTCTTTTTTTCTGGTTCTCCCATCAGCTAATAATGTACCCTTTAACTTTTAATTCAGAGTGGTGTTGAAAACTGTACTTGTTGTCAAGTGTTCACTACTGAATCATTGTAGTAATAGATGAACCTTTGTCAGTGAAGTTCAGAAATAAGGATTTGGAAAGCATCTTTGATTGGGTTGAAAAGTAAAGGAGTCTTGCATGTGGTATGCTCAACCAAAGACTCGTAGGGTCCTCTGTCATGTCAAACTCACTCCAGATTGCTCAATTCTAAATATGAAAAAATTTCCTTACCAATTAAACATTTGGTTTCGGTAAATCATTTGCCAATTTATATGAACATCCTTTGGATGTAGGCTAAAGTTAATTTGTAATTCTCCATCCAGGTTGTCCATCTGGTTGCACTTTACATGCACTTTTATTTCAGTAAACTGGCCCAATGCAGTAGGACCGAATACTTTTGCTTGATATAAGCAGAAGATGTATCCATCATGAAGGTTGCCTTATCTCCTTTGACTTCAAAAGGTTTCCTTCCTGGAAAATAAATGAACTTTCCTTGCAGGTGTCTGCTCTTTGATTAATTGAATACAGATGCTTCAAGCTTGTATGATGTTCAGATTTGCATTTCCTGCTGATTTAGTCTTATAGAACCTTAAAGACTGCAGACCAAAAGATGGGAATATTTGCTCTACTACCACTTTCACAATCAGGAACAAGATTGTGAAAGAGTCTGTCAAGCTTCTGTGCAATCTGTAAAAGGTCAGTTTTCTTTAATCTGATTGCTTTGCAGAACTCCTGCATGTCTTCCACATCAACCTCCTTGAGCTTGTCTTCTGATTGCAAGGAGAAAGATGAGATTGTGACATTTATCCAGTCCATTTTCAGGGCTCACTTAGCACGTACAGTACTGCTTGAGGAGAGGTAAGTGAGGAATAGATACTTCTGCAACATGCAGTAGCAAAATTGTTTTTATTAGAGGAGAGGGCTCATTTTTTTAATAGAGTTTTAGTGTGGGTTTCTTGGCAGAGAAGGAGAACAAGGCTGTTGTTCCAACAAAGACAAGGGAGATCTTGCTCCTGAGAAAATTCAAAGGGTATGCAACTGAAAGGGTTTCTTTTTGCAGCAGTAGTCTTCCCATATCTTGTTCTCCATAGCAATAAGGAAAAGTAAAAAAAAAAAAAAAAAAATTACTCTTTGGAAAGAAAAAAAATTAAATTACAGTTGCTGTCAAACTGATTGCTAGTACACTCGCTTAATGTAAGTGAATCTGAAGCCCTGGCATGTAAAAGTTAAGGGTTATGTGGAGGAAGAACAGGGAAGAGCTAGGATACCATCTTGCTGAGAAAGAATGCGATGATTTACTTACTGCTTAAGTTTATGGTGACTCTGTCTTGAAAAATACTTCCTTTCTCTCCAGGGTTTACTGCTCCAAAAGTTTTAAATATTGGCTGCCATGGTTACAAGGAGAGTTACATAGCTGTCACCTCACTTAGTGTCTGAGTTCACTTCTGCAGGTGATAATCTTTTGTCTCTTGGACACTAGCAACACAAGAAACTCTTCAGCATACCCTCTGAAGACAGAGTGCAGTTACTGTTCTGTGCCTTACGCTATGCAGTATGTCTTTTTGCAGGCCCTCTGTGTCCAGTGCACCAAGTGAGAAAGCAGATTCTGCAGTTTACATTACAGAGAAGAAACCGGTCTCAGCAGCGCTCCAGAGACCTCTTTCAATCTTTGTGTCGCCTCTTCCTGGTAATCTCATTTCCCTCTGTGTTCAAAAGTATGGGTGTTTTGAGTGGGTGGGTGCGCACACAATTTTATGGAGAACATCTGCACATGCACACACATGGGTACATGTACTCTGTGAGTGGGCCTTCCTTTAATTTTATGACATGTTGCTTATACTAGCACATGCAGTCCCTTACATAAAAAATAAAAGCTTTAACAGTATGAGTACCAGCTTCCTCACAGTGCTTTGCCTTTTTGTCACAACTGTGGTTTGGAAGCTTGCTTTCGGGTGTGAGTGTTAGTTATTCAAGGAACATGGTGTTCCCCTGTATTGCCTCTCTACCTCCTTTTTCAATCCCCCCAGCCCTGCAGCTGTAGTATGGTATTTTCCACTACATTTTGGGCCCAAAGCCATAGACAAGCCAAGAACGTTTTCACCATCCTGACTTAGTTTCTGAAGGGGACAGACATCTGGTAAAAGAACTATCCTAGTCAGCCATGTGTATTTAGTCACGTTTCTTCAGCCATCTTCCGTTGCTGCTGTAAGAGGAAAGTCCTGGATAACCTTGCCAAATGGTACTACTGTAATACAAACTGGGAAAATGTCTGTCTTTTTTATGGGTCTTATGCCATTTGGTTTCTTTCTTGCATTCTTCATTGCTGTTTGTGAGAAGGTGGAGTTAAACCCAAAGAGGCTTTTAAGAGGATGTTAGAAGTACCGAGTAGGAAAGGCAAAACAATGATGCAGATAAGACAGCCCTAGACATGCAGCTTCAAAGGAGTTAAAAACGAATTGAAAAAGGTTGGTTCTATCCAGAGTGGAATATTTTAGGCTTTTATGGATCAGTTGGAGAAAAAAGAGCAACTTTGAGGGTGACCTGAGAAATAGTTACTTGTTCTTTTGTCAATGAAAAGCTGACAGTCCCTGCAGACTTGCTCAGAAACAGAGCATGCTGTAAGCAGCTGAGGCTGTTTCTCTAAGATACGAGATGGGGAATAAGCCAGATCTGCAGCAGTTGTGAATACAGTCACCCTTCAGTGAAGGAAAATGTGTTTAAGAAACTTTACTGTATTCCATATTCAGGAGCTTATTCTACTTTGTGAAGGAGTAGGTAGTACTTGCTTCTGAAGATGTTAAGAGTTTTGAGTGATTTTACTTATGTCTGGTGCCAGTATCCAGAAAAAAAAAAGCTGCAGCATCCTGTTTTGCCTGCGCTATACTGCAGTAGTCATTATTGGTATGCTCAGTCTAAAGCCAGAGTAAAACAGTTGTGAAATTCTACCCAAAGAGAAAGAATCAGTTTTAAAAAATGCTTTGTGCCTCTGAAGAAGTGCTTCTAAGACCCAGAGAAGGGTGTAAGATGAAGCTAGTCTGGTAAATGCAATAGTATGAATACTAATAGAGCATAGTCACTGTCTAGCTATGAAGTCTCCAAAGCTAACTTTTATTGGAGGTTATGATGACGAAGTGATGAGTGAAGAAGTTCTGAAAGAATTTATACTGGAAGGGATAGGGAGGAGACCATAAACATTCAAACTTTTTTCCTTGCAGTCCTTTTCTGGTGAATATCAAAAAGGAGAGATTGGGAGCAAAGCAGGCTATATTGCTGCTGATCTTAGAAATATGGGAGACGTTCTCAACATCTGGGATGAGGATAGAATGTATCTAGGCAGCTTGTGAAGAGGCATACTGGATATGTGCTTCTGTAACTGCACAACTGCCCGAAAGACTGCCTTGCATTGAGTAGCTATGTGAAGTATTAGCTCTTGGTGCATTGGAGGGTTTAACCAAACTCTCCCAAAAGACAAATTGGGAAAAAACTACTAAAGGAAGGAGAGTGTTCTGGTGTAAATGCCACCTGTGTGAAGAAATGTTGACCCCTCAGCAATCTGTTTGGTTATAGCAGGTTTTTTGCCATTTGAATTCATGTAGCCTAAACAGGTTGAAGTTAACTAAAAGTCCAACATCTGTCATTTGTAGCTCATGACTGATGTAAAAATCCACTAGAAAAATTGGGTTTTGATGTAATGTATTTCACTGGTCATCCTGCAGCTTGGAAAGTACATGAGACAAGGAGCTTGTTTAACAGCTGAGTGATTTAAAGCAATCAAATTCCTTTAGCTTTAAATCATGCAGTTGTTGAACAAGCTCTTGCTTCATTTGTCCCAAGTCCAAACTTGCATTTTGTGACCTCTAGATCTTGCAATGATCTTAAATTTCAGTGAAAGTATATATTGCAGTAAGTAATCTAATTTCACTAGCCTTTCTGCATTATTTTGAGAGGAATGGGAAAGAGTAAAATGTGTTTTAAAGAACCTTATGTATCTGCTAGAATAGATTTATATAATCCTGGTCTAGCATTGCAGACTTTTAATTCATTGTTTGCATCAGGTTAGATGTCTCTGTTTTCTAAATTAAAAAAAAAAAAAAATTGCAAAAGTGGTGTAGCATTCAATACTGCTTTGCTTGTCTTCAGAATGTGGACAGTACTTGGAGATTTGTAAAGCCATTTCTGCTGCTTCCCATGAAATGGAACAGATAAGAATTCAGTCTGTGAAGCTTAGCGTTTTGTTTCTGTCAGGGGAGTGGCAGGAAGGAAGAATATGTTCTGTACATGCACGGAAATCTTGAATAAGGGCAGCATTTCTCTCTGCATATCACTAGCTACTCTGGATACAACTGTTAACTTAATTTGAGGCTTTTTTGAAATCATGATGAATTTACATACAACCCTTAAGTCTAATCAGTGCTTAACCCTTCACAAGCACAAAGATAAAGTTGTCACTCTGAAGTATATTAAGCTGAAGACGAGGACAAGAAAATGTCAGACATCAAGAGCAGGATATAATCAAGAGTGATTTGGACAATATTAAGCTATTTCATATATGATATCTGTTTATTGTTGGAGTTGCATCTTCTAGTTATGCCTGCTTCTGGAAGTTCTCTTTGCTCATCCTTACCACTAGTACTACTGGCTCATAAATCTTCCTGAAAAACTCTTATGTTATTTGTTAAGTGAAATTCTTCTCTGCATCAGTTAACTAGAAAGTCATGTGTTTCTTTGCTTCTGTAGGTTGAGGTCAGTGTAATGGCCTCCCCACATTCCTCCTCTCCATTCACAGGCTCTCTGTCTGTCACTCTTTTTCTATTTCTGGGCTGGTTGCGGTCCTCTTTCTTTATTCCACATTCCAGTTGCTGTGTATGCCTCCTCTTCCATACCAGGAGGTTGGGTTTTTTCTCTGTCAGGAACCTCTTATTTCACTGAGACCCATGGCATGTCTGTTCCTCTCCCCACATAATCCCTGTATGCCCTCCATTTTCCCTGCCATTTCAGTGTCAAAATCTCAGTGTATGGCTTCTTACTTGTCTGTTTCCTCTTTCTACCACAGGTTGTCTCAATTTGTTTTCTTCTTTGGGAGATAGTCTTTTCAGAGAATTTATATTTGAAACTGAAAAATAAGTGGAGCTCAGGGGAGAATATTGTGCTAGGAGGTATTAATAGCTGAGGGGAGGATATTGTGCTAGAAGGTATTAATAGCTGTCGTCATTTAGTTCATAGATCTCTTGCAGAGGGGATATAAGCTGCTGGTTCTGCTCATCAGATGTTAGGGGCCTCATATGTGTCCATTTTATTCCTCTGATTTTCCAGTGTTTACTGGAATCATTAGGGTTCTATCTGTTCATGTCCTGAACATTTCCTCAAATGTTGGAATTGATGACATGCATAGAATCACACATCCAGAAAAATAGCAGAGAAGCAAAAAAAAAAGAAACCCCAAAACCCCACCCCATGATATGGTCACCATTTTTATTGTCATTAAGGTAGTACAGCATGTGAATATGATTTTTGGTATTTGGATGAATATTTTGGTATAAGGATGAAACAGTCACTGAGAGCTTCCATCTTTTTTCTATTTCCTTTTGCTCTATCTATGACTGAAGTTCTCATTATGACCTTTCTGCTTAGCTTAAGCTTGCTTGGGTCAATTTTTCCTTTTCTGGCCATCTAATAAATATTTATTTTTATGACCTGAGATGGCTTCAGTATCAAATTGCTTTACTTTGTGGTGTGTAACCACTTGCAAAGATTTGAAGACAGTAAGACAAATCATGCGTGGTCAGTATGTCAACTTAATGCCTGCCATGCATGCTCTTTCATTAAAGAGGAATGGGAATAGTTATACACAGAAAAAGGTAGATCAGAGTTATTCATAACTGTAGGTAATTCTGGAAACTTAATGGGTTGGAGAATATTACGCTTCCCACAAGGGCTTGTTTTTGTCAATGTTGTTTATTGATGACCTTGTTTTCTTTGTAATTATTTCAGCCAGGTCCTCTGAGAAGCAATCACAGCCTATTCTCCCTCTCTCTGTGGATGAAACTCACTCAGACGATTCAGATGATATTGTCATTGTCTCTCCGTTGTTGCAGATGAAGAAAAACTACACCCACTTCTAAGTTTTAGTAACAGGCTCTGGTGATCTTGAATTATTCGATTCACAAAACTGTTTCTACCAAGATAAAGCATATCAAAGATGAAAAACGGGAGATATCAGACCCTTTTTAATGACAGTTGTCATTATTTCGGCCATAAACGATTAATTGTTTGATATGCCATCTCTGCAGACTTTATGGCTAAAAGCCACTGACTAACTGTTAACCTTATCCTCCTGGTACGGATAGAGTTTGGATTTAAAAACTAAACCAAAACACTTTAATATTTTGTCTCACAATGAGGATTATAAATTCAATTGCCAAATTTAAATGAAAGCAATAAAGCCTTAAGCTATTTCATGTCAAACAGTTTTGTTTCAGTTTAACTAAAATAATTTGTTTTATTGGAAAGTGATTAATGACATGGCTCCAATTTTCAGCCCATGTACGTGAAGGGGAACAGCTTGTATTTGTTACTAGGTCCTCTCTTTAAACATTTTACTGTGTGATATTTTAATATCTTTTTTGTTTATTTTTATACTGAACATTTACAGTCTGTGCAGACCTTGTAAAGGCTTTTAGAAAGCCATTTCTTTGTCATAGGGCTATTCTAGGCCTACTGTATCAGCAGGGTTTTCTTATTTATTGCTTTTTCCAAGTGTGCTTGCTATGATATGTATAGTACTATTTTGTTTTTGAAATGTCCAAACACGTAATTTTTTGTATTTGTCAGAGACGGTGCATAATAGCAGGAGTGTTCTGTGAAGGCTACGCTTGTGACTGCTTTTTTTGCTTACATGTCACAAATATGAGTGGATTATGCAGGATCATCTCTAATATGTGAAAACATTTGGAATAGGAGCTATGTTGCTTTATGTCCCGTTTTAGTTTACGTCACTTGACTGTCTGAAACTTTCACCTAAATAGAGTGCTCATACACTGAGTGCTAAGGCGTTTTCAAATCTAATGTTGCTTTTCTGTTGATCTCTCTTCTCAGTATTACTTTGCATGTGCACCCATTATATATACATATATACTGCAGGTGTGCACCAAGTCCAGTCACAGGCTGGGAGAGGGGTCACAATATACACCCATCACACTGATCGGCTACAAGGTTGACTGCTGGAAAGCGTGGGCACTCCCAGCTCTCTCTGTTCTGAGGGATATGGATTGGGATGAGCATAATATACAAAGGCTAACCCATGCAGTTTGGTTTAGGAACAGAAGTGGTAGGTTGGATTATAAGAGAAATTAAGGCTACATCCAGAAATAACACTATTTGATAATATTGTTGTCCACGGAAGGACCAAAGACATAATTGGCTCTGGAGAATACGGTCCAAGGGGTCTTTCCAGATCTTTTAATGCAGACTGTAGCCCTTCTTGACTGGAAGGAGGGCCTTATAGTTCCTACTATCATGCCAACATCCTTCATAGGCATTCCAGTGTGGGTTGTGGGTTTTTTTTAAGGTGAACTAGATAACTTACATGGTATTTACTGGAAGGAGAATTTAATTTTACAAGCACACAGTGAGGTTTTTGTGGAGACCCTAATGGTTCCTTTGTCATCGAGGAGTAATAAAGACTCCTGTAAACAGAAAGCACACTTTTAAATATAAGATTTTTATCACCTTTTCCCTCCTCTTTTTTAAATTAAAAATCAGTCGCCACTGTTTCACAGAATACTAATAAGTCAGAGCTGTCTCGGTTCTTTGATTTCAATGAAGCACTATCTGAGGCTTATCATAGTTCATGCCAGTACTTGCAGCCAAAGAGGAAACTGGATGGCTGCAGCACAATGCAGCTGATTTCATTTAATCCCATCAGTGGAAATGCTGCCTGTGCTATTTCCAAAGGCAGTTTTGGGAGCTCTCCATACCCAAAGCAGTCTGAAGAATGTCATTTACACTCCCATTGGGTAAATTTTTCCTGCTGGTACTTTGGTCACATGACTGTCAACTGCAGAAAGGATAAAAAAGTATATAAAAGAATAAAAGGGACAGAATCCTCTTGGCAGAAGGTGAGACCTGTTTCCCTCTTTTTCTGGAAGTCATGTTATGAAAGAGAGTCATTTTGCTAAATAAAAGCAGAGCTCTCCTGAGTTGCTTATGTATAATATTTCAAGTCTGTAACTGTGACTGTCATGGATACCTCCAGAGAGAGTAACTAGAGCTGAGGACTGACATATTAAGGGGAGAGTATGTAATGTGTCAGGAGCAAGAGTGATATAAAATACCTACCTAGCTGTTCCTATGGGGAAATACTTGGACAGCAAATATAATAAAGATGACATTCTTTTACTTCACTGTGCTGTAATAACCAATATGAAAGTATTAGGAAGTAGATACAGAGCAGAAAGACTTGTGTTTTTACTGAGCATATGACTAGCAGTAGTGCTGTCAATACACAAGTTCTGGGATAAAGGGGAGATAGTGTCTTGGCATGACCCAAAGGCACAGACAAAAATCGGGGTGAAAAGGAGCAGTTTCTCCATATTCTCCATTTTCTACTCCATCCCGGTTTTCTGGGATGAATGAGGATGTGTCTAGAGCTTCCTAAATTTGAGTCTGCTATCTCCTAGTTATCAAAAATCTGATACTTAACTTGAGCCAGGCTTCAAACTGCTGTCTCAGTTTGGAAGATAACTGCTCACATATTTGGAAGATAAATATGCTCACTGCACATCAAAAGTTTGGTGTGGTACAGTAGAAGGAGAAACTTCCACAGTATTAGTAGCCTTTAATGTTGTTTTGTTATATACTGCAATGGAATGTGTTGAAGGGAGTAGCAACTGACACTAGGTTTCATTCTGTGGTTATCTATCTGAATGCCAGCACCTGTAAATCTGGGAAGAAGTGAGGAACAATGAAGGACGAAAAAGTTAATTTTGGAATAAATGGTGGTTTTCCTTAACAGGGAGCTGAGGAGAGTAAAAATCGGTGTGGCTCAAACCTGTCAAGGCAGGCCCAATACAAACCTACTCAATTTCTGAAAAATGCATCTTCTGTAAAAAAAGTACTGGTGACCTTGTGGGGGCATCAAGGTCTTGAATTAAAATTAAACTGCACTGCAACCTATGTTATCTAACAGCACACTTTCCATTCTACTGATAGGGGATAATGTTACCTACTTAAAACCTTTTGCAATTTACAGTAGCGTTTAGTTAGAGATCGTGTGTGAACATAGACTTCTGACTTTCATGGGATGTTACTGCTCTTGATCTCTTTTTACCCTTAAGTGCCTACGCCTGTAAATCTTTACGGAGGCATCAAGATCTGAAAACTGTACTGTTTTCTGCATAGATATAAAAATAATCCCAGGCAACTTTTAATATAGTCAAAATGGAAAAGGATTAATCTTGGCATATAAGAGCGCAATTAATTTTTATGATCTTTTTAATATTTAGAACTGTGCAAGTCTTTTATGTAATTTATTTGGGGATCTTTTAAAAGCTAAAACAATTGCAATGTATTTTCTCCTAATTGTTGACCTTTCAAATAAAGTTTGTAAATTAATTGTTCATGCATTTCTGCTGCAGTTGCTGTGTTTGCATTGCTCCTCTGGCCTCTGCTGTGTGCTCCCGTTGTTTTCACCTTGCACCTCGGTTGACCTTTTACTCCTGTCTGTTTTCCTGAGCCAATAGTAACAAGATAACTCTTAAACAGGTAGGGTGTGAATTTCTTCTTCAGTAGGCATTCAAGATTGTCCCATCAGGAAAGAACAGTGTTCTTGACCAAGGCCTAGTGGAATTGACAGAGGTGATGGTCTTTTGCTTTCGGTCTTCCCTTCTGGTGTTTTATTCAGAAAAGAAATCCTGTCCAGTAGGTCTATAACTAAAAGCCATGCCATTGCCTCAAACATATCTGGGTTTGGGTGGAGTACAGCAAGCTTCATTTATGCCTTTTTATCTATTGTTGTGCTGCTTGCTTGGTGGTTGCAAGTCACACTGACCAGTTACCAAACCAGTGAAATTCAGATAAAAGATTCAAAAGAAATTGCTGTGGTGACTGTTCAAAATAATCTGCCAGAGAAGAGAAACGTGCCTAAATACCTTGTAGACATGCAGAGGACTGGGTGAAGCTGGTTTGCTGTCAGCCGCAGGGAGAATAGGAGTCTACAGGCTTCTGAAGACTGTCCCATTTACTTAGAGTGTATCCCCTTACCTCGGTCATTGTTGCTGTTCATGAAGCTCTGGTGGAAGGAACTAGGAGGTATGCGTTCCTTTCTAGGTCCACTGAAAAAGCCTTTAGGGACTGCCAGGAAAAAGAAGCCTTATGCTGCTTTATGAAGATAGAAGACCCTGCTAACTGCTGTGAAGACACGGGAATCCTGTAGTCATCTTCCTGTCTAGCAGAGTCCTTGTTGTAGGATTAAAACAGCTATGAGTACAAGATGAAACAAACAATCTGTGTTTGATGAATATATTATCTAAATTTCACTTTTTTGTTCCTTTTCTCTCTGTTCCACTGACATATGCTCTGGATTTCTTAGCAGAAACTTCAGTTTTAAATCTTAAATGCTGGAGGTAAGCCATGCGGCATGAATGGAAAAGTTTTGATATGATTTCTTGGAGCAGACTAGTCTTGAATTCAGTTGAAAGCAATTAAGCATTCACACCACTTGTATTAAACTCTACTTTGGCTCCATCTGAAGTCAGAATGCCCTTGACTCCTGCAAGCTTTGCAACATCCGTTTATGTTAGGTCTGTTAGCTAACTAATTGCTTTCCCCATATGAACTTCTAAGGGCAAAAGAGAAATTTCATTGATTCGATGGGCATCATTAAGACCTGCAAAGAGCGAAATATCTGCATCAGACTTGAGGTTATTAGGGAAGGATTTTCAGGCATGATTGGCGGTCTGGTGCTGCATCAGTTCCTCTGGCGTTTCCTTCTAAAGGTTGCTTATGTGGTTCTTCGCCCGGTAGAGACAGCACTGACATCAGTTCCTAAATGTTTGCCCCATTTTCAGATGTGCATGAGGCACATCGGCTCTTGCTTATATGTGGCCTTTAGCACTCATTCTTGTCCTCACTGTGCTCAAAGGAATAGCCTTGAATGGTGAGTGTTGCTATGTTCTTATTAACTATACTCTGTTGTAGTCTACTGATTAAGTTTTACGCTGCTCCTTTTGCCCCTTCCACTGTCTGGCTGCCCTAATTACCTTTTTCAAATCTGAGAGCATATGTATTAGTACTGGTCTCCAGGAAAGCATTCATGTTGTTCCCCTCAGCGGAGCTGTGTACAAACAAAACTTCCTCTCTCAAGATGTTGCTCAGACTGTAACGGCTCCCCTTCTATTTGGTGGGGTTTTTGCCAGCATGCCTCAAAGACATTTTGTGCTGGGTACCACCTAAGCCCCTTTAGGGCTTCTATTCTTGGTAGCGCGAACAGATGTGTTATAAAATCTTGATGCTCAAAACGGTCTGGGTAGAACCAGGAGGGACATCATGCCTGTTGTAAAGGGCTGTCTTAGCTCCCTCGCTATCAGCCAGATAATACCACACACGGATCTCGCTCCTCTGCCCCTTCTCAGTCTGCCAGCTCTGCAGAGATGAGGCTCTGCTTCAGTAATGTAACGGAGCTTGAAAGTCTTTCCTGTAATATGAATTTAGAAATGAAATACTGTAAAATCTGTCATTTGATCACAGCGCTGCTGTAAAAAAAAGACTATGTTTAAATGGCATCTAGTTATATGCACAGAAAACTAGAATAGCTTTTAATAAACAGGGGGTTGACCATGAATGCCTGTAGTACAAGTTATAATGTTCTGCACAAATGTTACTTAGCATTGTCGTTATCTAGCAATAATCCTTATTTGTATCTTACACAAATCGTGGCAGAACCTTCTATTTATCTAACCTGGAAATTTTTCCTGAACATGCTCTCTATTATTTACACACAGAATTGGCAGTTTTCTTCCTCCTATTAGCAGATATTTAATAGCCACGCATTGCATTTCTATGCTAGTAAACCTTCATTATTACACAAAATGTACTAGAATGTTATGAAGAAATATCTTAAATAATTAAACAGAAACTATGAGTGACAAAACAAACGAACAAAGTGCAATTTGAGCTTTGTTATTCTTTCCTTTTTATATTCACTTATTTGCTAATTTGCTGAACTTGCTGAACTGCAATGGGTCTTGCTGTGATTAGAGAGAATTTGCCAAGTTCCTTTGTAATTGTTTCTTTGCAATTAACTAAATAATAGAATGTTCTGTGTGTTGTTCTCTGGGGAAAGGAAAGGAGCGGGCAGGTGCTTTTGCAGTAGGATTTCCACATCTTCCACCCATTTCCCTGGAACTCATCAAGTATAAAAAGACCGGTAGAACACAAGAGAGAGAGAGTATTGCCTCGGGACATGAAATGACAGAATTAACCTTCTCTTATGTTTTCTTTGAATTTGCTTGAAGCTTTTTACGCTGGCTCTGGCTGTGGCTATTCTTTGTTGAAACCCAAAAGTCCCTAGGAGGACTTCAGAGGAAAGCAATGAAGACCCAAATGGATGTTCCTGTCTGCAGCAGCCTCCACTCAGGGGAAATCCTTCAAGCTGGGAGGAGAAGTCAACTGGGAAGTTCCCCAGCGATGTGGCTTTGTTGGGAAGAGCCGAGGCTGGGGATTGAGCTGTCATGGAGGGGGCAGCGAAATCTGGGAGAGGCTGGAGAGCAGCCCTGGCTTTGTTAATTCCTTTGACTTTCAGCAGAAAAATACAGAGGAAGGCCTGGGAGGAAAGGATGGGTAATCTTAATAGAGGCACAGTCTAGCTCAGCGGGAAGGAGGCACGGCTTGATGTAAGGGCAGAGTATACGGAGCGGCAGAGGGGAGAGGGGTGGGGGTGTTGCCCAACAGTGGTAGCTGAGTGCTGAGATGTGGTTGTCTCGCTGATCTCCCGCTGACTGTCCGTAATTTAGTCCCTAGTCTCAAGAGGGTAACTCATCCATCTGTTGGCACTTGGAGTTCAAACTTGCCTTTTTTTTTTTTTTTTTTTTTTTTTAAAATCTGTATTGTTGGCTAAAACCTTACATAATGCATATTAGGTCTGACAGTCAGGGGAAGACTCCTCGCTTCACAGTATATTAAAAGCTGAATTATTTCATTTCATAGTGAATAAAAAAAGCCAAGAGTATGGGATTGCTGTTCTTAAAGGCGCTCTCATTGCAAGTATCACATCAGCAGTAGCAATGTCTGGAGTCAGAGAGAAGGTTTTGAAGAGTGAATAATGGTACATTTCTAGGAGTGCTTTTGCAGAGTGCCTGATGGTCTCAAGTGGACAGGGGACAGCACTGGCCGCCTTATTTTGGAGGGCTAAACTAGTCTTTTTATCTTCATTGTGTTTAATTTGGAACATCTCTCATTTGCCTATTTTGTCCTGTGATTCTTTAGCAAAGCCACTGTCAAAGCAAGTTAGCAAACCCTAATACCACTCTTAGGGTTACTTTTCAGCAGGATTACCAGTTAACAAGCTGACATTTGCAGTTTGCTTTGGTTGATTGGAGAACTGCTTTCCATGCAAAGGTGATTTACTGTTAGTGTTTATTCCTGGGATGTCACAGCAGTGAGTGGCTTGTTTGTTCATTTTGCTTTGGCAAAACAGAGTGTACCAATTTGTGTGGGGAGGGAAAAAGGCTGCTATAATCTAAACATGAGAGCCTTGATAACTGTCTTGTTGTCATGTAATCAAGAATTACCTGAATAGGATCAAATGAGAGATGCTAGACATCTAAGAAATGCAAACGCTGCTTCGTGATGTGGTACAACAGCCTGAAGTGCCCTGCCATGGAAAGTACAGCTAGTGCTAGATCCTGCGGTTTGTCTCTTTTTCCTAGTTTGCAGAATTCATTTTATTCTTCATTTTCGTATTTTCCCATATTATTATAAATAATTGAGGGGGAGAAATTAAAACTGTTGATGCCTCTGTTTCTCTGTAATCCCAAATCCTCATTCTACTCTAATTTAATCCAGTTGTCTCTGCAGCAAATGGCTGTGAAAGAGGCGTGCACACCAGCACTGCCGAGCCTGCTCCCTTTCCCACTTACCCCCGTCCCCCATATGGTGCCTCAAACTGCCACGCTGATACTCCGGTGCTTCCACCCCCATTTAATAGCATCCAGCTTTTTCTGTCATTTGTTCCAAAACTTTTTGTTCCGTTTGATTTACATCAACGCTGTCAAGCAAGATCTCAGCGCGGAGTGCTTGCTGCATCTGTTTCTATTCCGTGTCCATCATTTTGCTGACAAAGGTACTTGGACTTGCAGCCTGGTGGGGTTTTTCTATCTATCCAGAGGCCCATGGCAGCAGTAACATCTGCAGGACAGATTCCAGCCTTGAGCATTTTAGTGCCGAATTGCATAAACTCTGTGGCATAAGTGGCTTATGCAGAGAGATCTCTTGCCCCCAGCGAGGTCTCTCCACTCCTTGTCTTTGAGTTGTTTGAACTGGAGGTGAACTGTGGTAGATCATTGGGCTTTAAAATAATTCCTTCCTCATCCTTGCTGGCACTGTGAAAAAAAAGAAAAGGGAAGAAAACAAAATGGGCTGTCGTTCAGCTGTCCTCCTGCAGAAAAATAAAAGATTTTCTTGGAGAAGGCTGGAGGGAGTTGAGGTCTTATATCTTGTACCCTTGTATATCTCGTACTTGCGCACATACTGCGTGGCTGTGAACTCCTTGGCGTGTGTCTTAATGCTATTTGTGAATGATAAGATTTCTTTTTAGCTATGTTGATAATACTCATATGAAAATCCTGTGCTAGTCAAAAGCTATTAAAGTTGATGTTATATTTCAGAACATCAGCAGAAATATGTTTATTTGGTCCTAATGTGTTAAATAGCCCATTTTAGCATTTTTGCTTGCCTTATTTATAAAATGCTAGGATAAGGTCCTAGCTGCATTTGGGAAAACTAATAAAATCATACTTGCAAAAGAGATATCTCTATAATATCTACTGACCTGCCACCATTTAGGAGAAAAAAGAGTTGGTATTACCCTTTTTTTTCCAATGGGATACACAGCACTCCAATATTTTTTCAGTTTTCATGGGCCATAACGGTTTCTAATTCTAAACAGCACTAATTAGATGAGGGTTTCTCAAGCCTGTAAGACCTGTGAGGCATTTGCTTGAAGTCTGTTAGAAGGTTGGATGGTCCTTTTTCCCCTTCCAACTCCAAGTTGCGTTGAGCGATATTTAAAACACATTGCTTTCAGCTTGTCACATCAACAGTGGGTGAAGTGTGCTGCTGCAGAGCTAGGATGCGGAGACTTTGGTTCGTATGACCGTATGGAGAGAGCAAAGGCCCAAGAGATGGTCTGAATAGACCGGCCAAGTTTCGGAACTCCTGCGTTAATGCTGGACCACGCTACACAGTTAGAGCAAGAATGCAATTATTTGATCTATTCCTTTTAAAAGAAAACAGCAAATATTTTTATGTTTCAGTTGTAATAGGAACAGTACAATCTTTGTAATGAAGCGAATGAATTTGGGATTGCTGCTGCTTACAGTTATCTTTTCTGTTTTACTATGCTATTCTAACATTATCCAGAGTACATATGTACTTACTGGTTTCTGACATGTCCACCTGAGAGGGTATGCTTGTATTTTTCACCTTTAAGAATAAAAATAGTTTGTTTATGTTCTGTTCAGAAAGAAATGCAAAGCCTTTCCCATTAGGTCAGAGCATAATCCCTGGGAAAGCTGCGTCTGAGTGGCTCTGTGGGGAGCACGACACATGCTGCCACGTTATGCACAGCAACGCTGTCTTATGCAGCAAGATGCTGTCATTGCTTAAATACTGAGGTGTTTAATTCACGGCTCTGATTTACGTAGTCGTCAAAACAAGCTGACAATTCCAAGTCCGTTGAAGTTAATGAAGCAATGTAATTGGCTTTGGGTCAGGGTCTGGGAGAGGCCAAACCTTTGCCTGCAGAGAGAACAGCGGAGGCTAAACCGGAGCCCTTCATGTCTCTGTGAGGCAGGTGAAGACTGGGCACGCTTGAAAACCACACGAGGGGCCCATCCGCGTTTTTACACCTCGGTACTTCTAGAAATTTCCCCCTGGCTTTTGGAAAAGCCAAGACAGGCTGGGGAAGCAAACAGGGAGCCAGTGCCACGGGAACGAGCACGTTGCCCGAAGTGCATCTGCTCGAGCAAACGCGTTGGTGACCGAGGCCTGGGAACGGCGTTTTCCTCAGCGGCACCGAGAGATGTTAAGGTGTCAAGTGGTCGGGTCCGCTTTGGGGTTATTTTGGAGGGAAAAGCGCTGGTCTGACAGAAGGGGACATCATTTGATGCTGGGTGTGGGAAGTCCACGGGCGGCCATACGCCAAGGCGCCATGTTACAGCACGAGCCGTGAAACATGGCTGCCGAAGGGCGGGAGATTCCCGTGCCCTGGGTCAGCGGAGGCGGGGGGCCACGAAAGGCAAGCCGGCCTGGCCCGGCTGCTGCCCTCCTGCTCCCCAGGCCACCTGAACCGAGGGGCTGGGGGAGCCCTGAGGGGCCGAAGGAGGCTGTGAAAGGCTGGGGGAGCCCTGAGGGGCTGAAGGAGCCCTGTGAGGGGCCGGCAGAGGCTGTGAAAGGCTGGAGGAGCCCTGTGAGGGGCCAAAGGAGGCTGTGAAAGGCTGGGGGAGCCCTGTGAGGGGCTGGCGGAGGCTGTGAAAGGCTGGGGGAGCCCTGTGAGGGGCCAAAGGAGGCTGTGAAAGGCTGGGGGAGCCCTGTGAGGGGCCAAAGGAGGCTGTGAAAGGCTCAGGGAGCCGTGTGAGGGGCCAAAGGAGCCCTGAGGAGCCGGCGGAGGCTGTGAAAGGCTCGGGGAGCCCTGTGAGGGGCCAAAGGAGGCTGTGAAAGGCTGGGGGAGCCCTGTGAGGGGCCAAAGGAGGCTGTGAAAGGCTGGGGGAGCCCTGTGAGGGGCCAAAGGAGGCTGTGAAAGGCTCAGGGAGCCGTGTGAGGGGCCAAAGGAGCCCTGAGGAGCCGGCGGAGGCTGTGAAAGGCTCGGGGAGCCCTGTGAGGGGCCAAAGGAGGCTGTGAAAGGCTGGGGGAGCCCTGTGAGGGGCCGGCGGAGGCTGTGAAAGGCTGGGGGAGCCCTGTGAGGGGCCGGTGGAGGCTGTGAAAGGCTCGGGGAGCCCTGAGGGGCTGAAGGAGCCCTGTGAGGGGCCGGTAGAGGCTGTGAAAGGCTGGGGGAGCCCTGTGAGGGGCCGGTGGAGGCTGTGAAAGGCTGGGGGAGCCCTGTGAGGGGCCGGTGGAGGCTGTGAAAGGCTGGGGGAGCCCTGTGAGGGGCCAAAGGAGGCTGTGAAAGGCTCAGGGAGCCGTGTGAGGGGCCGGCGGAGCCCTGAGGGGCCGGCGGAGGCTGTGAAAGGCTGGGGGAGCCCTGTGAGGGGCCGGTGGAGGCTGTGAAAGGCTGGGGGAGCCCTGTGAGGGGCCGGTGGAGGCTGTGAAAGGCTGGGGGAGCCCTGTGAGGGGCCAAAGGAGGCTGTGAAAGGCTCAGGGAGCCGTGTGAGGGGCCGGCGGAGCCCTGAGGGGCCGGCGGAGGCTGTGAAAGGCTGGGGGAGCCCTGTGAGGGGCTGGCGGAGCCCTGAAGGGCCGCGAGAGCCCTGTGAGGGGCCGGAGGAGCCCTGAGGGGCCGCGGCGGCCGGGGCGGGGCGGGGCGCGGCGTCGCCAATGGGAGCGGGCGGGCGGCGCCGGGCGCGGAGGCGGTGGAGCCTCTCGGCGAACAAAGAGGGAGCGAGCGGCGCGGCGGGAGGGAGGAGGCGGGAGGTGCCGGCCATGCGGGGCCGCCGGCCGGGGCGCGGGTGAAGAGGGAGGGAGGCAGCTAGTCGAGCGATCAGCGCGGGCGGCGGCGGCGCTCCATGGCCGGCGGGTCGGGGTGAGGCGAGGTGGCGCGGCGGGCATGGCGGGCGTCAGCTACTCGCCGCCCTGGTGGGTGAGCCTGCTGCACCGCCTGCCGCACCTCAGCCTGCGCTGGGAGCTCACCGCCGCCGACTTCCGACCGCACGACGCCGAGTACCAGCAGGTGGGTCCCCGTACGGGGTCTCTCTTTCTCTGTGTGTGTGCGTGTGGCGGGCTGTGTCCCGCGTGGGGGCCCCTCGCAGCCCGGCCGGGGGGTGTTTGTACACCCGTGGGCTGTGCGGGGCAGGGGGCGCGGAGGGGGGCTCGGCCCGCCTGGGGGTGTGGAGGAGAAGGAGAGGGGCCCCGGCTGGGTTCCCTCGGGTGCGTGTCTGTGGGTGCCGCGTCTCCCCCGTGCCGTGGGGTGGGTGTCTGCCCCACGCGGGGCAGGTGGGGGGCTGCAGGGTCGGGGCAGGCCGAGATGCGGGGGTCTCGCCGGCCTGGATGGGGGGCAGGAGGCCATTCCCCCCCCCCCCCCCCCCCCCCCCGAGGGGTGAGCAGGAGCCCCGAGCTGCTTCCAGCTTGCTGGAAGCCCAGGTCCTTCTTGGGAGAAGGTGGCGGGGTCCCCTGGAAGGGGAGGCAGGAGGCAACGCTGGCCATGTGCCCTCGCCAGGTCCCCCGCAAGCCGCGCTGTCCAGGCGAAGGCACCGTCTTGGCCTGACGCCCCTGGCTGGATCGTGACCGCTCATCGCCGATGATAAGTGGCGGTGTCCTGTGCAGGCAGCGCTGACCGCTCGTTATCGATCCCACAGCCGGCCGCACACCGCCGCGACCTGCAGAGAGGCCAGCAGTGCCTCTCCAAAACAGACTGCCTGCCTGCTGGAAAACACATCGCTTAATGCATGAGAGCAGTGTTAGCATCAAGTGCATGGGAAGATGCTTGCAGAAGACTTGTGTGCCGCTTTTTTTTTTTTTAATGCTGCTTAGCCTGTATCCTGTGCTTGGTTGGCTAGGCATGTAATTAAAATGATTGTGGAGTGAATCTGTGTGCTCTAACATCTGTGTTCTCTGCTGTCATCTTGGAACAGAGCTGCAGTGGCTCTGCTGCCTCGTTCTGCCACGGTCTCTGGTTTGGAAAACACCATTTTGGTTTTCTGAACATACTTGCAGTGTCCTATATACGCAGCCTGCTATCATGCACACAGGCAGAAATGCTAGGACATCTGAATGGTTCTCGTTTATCCTAGGAGTAAAAGGTATTAGAAATACTTTAGAAAGCAGTCTGTTTGGGCTTTTTGTTTTAAACAGATGAACAGATCTGTGGGCTGCAGCTAGAGCAAAACCTGAGAGATGTATTTAAACAGCAATGGGTAGATACAAAGAAACATCTTTAAACCAGTGAACAGAACAGACTTTTGACCTAACTTTTGTATTTGGGGCTTCAATTTGTTAATTTGTTTTAGTTCCCTTGGCTTAGCAGAGTTCAAGATGGCCACACAGAGATGTAACGCTGCACAGCAGCTTAACTGTATTTCCATGACCTCAGAGGGTAGCTGCCTTTAAAACAAGGGATATGAGATGCAGAAGATCAGAAGTTAAGAGTTCATGGAAAGATGTTCTTGGGAGTGTGTTATCACGAAACAAGCACTCGTTGACCTTTGAATAGACAGCAGATGTACTGGTTTTCACTTAAATTGCTTAAAAGCATTCCTTGCAACAATCTGGGGTTGTTTTCATTTGTCAGATAATTTTTCTACAGTAATCGTATTCCTACTTAAAGCCTTCTGCTCTCCTCCTCCTGTGTAGCTGCCTCCCCTCCCTTGATAATATTAAGGACTTCTTGCACAGCAGTAGATGGCCTTTTAAGTCTTAACATCAGCTCACAAGAAAACGTCTTATCAAATCCAAACCCGAATGTCTGGATTACCGAAGTGTCCGTTGTCAAGAGAATCATTTGAGTAGCAGCAGCTTTTCTGGTTTCGGCAGTGGCGAGGGATAGCAAGCAGGCTCCAGTAACGCAGCCCGTGTTATCGGTGTCGCCGGTTATATAACGAAGCTGCTGTGGCTCTGCAAGTTGACTCTGGAGTTCGTAGCCATGTAGATTAATTCTAATGCAGTGAAACAGGGAAACTTAATCCAGGAGTGGGAACTGTAGTGCTAAATGCTCTCTCATGCTTTAAATTGTTCTTGAAGGCCTTTTGGGTTGAATTCTAGCTTTTTCTATTAGCTTTATTATGAATTTGTATCTCTTGCTCTGTTTGCAGCCTATGCTGGCATAGTCTCCCCTTTTCTTTAGGAACCTTTTGGATTTAGCAGGTGAGGTTGTATGTGTCCTGAAAATAATTAAGTCCATTTTTTATTTTAATTTCTGTGTATTTTTCTTTTCTTTATAGGTCTCATTGGCACAAATTGTGTGTCTTTTTGTTTTCTGTTCCATTAGTGGTTGATACCCTGATTCTTAAGCATAAGCTGTGAAACTGCACACTGCGTTTGAGTTCTCCAATGGGGTAAAGAGAGGGCAGTGAGGGATGCTAACTGGGAGTTCATGGGGATGGGAAAGGGCAGAGCATCCCTAGCTGTAGTAAGGAAGGATTACCTTTACTAAACTGAAAATACCTTTAAGTTTCCATGACCTCAAGTCATTGAGTAGGTAGACTGTTGTCAGAAATAGGCATACAGCAGGGCTCAGTGTCCATTCTCATTCTGATTTGTTACAAGGAAGGAAGCAACATATCCTTTCTGATTCTTCACTGCTGCTCTAGAAAAGATTTCCCAACCCATCACCAAACGAAAACATTGCTTTCCTTATAAAACTGTTTTCTTTAGTAACCTCTTAGTAAAGACCGGCTTTTTTTTTTGTACTCATGTTTTGATGATAGGCTTTGAACTTGTGCATCAACTAAACATCCCACTCCAACTAAAAGTGAAATACAGTGGCTTGAATTTTAATGTTGTCATGTCACTTGTTGCAGTGCCACGTGCTTCTGCGGGTAAGGAGGCTGCTGATTTAACAGGCTTTCCACCTCTACCTAGCAAGGATTACTGTAATGCACAAGCCACTATTCCGCTGAAGCAGCAGACAAGCTATTGTCCCCTGAAACTTCTCTGAAGCACGTGTAGCTTGTAGATAAGCACATACTGCCAGCCTTTGAAGTCTAGGTCTTTGTTGCGTCTTCTGGGACCCTGCATGATGGGGAATATCTGGAAGGACCTAGATTTAATGGCTAGTTATGCTGTTCTGTCCCATGTAGTCCCTTTTGTCAGAGCAGGAGGGACATCCACTGTGCACCTGCCTGTCTCAAGGCAGCTGTGTCCATTGTGTACCAACCTACAGGGACTTCTTCCTTTTGTCCGAGAGCATGAGAAATACTTATGACAATGTTGTTGCCGAGGGATGAGATAAATGCAGCTGCAGGTTTTGGCTGCATACCTTCTTCACCCAAGTTGGTCTCTAAAATGCTCTCCCTTGGTATTACTTAATTCTTATCTTCTTCCACAGCGTATCTTGTTGCATTAGGTTAGAACAGCGTGTGCAAGTGTAGAGGAGCAGAACCGATCCTTCCCCTCTGGACTAGATTGTTTAAAAATGTATGTGTATATTTATGTCCTTCAGATGTTTGCTTCTGCTGTGACAAGCTGTGGACAGCAGTACAACTAGTTGTTTCCTTTTTCTGGGGGAATGGAGGTGAGCTTCAATGTAGAATGAGCTGGGGTTGTGATCCTCCTTCTCCAGGGGGTTTGGCATGCTGGTGAGTCCTGTCAGAGTTGCCTTCATGTGCTGCTTGCAGGGCTTGCTCCATAGAGTCATCCCTATAGAGGATCTTATCAGACCAGTTCTTTTCCTAATCCTCCCATGAATCATTGGGGTTGAAGATCTCTTGATACGAACAGTTTTGTTCTGGCTGTATTCTCATCTGAGTCATACTGCAGTGCTCTGCAAAGCCTTTTCATTGTGTAGTGAGTCACAAACTCTGGAGTGAAGGGAATGTAAAAATGGAGCAAAGCTTGTGTTCCTTCTGACAGCATCATGCTAATACCAGTTCTGGTCTCTGTGCTTTTTGCTGCTGAACAAATGATGATGATCTTAATAGTACTGTCCGCTTACTTTCCAGTTCAGTTAATCGGACCAGTAAGAGGGTCCCAAGACTGCTGCTGTCACTAGTTTAATCTGTTTAGTAATGTAAGTACTTCTGCTTGTGACTTAGTTGCATGGCATTGAATTCACTTTATTTCTCAGGGTAGAGTTGGTTAAGAGCCTTGAGGTAGTTTGGAGGTTACATGCTGGAAGGAAGTAGAAGAGCTGAATAGCTTTTTAATAACAGCACAACAGGTAATGGGATACCTGCTAGAGACAGGGTGTCTTTGGTACTGACAGCAAAGGAGCCTACAACACTTTATTGTAGCTCTTAAGTCTCATTGTGTGCTGAGAAGTGTACTATAAACAGTGAAGAAGAGAGGCTGTAAAAGCTAAGCTACGGAGCACCTTGATTTGAATTTCTGCTTTTTCTTAATTGCTGGAAAATGGCAATGTTGACCTGAATCTGTGTGAACGCATGGGTTATGTGTGAATCAGGCTAGAATGAAGCAAAATTTTACAGTATCTTTGAAAGTCTTTCCTTGCACTGCTCTTGTGTTTTTTCTGCAAGAGTCAGAACTGCAAATGCACAGATTGTAGGTGTAATGGCAACTGTATGTGCTTTGGAAAAAGACTGGGTGATTGATTCACACCAGTTAAGATGTGGAACCATGCTGAAAGAAGCATTGGTAAAGAACAGGGGGAGGCTCTAGTCCTTGGTTTTGAGATGGTCTCTTTAGTGTTGTCACCCAGGAGTCTCCTATCATACATCTGTCAGTGCTTTTGTATTGTAACATTCTTTTTCTACTGCTGTATGTGTGTTGAGGGGGCATCCAGCAATGAAAGGTGCTGTGTAAGCCCAATGATGTTTCCTTTTTTTGGCTTGTAGACTCTAATCCAAGGCACGTGTGCTTGAACCTGTAGGCAAAGGTTCAGCAAGGAATTAATTGTCAGGTACTTTCTGGCTCTGTGAGGCTGTTTCCCTACACATAACAGCTAATGTCGTCTTTGGAAGTATTTCTTGGCTGGAGAAACATGATGGATCCTAAACTGCCAAAAAACTTGGATTAGAGAGATTGTTTTAGAACTTCCTCTACTGTACTGGCGTCTTATTTCAATTCTGAAACCAAGAGTCTTTCTGTAAATTGGAAACATGTGTATTAGTCAAGTTGGATGACGTGTTTTTGTCTAGTTGGCTCAAAGTCAGAGGGTAATGTGCCTTTCTTAAAGGGGTTAGACTGAAGGCTTCTTTCAAGAATAGATGGACCACTTCCAAGGTCTGATCAGCTATCCTGCTGTAGCACTAGTTTGCTTGTATTTCCAGAAAGGTTAGGTGACCCTGGTTAGTAGAATCCAATGTTTTCTAATTAAATTGAAGTTGCTTTTACTTTTTTAAGAACTGATGGTAAATTCCCTCTTCCCTTTAGTCATCAGTCTTGGTTGCATGAGTAACCATGCAGTAATACCTCTTATCAGCAAATTGGCGCTGTAGTCAGACTCCTCTATTCTGTGTTTAATCTGGAAGAGCCTTTACTAGGGAACTGCAGCATAATGAATAACCAAAAATGTAGAATCAAGACAATTTTTGATGGCTGATTTTTACCAAAGGTAGACATACCACGGTTTCTGTTGACCATACATCAGTCATGTAGCAGCATATGGTATACAGACAGGAAAAAAAAAATCAACCTTTGCCAGCTTTCTGTCTGCAGCCTTACTTTTTTGCTGACCCATGCTGTGCTTCTACATTTTCAGATGGTCTCCTGAGAACTGACAGTTTCTGGAAGCCCTGACTGTAGATTACCTTACTCTAGCCAAAAAAAAAAAAGTAACTGTTCTGAATGTATGGTTTTAGCAGACCAAAGTACACACAGAGAGGTAAAAGGTGACTTGGAGAAATGTGAAACACTTTGTGGGGGGAGGAGAGAAGGAGATGCAAGTGAGTGTGCAAAGATGTAAACCATGCTTGCTTCATCTGGGTAGAATCCTAAAAGTATTAATCCTGCACAGAGAAGATGCTTTTGCCAGGCCTGGTGAGCTTCCCAGTCTTAGGAGACCTCTGTGCAGCATGTGGTGCTCTGGAGGTGCCATGCTGGTCTTAGCTGGAAGAGTAGAATGAGACTTAAAAGCATTATTCTGATCAGGTGGTGGCCAGCCTCTGGCACCTTGGCGCTTCTGTACCAAGGCAACATTTGTCCTCTTGAAAATCCTCTATTTTTTTTTTTTTTTTACTACATGAGTGTAACAACTTATGTCTCCTGGTCTGGATTTAAGTACTTATGAAGTAAATCTTAAGCAATGCATCCACCTTCTCCAAGCATTGCCTATATATTGTACTTACCCATATGCATAGAAGTGTTTATCGGTTTGGAGGAGCTGACATTCAAGAACCTTATATTTTGCATTTGCTTTGGAAAAAGGGAGTCAAAACAGGAACTAAAAAGGCAGATGAGGGATTCGCCTTCAGTTTGCCACCAAAATGATATAGCTACTTAGGAAGCTTATCTTGGTGTCCAGCTGTAAAGCCTGATCACTAGCATTCTGGAGAAAGGACTAATCAAAATCAGTTCAGTCTTGCTGTCTCTTCCCTTTTTTCTTTGTTTCTTTTTCTTTTTTTCTTCCACTCAATGCCTTTTTGAGCAGAGTAAAATCCACACTCTTCAGGTTAACAAAAAGCCTTTGTTTAAATGTTGATCCAATAAAACGAGCAGTGCTTCAAGCAGATGTTGGTGTGCATTTTTAGTGCTCCTTATTTTTCATTATTAGGGAAAGTGAGAAATTCTCACCCAGAAGAACATATCCCATGAGCCATGACTCTGGAAATTAAGGGTGGGAATTCAGGTGCTTTTCTCTGACAATCCCAAGGCTTCGCATGTGGATTAAGGAGCTGTGACACAAGTCTTCTTGATCTCCTACTTGTATTTTGGGATTAGATTTATTTTTGAACCTGTAAACAAAAATCTGTCTATTGATAAAGAGATGGATAAAAGTTATGGGCCTTTGTGACATCAGGTTTCTTGACACACGTGTCTTCAGAACAGACAGTTGGAGAGACAAGCATCCTCTGATCCCTTGGCGTTCCTCTCTCTTGTTTTTTTCTTTCTTTTTTCTTGTGGGTTTTTTTTTCCTCCTTCTAGGACAAGGCTAATTTTAGACCTCTTTACCACCACCAGCACACTTACTGATGGAAAGGGAGAAGTCCAGAATCCATGGTTCATGCTGTTTGTGTTGATGTGGTAAGACTGTGCTGTGGCAGAGCTTGCCTGGTCAGCTCTGTGTGACTCCTTTCTGAGGACACTGCTGTACCTGTAAGGATCAGTGTGCTGAAGACTAAGCAGTGGTGGTTAATGCTTCTTCTGAAGTCATTCTTCTACATTCTTTGATGTCTAGTGAATACGCTTGAGTGGCTACAAGCAAGCACTGAGTAAGATGGTGCTCACTCTTAATTTTCTTGAGGTGGAGCAGAGACAGCATCTCGTTTACAACTAACTTTTTGATGACTGTCAGTTCTCCTCTTGTTTCTGTTTTATCTTTTAGTAGTAAACTTTCCACCAGTTACGCTGAGATTTCCTATTCTCCTTGAGTGGGTAGGAGAACTTGGCTTGTTTTCAAATGAATGTAATTTCCATAGCTGGGGAAAGGGACGTTTTTTCTGGGAATTTATTTGCTCTAAGATTCAGAGGAGACTTGAGTAACTTTGGAATCTATCAGGATTACCTTCTGTATTGAACTTTAATTCTCACTTTTAAGACATAGATAAGACTCAAAGTACTTGGGGACATATTGATATATGCTGGAGAGTTGTCTCTAATAATAATAATAATAAAACCAAAACCCAGTAACTCTGCTCTGCTCTCAGCAAGGCTGTCTGTACTTTCTGTGTATGTCATCCTACCAGTTCTTTGTTTTAGCTGACTATGATGATTAACAAGACAGGTGAGCTGAGCTAAAATCAAGGAGGATCAAGTTCCTGCAAGATTTTTTGTTCTGGGGTTGCACTCGGATGACAGTCTTAAAAAAAAAAAAAAAAAAAAAAAAAAAAAAAAGCCATCACTGTTAAAAATCCTTCCCTTTCCTCCACTTCGAGAAGTGGCTGAGACTGTTGGTTGTATTGCAGCAGTGAAAAAGTAGGAGTTGGTTATGTTTATCCCCAAACCAGAAATAACTTTTGCTGCATGGTGAAAAGGTCTGCAGGTATCTAGTGAATAGTCACTGTGGGGCAGTGCCATGCTGATGCTGTTTCTTTTTTATTTTTTTGTATTAGATGAACTAGGAAAGAGTAAAACACAGTGCGCTTTCATGCTCAGAGGCTTTAATTTCAAACTTTTTTTTAATATTTCTGGTAGTGAGCCATTTGTAGTTTTTGAGTCTGATCTTATAATTGTGAGCTTTAGGGATTGGTAAGCCGTATATGTGCATATTCTTGCAAAGTAGTAATTTGTGTGCTTAAGGCTGCAAGGCTCTTGCAAAAAAAAAAAAAGTAGGTTAGCGTGCAATACGTGGACACAGCAGTTGGTGTAACTCAGTCACGATATTTGTAGTGATTCCGTTCTCTAAGCACTTGGATATGAGGGTAATATTTATAGTAATGTGTGCTTTCACATGGTTATCAGGTTGCTTGCTTCAGCAGGTGTAATGTGTGCCAGACTTCTTTTAAGTTATTATTTTAACAAATGAGCATTTTTTGGTCAATAGTAAGAGTAACATTGAAACCAGCCAGGGGAAAGAGCTGACACACTCCCCTTCACCCTCACTTAAACTGGAGCTGCACCCTCAGATTGTGATTTCCTCTGTCAGTGTTAAATGCTTTTTCTGCCTGATACGTCTCAGAATGGTGCCACACGTGCACATGCATGAAAGTCCTTTGTAGTGTGAAATTAGGGATGAAAGATATTGCTAATCAGTCCTAACAATGCTGGATTTATTCTTGGACAAGGGGAAACGGGAATGTGGGGAATGGATGTTTCACAAATGTATAACACATTCAGACGCGTTGTTATGCCAGTGTTGGTGTCTGTGCATGGACACCCTTTTCAGTCTGTAAAATGCTGCTGTTCACGCAGAGAATTTAAACAAGCCTTCTATTCAACACTGAAATTCAAAATAATGCCAAAATCCAAATGGAGGCACTTCAGTTGCATAATAGTGTCTGTTTCAAGGAGGACTCAGTGCAGTAGATGATGTAATGCTCCTGAAGATAAGGCCCAAGCTGGGAGGGAGAGAGGGGAGAAGGTGTTGGTGAAGGAACCATTATGAGTATTGGTAATGGTATCAAAGCTATCCATAGGGCGTTAATTAGCAAACCTGAATAATCCCAGAGTTGATTGGGTTACAACTGTACACGTGGAAAAAAATGAGCCATTGCTTGGTGCTACCTGTCTTCTCTGATGATTGTAATTGCTTTAGTGTTGAATATAGATTTCTGAATAATGTGTGGGCAGAGAATGACTTCACCATACTTCATGCTTCTTTCTTGGGGTAAGCTTTCTTGTAGTTTATCGGTGTCCTCAAGTTCCTGTAGCCAATAAACTGGTAAATTTGATAGTTGCTATAGTAGTTAAGGTTTCTTCAGTCTGCTGAAGAGGTGCTTTCTGTTGCACTGCTGAAATCATAAGTCTTTCCATCTGGGCTGTGCCTGTAGCCTTGCTATTTAAGTGCTAGTCCTAAGGGATGATGTTACTGTTTTGAGGCCTCTGGCAGTTTGTCACTTTCCTTCCTCCCTAAACTTACGTTTAGCATATACTTATTTTCTTCAGCTTAGGAATAGTCCTCCTTTATGTCATTTTCTCACTGCAAGTGCCTCTGTAGTCCCTTCTTGGACTGGCATGGTCCGAGGGGTGGCATATGACTGCTGCCTCGCATACGGCCCCCCTGCCCTTCTTTCTCCCTTGTTTTACAGTATTCACTCCAGGAAATGCTGAGAAAGTCGAGAGTAATGGAATTCATGAAATTCAAGCTGTGCTTCAATGAAAACGTGTTTTCAATTTCTGCCTCCTTGGGAGCCTGAGACTGAACTGTAATTGTTGGCGCTGGGTGGGGGCTGGGGCTGTGGATGAATGAAAGTGGTGGAGTCAGCGCTCTGCAGAGCCTCTCGCCCAGCATCTCTCTGCTTCTCGGCATTCAAAGGCTGGTGTGTGCTTTGTGGCAGCTTCAGGAAGCGTTTTTGTATTCAGCTGTCCAAAAGGCCCAGGCGTTTTCCTGCTGGGTTTGATCTGGCTGTCGGGGTCTGAATGACAGTGACATGTTGGAGAGGAACGTGATGGGGGAAGCATCAGCTGGGGGGTGGTTTATCCCCCCTCTCTGCTCTTGATCCTGCTCACGTTGTCCTTTAAGTGTCCTGCTGCCGATTAAGGGTGAGAATTATAATGGTGACTCAAAAGCCTTTGGTAAAACTCATTAATTCATTCCTCCTTTAATTAGACACCCAGCCATGGGCTTAAAATTATCAGAGCCTAGGAACATTTGCAGCTGTAATAAGCCATGCTGCATCAATTGCAGAAATTATGGATTTCTGGCAAATGCAGATATGGTGAGCTCTTAACTCAGTTTGGTTTTTGGTGAGGAACGTGGAAGAGCATAGAAATGAAGGATGTAGCTGAGAGTGCATAGTGGCTGACCTCTGGCTGAATCTTGCCTTGTGGTGTTGAACTAAGAGGAAAGGGTGGAGGTGTACTGCTTATAAATATTTTTTTTCCTTGGGAGGTGTAATAATGTAAATTTCAAGGAGAGATGAGAGGAAGGAGACTCTAATGAAAAGTTATGCAAACATATTTTCTTAAGTTTGGCACCTGAGGGAATTTTACTTTTGGAGTAAGAGTGTAACAGAACAGTTGCAGGGTTTGCAAACAGTGCCATTTTTGCTGTTTGGAAGTTAGAGAATGGCTGAGTGTTTTACAACAAAAAGTACCTGGTGCTTTTTTTTGAGTCTTTTGCGGGGGGTGGGTGGGGGTGGGGTGTGAGGGTGGGGGGTGGATAATTATTATTTTGTAATTTCTTCTTGTTTCTGAAATATGAAGGAAGGTTATTTCCGGAACTAATTGTGTGGTTGAACCCCAGCAACACATGTCTAGGGTCTTCTGAGAGAAGTTAGTTTGTGCTACTTCTGGTATCTTTGAAATACTTGTGCTTTTTTTTTTCTTTTCCAGAAGGAGAAGTAGAGGGAACACAAAGGGAGGACTTGTTATTTCTACCCTATTGCACCTCTACTTGTAGTTACAATCATCACTGCTAATGCAATGGTAGACCCTGAAAACATGATCTCCACTTAGCTTTGGACTAACAAGCTGTCGAGCGCAAGCGATACCGAAAGGCACAGACCTAGGAAAAGGCTGGGGATGGAGATAGCTGACTTGTCACTGGGCTTGGACAGATATGATTAAGGAGATAGGTTTGGTTTTTTTTTTCACCTCCCCATAGGACTTGAATAAGATTAGACTGAAAGCCTTGGACTTTAATAAATGGGAGGTATTGCACAAGACTAGATTAGAGGTACTTCTCGTCAATGGCAAGTATTAATGTTCATGCTCCCTTAAGAGGGAAACCGTTTCGGTTGTAGTAGGTGGCAGGAAAAAATGGATCAGCTGTGTTTTGGGTCTTTTTCTGTCTGGATTTAATGGAAAGCACAGATAGCACATCCAGTGAGGATGGAATGATTTGCTTGACACTTCTCCTGTAGCTAAACAGAAACTTTGGATGAGAGTGCTATTTTAAAAGCACTGTACAACGCTTCCTGTGTGCCTTTTAGTATTTCAAAATGTGACCAATGTCTTCTGTTTGTCCTTCTCAAACTCTCCCCATGCAGTCTTGAGTTATTGTCAGTTTATGAGGCTGAGTCATATATAGAGCTTGGGTAGGACAGGGTTTCATCCCTAGTCTCTGAGGTCAAATATGCTGGATCGCTGGCCATTCCTTATACATATATATTCAAAATTCTTACAGGTTAGACAATAGATGTTGAATCAACCTCAGTAGACAAATTAGTGGGAGCAACAAATTTCCAGGCTTAAAATAGCCTTTCATTCTCATAAGTACAACCAGGTAAAAATCCTGGTAAAGTTCATGGCTGGCCTCAGAGACCATGTTCTGGGGCAGGTTGAGCGCTCTAACGGTGAACCTCTTGATCGCTGCAGGGGTTGTTTTTCAAGCTTTTCAGCTTGACCTGCTGCAAGTTAAAATCTCTTCACATGCAAGCTCTTCAAAAGCATTTTAAATGCTTTAATGTTAAAGGTGGTGAATATAAATACATGTCCAGTGCTGTTGACAAAATTCTCTGCGTGGACAAGCGGTGCTCTGGGACCTGCTTCTAATGCCTGTGTGTTAGCAGGCAGCTCTTGGAGAAGCTGTGTGAGTGATAGTAGGTGCTGGGAGTGTTCTGCTGAGGTGTAAATAACAAGGTTGGACAGTTTACGCTAGCTCTGCTGTTTTTATTAGTGCAGCTTAGCTTTCGCCTCAGGCAATGTGGAGGTCATGGGAGAAGGAGGAAGGAACAAGCTGTGAACTTGCCTCCTCTCCCAGCAGAAGATGATGAGAAGGTATGGGGATCTTGTTACCCTAATCCCCCCCTTGGCGTGTTAATTCTTCTTGTCTGTGTACTTGTATCTTAAGTCTGAAATTCTTACTGAGGCAACTACTTGCTGGGTCATGTGTGTGTCTCACTCCAGTGTCCTTTCAGCCTTTTCGGTGTTCGTGTGGAGTTTGTTGCAGCTATTAAAATTCAGTTGGCTGCTACAGTATTTCATTGCTGTTAATTATGTTCTCAAGAAAATGTTGCTCAGAGACTGCTGCTTGTCTTAATACTGTTTCTAAATACATTTAATAGTTATTTGCTAGCTATTGCATCTTCTGCCTGTGATTGACCCACCTCTTAACATGTTCCCAGTGCTGAAGAGGACTGTGGATCCAAGTCTGTTAGGTGGGTAGATCTGAATCATCTTCTGCTGATGTCAGCTACGCTTTGGCCTGGGAGGAGATATGCCTCTTGTACCACAGCAGTGGCATATCCAACAGGTGAAATGTAGTTCTGCAGGTATAACCTATGGGCAGGACTTTTAGCACTAACATAATTATTAGGTTTGGTTTACTTGTGCTGGCTTCACTAAGAGTGATCCTGATTATTTGATGCAATAAATAAAATACAAGGTTCTTAAGAAAGAACCAGTTTCAAGGATAGGCCTTGAATGCTCATCAAGGTTCAAGTTCAAACCAGGCATGTCTGTTTTTCTTTTCCTTTCCAAAGTGAAATTTGCTGTTTGGTGTCTGATGTAGTGAATGCTGAGCTTTCTTTCTAACACCCGTGTCTTCAGATGGGATCCACCAGCAATTTAGTTCTTTACTTCCTACTCAAACACATGCACCACCACTTCTTTAATGCTAAAACTACTCCTACAAGACTTTAATCCTTGGGGATGTACTCAACTAGCCTTTGACATGCTGTTGCCTTCCAACAAGTTACTGGTCACTTCTCCTGGGAAAACAGGGATCCTGAGTATTTTCTGTGTAGCTGGCCTTGGACCTTGGTCAGTGTGGAGTCTCTGCCATGTGCTATGAACATAGGCTAACTGTAAACAGGGCTGATTGCTTCTGGAAACTACAATTTAGTCCTCAGCTTTATTCTCAGTGAGGAATATTTTTTTTGTGTTAGAACAGGACATGTGTGAAACAGAACTACAGCATTGTTCTAATGCTGCAGTAAGGAAGGATTACATGGTGCAAAGTTTGATGTTAACTGCAAGCTATATGTTCTTCTTGCAGTCAAAACATTAACTATACTGCGATAAGAATCTTGTTCTTGGTGCAGCTGTGGTTTGGATTGTGCAATGCCTCTTTAGGTTCTACTACAGTATTTCTGTATCGCCTGATCTAGGGAAGTGTCCTGATGGCTGAAACTGTGCTATAGGCCAGAAGAGTTCAGAGGCATGCATGCGTACTTACGTACTGTCAGTTGGAGGAATGGTGCTAGCCACTGCTTGTGAGCATCAATGCTGTACTTGGGGTGCTGGCTCCTTGTACAATGCTGGCTTTAAAGATCTAAAGCTCCTCCAGTGCTGCTGAGTGGTGTCTCAGTAGGTAGGAAGGTGTCTTGTTTGATTCCTAGCTGCTTGCAAGGAATAGGGTCTTTAGGGTATTTATGCTGCACTCTTAGCTGTCATGTACTTAACTTCTAGGCGGCACCCAGATAACCCCCTATGCTCGTGCCCATGGTAAATAGGCTTTCAAATGGGGTTACGCATTCCAGGCACGTACGCTGTCCTGCTCTGCTAGCTCAAGCTGGGTTAGTCATGCGTCTCACTGAGCGTGTCAGATCTGAGATGGTCTGTCTCTCTTGCCTCTGCTCTCTGAATCCTTGCTCTATAAAAGACAGTAATCAACAAAAGGGCAGTTAGAGTTGTGGAGCTTGGTTATATGATCTTGTCACTTCTTTCACCCTGATCTTTGGACTAAGGAGATAGTGTTTTGAGTGCAGAAGAATCTTCAGGGTCCTGGGAAAGTGGCTGGGACTGTAGTGTTCATCTGTAGGGCACTGTCTAAAATTAAATAGTGGGAGCCAGTGACAAGAAAATGAAAAATATTATTTTTAGGAGAAAACCAAATGAAAACTCAATGACATGCTATTCCTCATGGTTATATTCTGTGTCTAGAAACTAATGTTAAAGCTCCTAGTCATTACATGTGGGATTGTACTATCATGTCTTTAAATGTATGCAAAAACCTGCTCATGTTCTTTCACTTGCTTGTTTTCCATCTGAAGGTATAATCTAGTGACAATATAATCACTTGCATAGCAACCAGCATGTCGTAAACAGGATTATGGTGCCAGGTAAGGATGGAGGGCACAGCGAATTTAGAAAGGAAGTATCCCTTATATAGATACCCTCATTAACATGAAGAAGGGTAAATACGGGGACCTATACACAGAGAACAGCGTGCCACTTTGCGTGCTCCATGGCACCTAGGGGCTGTGTCACCGGGAGAACAGGGGAGGAGGAAGGGCACACGTGCGGTGTGGCATGAGGTGTGTCCTTAAACTAATGCAACAGGGCCTTAAGAAGGTGAATCTTGTGTCATTAGCAGGCCAAGGTAAACCCTACAGAGAGCCTGTTACTGATCTCAGGGTGCAGATGCGGCAGGCTGCCTTGTCTCAGATAATGTGATTAAAACCCCGGAGGCACCAGGGCTGTATTCTAGCCATCTCTCTTCCCTCCTTCTTTCTTCCCACTCCCCCATCAAGAGCACTCTTACTCTCCAGCCTGGAGAGGGTAAGGTTTGTCTGCTACTAAGTGCTGCATTTTTTCCCCAGTAGTACTATCTGTAGAGTTAAATTAAAATGCTTTCTCAATACACATTCAAGCTTGCTTTCTCTTTTTAGTAAAAACTTGAGCTAGCTGTTTTATAGTTAAAGTTGATGGGCAGAACGAGCAAAATCAAAAGCTTCTCTCTTCAGCTCCTTCTGCAGTGAAGACTAACGGTGTCTTGTGACATTCTTCTGCAGACCCATAAAGGAAAGAGAGCTACTTTACTTGCACACAGTTCCTGCCAGAGGTATCATGGTGAGTTTTATGCTGCATAGAGTTAAGTGAGAACAGTTACTGAATGCTTTGTAGGAGTGTTTGAGCAGATGCTCTGCTCTACTTTGTTCTGCAGTTTATGCACCACTTGCTTTCATTCAATAAAAAGCAACATGAAGACACGAGAGTTATTGCAGATATTTGCTTTGTGACTTCAGGGCATCTTATCTTGGGGCTGCTCAAAACTTCTTTCTAGTGAATTGCTCTCATTTTTTTGCAGTGTTTGGGTGATGTAACAAATGGTTCGATTGCTTCAGTGAGTCAAAAGTACTGCTTGGCTCTTTCCCAGAAGCTTTAACACCTGCTAAAAGGGTGAAGAATTCCAGGCAACCACTGCCAGCCCTTAAGTGCTGTGAAAAGTCTCTTGTCAAAGATCCAGTTTTCTGTAGGGGTTGGGAGTCAGATAATGTTCCCCACTAATCTAATGTGGTTGGTCGGAGCAGATCTAACTCTGTATTGTTGCCCAAACTACTTTCGTTGTTGATGGTGTTTTTAGCGAGCTGAGCTGATTTTGTGGCAAGGGATTGTGATCGCTAGTGGTGATACAAAAGAGGTGACAGAGCGAAGGAGGGCATGCCTCTCTTTTTAGTTTCAGAGAATCTGCGAGGGATGTATTTTTACTGCTGGCCCTGCGGTTAGTGAGGTCTGCCAGCTCCACCCGATTAGAGAATATATTTAAGTAAGAGATATTGAGAATCCTTACGCTGGAGCGTATAGTTTTTGCTTCTCTTTGTTCCTGATTAGGATGCTCTCTGAAAATAAGTTCACAAATGAGGCTTAAAATACCTTTCTATAAAGAATAGAAAGAAAAATTCTGTGTAGAGAAGAGTGGATCCTAAGTTTGAGACATTTCAAGTGCAAGTTGAATGTCTGGTGCAACCCGGCTTGAAAATATGTATAAAACTGCTCAAATGCAAAATGATCCACCTGGCTCCCTTCTGTGGTATCCTTTATGGGAGAGTTCATAAACAGCCTGGGGGATTTCTGCTTACACATTGGTGAATCCCGCTTTGTGATAACGTTCCAAACAGGCAAATTGCTGATCTGCATGGGTAACAAGGTACTTGGTGTTTCAGAAGAGCTATTTTCAAATGCAAAGTTAACTATGAAGATAAATGTAGCTATTAACACTGAAGGTTATTATAAAGCTAAGGAATGTGATTCACCAGTCAAGATAGCTGGCTGAAAGTCCATCCAGCCGCAGTAGTGAACTGAAAGACACTGAATTAAAAACAAACAAAGCAGATGGTTGGCAAATAGCAAATAAGTAACCAAGCACCAGTTCCTGGTGGGGATCAGATGAAAATGTGTTTCAGGAACCACAACAGCCAGAAAAGGTGAGATAATGTATTTCAGCATTAGGGAACCCCTAACTTGAGAATGCTGATCTGGTGGCAGCCCTAACAGCTGTTTTTAAATAGCCCAAATTTATTTTATTTTTAAAGTTTCTGTAAGCACTCCCTGGAGGACTGGTGAATGCTGGTTTTGTTGTTTAGTGGAAGTGGCCAACCTTGGTGACGTTGCAAACATACTGGTCATTGCAAAGCACCACAAGGTGCATGTTGAATGGCTTGCCAAGCCAAAGGTCAGAGGAAACGCAAGGATGGTTCATAGCAGGAATGGCCCACTGCTTGGCTGGCAATGGCTGTGGCCTGGATGTTGTATGGGGAGCTGGATTAAATAGTCCTTTCCAAGAGTTCTTGGGCTGGGACTCCGTCCTGACTCCATGTTGCTTCAAAGAGCTGTAGTACTTAAGTGCATAATAGTAAGTGGAGGAGGCAGCTGGCTGTTGTCTGTTGGATTTCTTCTTCCTTTGCTGGATCCTTCCTTGTACTTCCAGTTTGAATGTCGGGGAACTGTGTTTCTAATGCCAGATGTGAGGTTAGAAACAAAACAGCAGTGAAGAGTCTGTGCTCCTGCGTTTTCTTTCTGAAAGACACTGTAATCCAAAATCTGCCATTCTTCTGCCAGTCAGTAGTTGTAAAGATGTTGGAGGAAAAGAGCCTGCTTTTTGCTTAGAAGTTGAAGTCCCTCACGTGGCCATGTGAGGACCTGGTGAGCAGGGAGCACTGCAGCCCAGTTACCTTCAGCTGGTGCTGGTGTGACTCCTTGTCGAGTCCTGCTCTGGTGGCTGCTCTTAAGGTGCCAGATATGGATGCTGTGATGGGGGTGTGTTCACAGCAGCTGTTTTCAGTGAAGAAGCCTTTCCCTTGAGGTTTATCGGATGGCTGTGCAACACCTTGGTCTGTATCTCCTAAGCTCTTCAGCTGTAGTGCTTCTGGCTTGTGATTCTTCTTGGATAGAAAGGGTTCATCTCAAGCACTAGTTATTAATCTAAAGGTAGCATTAAGAAGGCACAGAAATATACAGTACATACAGTAATTACAGTATACCTAGCAAGAGACAAAAGAAAAAGGGGTTGGTGGGAAGCATAGCTCAGGATTACACTGTGAGGGGGGAACTATCAGCCAATTAAGGATGTGAAAGAAAATGTACTTCCTTCTTTTACTTCTTTATAACTTTGTCCTTGGTGAGTAGTGTTGCTGCTGCTATATGAAGGAAGGACTTGGTCTCTTTAAGGTTTTCAAGGTCAAAGGTACAGGACTGCTGGCTAGTGAGACTGTCTGTTGGTGGGAGGATGTGATGCTTTCAAAATGCAGAACTGCAGTGGTGAGATGAATAGCCTTTTAGTGGGTGGAGAAATAGGGGAAGTCTCCAAATCAACAGCAACTGTCCAAAGTGGCTTAAATTTCCCAGTGAAATAAAAGGTGAAAGATTGCAAAGGATAAGTTGATAACAAGTGAGGAAACCACTTTGCAGTCAGTGCCTTTATGAAAGGCAGAAATTTTGCTTTTGGCTTGCAGGGATCACTTTTTTCCTAGACAAAATTTGGCATTTAGTGCACCTCTGCATCAGTAGCAGTATGTAAATCATGCATTGAATGGTCCTGAAAGAACAGTGTTGCCAGATGAAGGCATGTCAGGATGATGGCTTGCCTCTCTATGGTTATTCAGGTGTGACAATAACAACAGGGGAGCTGTTTGCTGTTATCTCGGTGCTAACACTGGTACTCTAGGCCCAGCTTCGGATTAGCTATCCCAAGTAATGAAGCATGCTTGATGGCTGTGTCCAAGTGGCACACACACATGGTTAGGTTAGCACAGAGGGCTGGGGTGGGGTGGCACATATTGACGAGGCATGGATCTATGAAGCTCTGAGCAGCTAAAGCTTCAGCAGAGCATATGGTGTTTGCATTTTTGTCTCTAAAGCTGATCCAAGTAGTGCTCTGCTGAGAGGTAGATGCTTTGCAGTAATTTCTTCCCCAGATGTAGCTGCTATGAAAACAAATGTTGAAGGACTTATTTTTTCACAATGGCCCTCTCTATCAAGGGCGCTTCAGTGTTCACAAGTCACTGGATTAGCATGACAGGGGTGGCTTGAAGCAATGCTGATAAGAGCAGAGTGTTTCCTGCTAAAATTATGACCGAGTGACTTTATAATTCTGCTGTCTTGCACATTTTTCAATCCCGGACTTAATAGGAAAGCTTTGGCTGCCTGAAGTGTCACCACTTCCTCTTTTGCATCTGTAAATTGCAGAAGGATTTGATGGTGTCCAAGCTTGCAGCACACAGACTGGGGTTAGTGCTAGAAGAGGTCACTCTTTGTTCTGGGAACTGTGAAGCATTACAAAATGTTTCCTCCCTTGTGCTGTGTTTGGAAAGACTATTCTTTCTAATAACCCAGAAAAACAGTGTTTTCTAAAGTCCTGTGTGGGTTTTTTTTTGTTGTTGTTGCTTTATTTAAATTTTTTTTGCAATGTGCAGGTGCATAGATATGCTCAAATGGTCCAAGAGAAAACTTGCTATTGTCACCTGCCTTACATGTTGGACAAAAGTTTTAAGTTGTTTAAAAACAACAAAAAGACCACCTTTGTTGCAGAAATCCATGCAAACAAATTGACTTTAGGTTTGCCTGTTTGTACTCTGAAAACCTAGGAAATACTATAGTTAAATGCAGTCTAAACTTTGCTGCATGGTTTGTACTTGCTATCTGAAAGTTTGAAGAATAAGTCCATTTCTCTAGAGTGGAAGATCTTTTTATAAACATCCATGAATTGCTTCGGCTAAGCAGGCCATGACTGATGTTGAAATGTGCACTGGAAATCACACTTGCATATAACGCTGGGAGAAAGTGGTAATGCATTGTGCACAGGTAACCTCTGCTTGTGGCTGAACTGGATGTTCAGTTCGAATGCACTGGAAGGCGGCTGTGCTGCAAGCAGCAAGGGTGGAGCATGCTGTTGCTGGCAATTCCTAAACCACCTAGAAGTCTAAGGGAGTACGTACTCAATTATTTGTCGGTGAAATTATAAGTAAAGCAAAAGGTAAATAAAAGTTACTACAAATCTCCAAAGAAGGTTGTGGTGAATGCTGTGCAAGAGTGCGCAAGCTGCAATGCTAAGTTGTGTTTACAGGGAGGTGTGGTTTATGGGAGCAAGGTTCTAACTAGCACTTTCTGGCATTATGTGTGGCTGTGTGCTCAAAGTCTCCTTGTTAGCTTTTTCTTCGCTGTAGAATTCTTTTGCACAAAATTTGGCACTGAGCTGCAGCCTTGGAAAGCTGGATAATTTTTTTTTAATGGCATCAAAGACTTTTTTTTGCTCCTGAACTCCTGTGGAATGGCACTGCTGTATCACTGCTGCAGCGCTAAGACCTGTGTGCATTAGTGAAACTGCTTCCAGCACCCATTTGGAATAAATACTTGCATATTCCTTGTTGGACAATATTTCTGTACAAGAGAAAAAAATTGATAGTACTGTATTCTAACATACTGAGCATGATTTTAAAATTAGATTTGGACTGTGAACATGAATGTTTGTCTGTGCTAGGCCTCTTCAGGCAAGACCTCAGTGGAGAAATAGTGCAAAACTGTGGTTTCAACATTGTGCCTTTGTGTAAATGGGACCTAAACCTGAGGGCCTGCATGGGGAATCCAAAAATTGATGCAACTCTTCCATCCCTAATAAAGTTTGCAGCTTCAGACCCTTTAGTCATACCTGTCTGAAGTGGAGGTTTGTGGTTCCTGAGGTCATGGTCCAGGTGGGTGGCTGGAACACTTTACACTCTGGAGCTGCTCAGTGATTAAATCAAGGAACTGACCTGGTGAAGACCGGTTTCAACACCAGCGCAGATGTGTATCTGATTCAAGTTATAGTGTAACTAGCCCTGGTGCAAAAAGCAGCAGTTCTGCTAACTAGAGGCCAGGGTACTAGAATGGCTGCCCAGTGAACCAGATTGAGCACCTGATGCAGGCATAAAACACTGCTGCTGCTTGTCGGATGAGTTCTAACCCTGGTCTGGCATAAACCCAGGGCAGGAACAAAGTACCTGTGCTTCGTAGTGCTTCAGCACTAAGAGAGTTGGGTGGAAAAGTACGGGATGCAGAAGGCTTTGTGTTGAATCTCCCTTTGGGAATATTTTGGGGTGTTCAATCAGTAAGTAGAATTCAGGAGCACCAAATAAAAGGTTCCTGGCTGAATTCTGTCTTCATGTGACCCCACAAGTTTTTCTAAACCACTGCTGCTGCTTTTTTCTTTTTTAAACCATCATGGAAAAAAACCATAGTTCTGGGTTTGGCTTATAGATTAGCTGTTTCCTGCCCTTTATGGCTTCTTTCTGGTTTGGAGTCGGAAACAATGCTGAAAGCTGATAGAACAAACCACTGTACCACTAGTGAGAGGGGTCTGTAATAGCATTTTCTTTCTGGTTGCTTTGTGACCTGCAGAATTGCAGCTGAACAGGGAATATTTCTGTTAAAGTGCGAGCATCAACCCATCCTTTTCAGAGCTTATTCTTTCTTTGTTTCTCTCTGCCCTGAAACCCACGTTCTCCATCACTTTAACAGTCTTGAACTGTTCTTGTTGCCACATGAGCAGTTGATCAATTTTTCACTTCTACAGCAGGAGGTTATGTGTGATTTGATGCTCTCATTGGGTGGTGTGTGTGCATCTCTTCCTCACCAAAGTGCGTTAAAGTTTTGGATGTGACCTGTGAAACCACACGCAGCCATGTTGTGTTGACATTGAGCGTCTAAGGTGATGGTGTAATGTCACTTTACAGCTGGATGAGCAGTAACAAATGGCTGTCTTCACTAGACCACTGCAGTTCAGCTGCGTGTCTGTAACTTAGCTACAGTCCCTCACCTTCCCTGCAAGTTCCTCTGTTGCAAGTCAGTCTACATTTTGAAGCCCTTTGCGGAGTTGTACCTCTTTAAAAGATTAATGAGGTTGGAAGCAAGATAGAGGGCTGTGTGACTAGTTTGGGCCCATCCGTTTATCAGGGAAATTGTTTTCTAGTGCCGCATACTGATAGAAAGTGTCAAGCCTGATAAATATGCTCGAGCTTCTTCACTTCTTCATTCTCCCTAGAGCTTAGTTTCTAGAAAGAAATATTGATATGTAAAATATTGGAGATACTCACCAGGGACCAACCTGGAGTGGAGACAGGGCAGGAATATTTTAATTTTGAAGCTGGCTGGATAGTCAAATGAACAAACAGTTTCTTTTGTTTTATAAAGACTTAACAAAAAAAAAAAGAGGAAGGGAACTGAACTTCATACATTGAAGTGTGTGGGAGGGAACATCCTTTCAGATGTTTGGTGTGTTGGAGATAACAGCACCCTTCCTTTAATCAGGAGCCGTTTTTCCAAGTGCTTTTTTAACACAGTGCAGAGTCAGTGAGTCTGGGCTTCTGGGCATCTTATTTCTGTGCTCTGGTTGAAATAGCTCTTCCTGCTGGAATCAAAATCGGAAATGACCTGAACTACACATGCTGAACAAGAGGAAGGTGGGGCGTGGCTTGCTGGCTGGAAACTTGTTAGTTCTGTTTATCTGTTCAGTAGCTTAGAAATAATTACTTTTGAAATGTTAGGAATTTGGCTAGTGGGAGCATTCGCTGTCTTGTTTCTGTGGAAGTATGATGCTGGGAAAAAGTGGTATTCTTCTTGTAAGATTTTAGTTATAGTAAAATTTGTGACTAATATGGTTACAAAACTTTTTTCTCCCCGTTACACCACTTTTGTAGAGGGAGTTGCCTTGAATCTGCATCTGCAGACGTGTTAGTCTGAATTAAAGATTTCTGCACGCTCAGAAAGCAGGAGAATGGCAGTCAGATGATAGCCATGCATGGAATATGGCTAAACATGTTTTAATGCCAGTCACATTGGTTTGCAATGTCATATTGGTCACGTATGGTATTTAAATGTTATGCTGTTATTCCTGAGCTCCATGGATGAAATTTTAAGTTAAGTTTAGAACCAAGAACCTCTTGAATAGGTTTTGGTTTTTTTTTCCTTACAATATCAGCATGCAGGTCAATATTCAAAAGAGTGGCTTTATTTTAAAGATTGTAAGTTATGTTGATACTTTTGAATGCTTTAGTCTGAAGTGCATAAATATAAAAGGGCTTCTCTTATTTGATTGTTGTGGGAGTAGATTTTTCCTAATGCGTGTTTGCTAGGGAGTAGCCAAAGGATTTAGATCTTGGCTATGGCTTAAAGTTTGTCTTGGGGCGGGGAGGAGAAAAAGGATGTCTTTGAAGGGCAGACTGAAATGACCAACATGTGAACGATGAGGTCTTCCTTAAATGTAAATGCTTTGCCCTGGCAACCTATGGGTGCTTTTATATTTGCTTTAGGATGGTTGCTATCTTCAGCCTAGCAGTAGTTCTTGGGGATGGTTGTGTTTTCCAGAGGGACAAACTTAAGCTGAGGAACAAGTATTGTGATGGAGTTCCGTGAATAGCAGGTCTTTCCTATGCCTAGGAGAGCTGGTTTTGTGCCTGGAGAAATCACTAAGGATACGAGCAAAAAGGACAGAAGACTAAACCTAGATCAACTGCTCCACTAGAGTGAGTATTAAAAATAGTTTGAGGAGCTAAGATAGTCTTTGGTGCCTGCAGCAATGAACTACATGAAATAAGCCTGTCTGAGTCCTGGGACGTCACAGGCTTACTTTGAACTGACCTCCTGTTAAAGGACTTGAAAAGACAGCCCTTGCAATTCAGCTTGTCCAACTTGATTAGATTTTATCTGGAGCTTGATTGAATTTGTGGACAAGATTATGAAAAGCAACATGACTGTCAATGAGGTGAGCAGTCTTTGAGGGGAAATTCTCTAGTATCCCAGAGGGTAGTGCTTTCAAGTTCAGTTATGAATATTAGAATTCCTTGATTTAGTTATGGGCTTTAATAGGGCATTCTTGCTGCTGTGCTGTCAATGATACTAGCTTCACACATAGCTTGTGTGGTGCTTGTTAACCTGAACTTGGTGTTTGCTTGAGTCTTAAGTATCCTCAAAGTGGAGGGTTTTCTTCCCATCTTAGTTGTTACCAAAGTGGTCTTAGTCCCTGGGATCATAGCTTTTTAGGGAGAAGGCTTTGATCCTCAAGCACAGCAGCAAAAATAGCCTTGCTTGTTAAGGTGGAGTTGTGTCTGTTGTGCTTTGTTGCTCTAGCAGGTCAGATTAGACAGATGATGACCTCTGGATAGCTTAAGCAACACATCTTAATATTTATGTAGTGGATGTCAAAGTCAGACTCTCATTTGAGGACATAAGGATTTATAGGCTTTTTGTAAGATGAGAGGAAAATGGAGGAAAACTATGATATCTTCCCCCTGTGGATGGGGTAAATGAAAAGTTTTAGAAACAGCTATGCTGCCTACTGTTTCCTTCATTTCCTGGCTCTGTTTCAGCAAGTGTGGCATTGTCTACAGCTCAGAGACCGCACCAGTGGCATGTTGAGGGATTGCTTGAGCCCAGTGAGAGCCAGCCTACCCATCACAGTGCTGAATTGTCCCAACTTTTCATGTTGGTGTTCTTGTTTTGCTTCTGTTGCTAAATGTCCAGTGGTGATGCTGGAGAAGAGAGAAAGAAAAAAAAATCTGACGCCTTCAGATATAGCAGCAGCTGTTAATGGGGAAAGTAGTACTTTGTCAATACTGGGGAGATCTTACTTGTTAAAACTATGTTTTTTACCTTTTTTTTTTTTTGGTTGAAGTAAAAGCAAGTTGATGCAGAAATAACAGTAATTTATAAGCTTGAGAACTATGCCCATATAAATGATTATGAACCTTTTTGGCTACTGCCGAATAATGCAGAAATCTAATCTTTAGCTGTCTGCTTATCAAATGTCTTTACAACTAGTTTCACTGCAACTCACTCAAGGGAACTAACAAAAGATGTGACAGATTTTCAAATGAATTTGTACTTGCATCCCTAAAAACTTTAAAAATGTTTTAGTACTGAGTATGCTGGCAGGATCTACCGGTTCTCTCTGATGTGAAAGTGTACAGGGAAGGTGCTGTATTTCTTGGAGGTTTTTCTCCATTTCAGATGACCGTAGCAGAAATGGGCGTGTGTATGTGTGTGTGCAGGGAATTTGTGGTTTTTGTCTTTAAGATATTAAATCTGCTCTTTGCTCTATCCCCAACAGAGCTGGCAGCACAGATTGCTTCAGGGCCTCCTATTTCAGTGCAGAGTTTGGTCATCAGGAGCCAAGCTTATCTATTTAACTTCATGCTAGTGCTTCTCATCTGCTTGACTGCAGTTTGATCAGCTGAGGGGCAGGCAATTTAGGGGAGGCACTGACATAAAACACAGTTGTTTCTGCAGTGGTTTGACTTTTGGTTTATAAATAGTGGGAAGCAGGTAGCTGTTATAGGCTGCATAAGCAATTGCTGTAATTACAGTTGTGCAATGGCAAAAGGGAGAGATGCTAATGCTTCTCTACCCTCTAACACAGTTTTCATTGCCAGTGAAGAGGTGAAGGTGACAGTGTTGTATGTGATGGGACTCCTGAGGTTTGTAGCAGCTGGACCATTGAAAAAATCTAGAGAAGCTGTATGTATATGCCTGTGTTCTAAAATACCTTCTCCCTGTCGCAAAATTCTGTCATTTTCCCCCACCACATGCTTTTAGCTTACCTGGGATCTTGTATGGGCCTCAGTAGTAGCCAGCATTAACTTGTCACGCTCTTAGTACATTCACTATGCTGCTCTAAGACCTTGCCACGGTCTTTGGTTTTGTTTTCAGGGGCCAACCAGGGATTGTAACAACAGAGAATTTTGATTTGCTTGCTTTCAAAAATGATAGAAGTTGGGCTGTTTGTTTTGCTGTTCAGTTTTCAGTCGCCTTCCTTCTATTAGCTCTGCTTTTCTGAGCCAAGAGTCAGTGCTGTATGACCAGGTACTGTCTGCAAAGATGCACCTGATCAGTAATGGCTGCTCAGAAAACTTAACTTCTGTGCACACTGGGAAGTGGGGCAGAGGAGTTCAGGGTATCCTTCACTTGGCTCTAACTCTGAGTGCTTCTGGGAGATAATGATTTTGAGTCTGAATGGAAAGAAAGAATTCCAGGCCTTTCTTGTGCTGCAGTCTGCAAACCATTGTGTTTGAGTTCTTTATCCAGTTGCAACCTTTTTTTTTTTGCGTGTCTCAGATTAATTTTTGTTCGCATATAATGGTGATTTGGTTTAGGTGGTTGTCCTAAAGGAAAGCTGTAACAAGCTCTCCTACTGTGAGCTGTTGTGCTCAGGCACTAGAACTAGTTTTCCTCCTCCACATCGATAGCACACTTCATGATCTGTTTTGTGGTTGCAGTGGTGGTAAGCCCAACAGCTGGATCAGTTGCTTTTCCACTTTATGGCAGTTTCTGTACTCTCTCCTGCTTGTCCTTCTGTGAGAAGCTCTGATCTGTAAATGTCAGTGCGGTCTAGGACCCTGGGACTGGAGCCCTTTCCATAGGGAAGCTGAGTCTGGGTAGCTTTCTCTGTTGTGACTGTTTCCTCCCTCACTTTTGTGAATTAATGGAGTGGAACACCTACAAGAGCGGCACTCATGCTATGCAGTGCTGCCTTTGAAGAGTATTAATACCTTTTGGGTGTCAGCACTTCTCTGACCTGCGTCAGACATGAGCAGAACTGCACATCTTACCCCTTCCCCTCCACCCCATCCTTATTTCTGCAGTACTGTCTTCCCGCTCGCCAAGGAAAACCCGAGCTGTGGACTGAGGTAGAACGTGGGATCGTCCCCTACTGCTTTTGTCGAAATAACCTGGCGTGGCTGCTCTGCATCAATCCTGTCATTTGTTAAACTGAAGTCCTGCCTCCTTTGGCTGTCTCTCCCTGATTGACCTCTGGTGGGGAAGAGCGATCAATATTGCAATTAGCTGGGGAGCTGGAGCAGTGTTGGTGCTTGTCAGGCCGGGCTGTGGGGATGCAGAGGAGGGGTTGAACAGGGAGCTCTCATGCGTGCTGGCAGCCTCCCACCTCCCGGGCTGGTTGCTGTGCGATTCTGGAAGGCAGCAGCCAATGGGATGCACAAGCATCCGTGCAGTTGGGCTCGCTGAATAACTCCCGAGGTGCCTTGTTTTCAGTCTGAACCATGTAACTTCTCTATTGCTGCCTTTTTTTCCTTCCTTACCTCTTCTTTCCTCCCCCTTTGGCTGTCTCATTTTGTTGTTTTGAGGAATAACATCCATGCTGTTGAGTGTCTCGCTTGGTCTCAAGTGGTACTGGCTGCATTTCTCATGCCCATGGAGCGACTGTCCATGCTGTTCAGTGTTGGGGGAGATCTGTCACCTTTTGGTGCTTTGTGACCATATCAGGTAGGGCAGGTCCTGCAGCTGGAGGCAGACCTGACCTCTGAAGGCTTGTGCTTTGCCGAGCCCTCTAAGCAAGCTGAAAATAGCCTTTAAAATGGGTCATCAGCAATTTCATGTGCATGGGCTCTCCGCCTGTTATGTGTGCCAGCATAAATGCTGTGTAACTGCATAATGATTTGGGGCCTCCAGTGCAGGAGAGATGTTGACTAACTGGAGCATGCCTAGGGGAAGGCCGCTGAGATGGTTAGAGCCTGACCTGTGAGGAGAGGCTGGGAGGCTTAGGACCCTTCAGCCTGGAGAGGAGGAGGCAAATGGACAGATCCATGAGCAGCCTTCGTATACTTGAAGGAGGGACTTGGAGAAGACGGCACCAGGCTCTTCTCAGAGGCACCCAGCAAAAGGACAAGCGACAACAACCACAGGTTGCAAAGGGAAGTGGCACTTGGGTGCAATCACTTATGAATATTCTTCTTTATAGTGCTGGAGCAGGGACTGAGGGAAGCCTTGGAAACTCTAGCCTTAGAGACACTTGAAACTTGCCTGGGCAGGCTCTAAGCAACCCCATCTATTAAATTAGCCCTACTTTTAGCAGCAGGTTGCACTGCAGTGACCTCCAGAGGTCTTTTCCAGCCTATTGTCTTCTATTATTTTTATGGAATCTGTGAAATTGAGGTTTGTCTCTGAAATACCATAGCAGAAACATGTTGACTTAGTGGAGTGAATGCTATAAAACTGGAGCTTTAAATGCGGACATTTAACACTTATGGGAATTAATCTTTCTGGATGCTGTGATGCCAATTTTCAAGTTACTGGGAAAGGCAATGACTATGAACTCTGCTTTCCCCCTTCTCTGTGGGGTGCTAAGTTAAGGCTGAATGGTGCTTTGTTTTCCCAGTTACCCCCACGCCCCATTAGTATGATCTCTATTTAAAAAGTATGCCTTACATTCACATGTTCTCCATATTTTCCTTTCAAAATAGTCAAGACAAACATGTAAAGAAACATTCATTCTTATTTTATCTTTAATAAAGTCCAGTGGTGTGCAAGTAGGTTACAATCTAACTGTAATGAAAAGCTAATCACCAGCATTCTCCACCCTCTGGGATCCCAGGAGGTTACTGGAGCAGCACACTGCCCCAGTTTCTCTTCCTCATGTGTGTGATGATTGAATTTTTTTGTTTTGTTTGGTGTTTTAAGCATGACTCTCGATAAGCTAGTTTGATAGCAGGCTGCTATGTGTAGAGCTAACATTTGACAGATGACTTTAGAGGGGGAAAGCAACTTAAGTAGCTTAATAGGATTTAGCTCTGTCTATACTGCCAGAGCGTGTTATAAACCACTTTAGTGTGATTCCTTCTTTAAATATAGCCATGACATCAGTGTAGGCAGAACCTCTAAGAGAGCTCTGGGAACTTTCCTGAAAAATCAATTTCAAGATGCAGTTCAGAAGAATTGATGAATGAATGAGTACCTGTGCAGGAGCTCGAGGAATCCTACCAGCACTGATCTCATGAGCAGGATATAGGATCTCTGAAGGAGGGCTGTGTGCATATTAGTTTTTACCTATAAAGTGCATTGATTTCTAGTGCATTGATTTCATGTGTCTGTCTTGGGAAAGCAGAGCTGCTAATAAAAAATCCTGCTGGGACACAGTGGGGCAAACACCTGCTGCTTTGAACCAATGTAACTACTATTACAGCAAAATAGCCCCATGTCCTATGTATTCCCACAACTTGGTGCTAAAGGAAGCTAAAAGTGTATGTGTCCCCAAATACATGATATAAACCCAGTACTTTAAATTTTTTAGGCCAGTGGTCTGTAACAACTTTCAGCTTTGCACTGGGACAAGCCCTAAGAGAGTCGAACAGCTTTGGTTGAAAGGAGACAGTTTCACCTCTTCCCCGACCTCATGGGGAAACTTTGAGAGGAGCTGCTGAGACCCAAAGCTGCAAACCGGGATGCCCTCTGTAAATACATGTGGCACCATATTTGACTTGTAACTGTAAGGTTTTTCAATCTATACGCACATCTACTGTTAGCCATTTCCCTGTTCTCGTGAATGGTGCTCAGGAAGTGAATTTAAGAAGCATGTGCTCCCCTTTTTATCCGACTGGGCAGCAGAAGTGAAGGGTAAGGCTCTGACCACTTGCCAGAATGCTGCTCCTGAGGGGGCAGCATCTGACTTTACCCCGGCTGCCGAGAGGGCCATCTGCAGCTCCGCACTGCTTAATGGGGAAAGCTGTAAAGAAAGCATCTCTATTCAAATTGTATTTCCCTTCAGTATAGCTGCCGGAGGCCCTAATCCCTTCTCGAATTTGGCGAGGAGCCTGCATGAGGCCTTTCTTAGCTCTGTAGCTTCCCTTGCGCAGGCTGCAATGCTGAGCAGAGAAGTGGTTAATGACGCTCCCAGTCTTGTCAGTGGTGCAGAAACACAGGCTCCAGCTGTGACTGTGGTGGGTCTTGGCTAGCTTGGATAGTTTTTTTTTTTGATCTGCTTCCTCTGTTAGTCTCTCTATGGTATTTTTTTCCCTGGGTTTGATGGTTCTCAATAGTGAATATTGGTTATCTTTGTCTCTGAAGGGTTTTTTGAGAGCTTTTTTTTTCTTCTTTAAAGGAAGAAAAGGCGGGGGGGGGGGAAACCTGACTCAAAAAAATCCCAAAATAAAACCAAGAAAGACTTGATGTGGAATTGTTTCCTGCACATGAATGTGCCTCTTTTGGGGGAGGGAAATGTACAGCTTTACCTTGAAGGAAGAGATTTCCTCTTTTTTTTTGTTGTTTTTTTTTTTAAACCCCAACCGTAGTAGTCTTCAAAGAGGCAGTTTGGAGTGAATTTATGGTGAGAAGCATGGCACTTGTTTGTCTCTGACAGTTAAATGACATGTTTGCGTTGTTTGTACAAGGAGGTCAGTTCAGGTCCGCAGTCAATAGATGGGTCAGAGGTCTGTGTTCCTCCTTCCCCAACTTACAGAAGCTATCCCTATGGGATATTGCCCCTTTCCAGTTCTTTGCGGCCTCTCCACATGACTGACATACTGCATTGAAGCTAACTTCAAATACAAATTATTTTAAGGAAGATGTCATATGGACTGCTAGCTGTAGCACAATGGGCTGTGACTTTTTAAAGATGTAGGGCAGTTTGCCTTTTGATTTTGCTCTTTATCCCCTCCCAGAGGTCAGTCATCAGGGCAGCTAGACCAATGTAATTTGCTAATGTAACCAAGAGTGCTATTTTTCTCACGCGGTAGTAGGCTTAATGTGTATTATGAACTACACTAAGTTTGTGCTGTGTAAACAGCCATTTGGCCTGCTTCAGTTGTGTAGACAAATGCCAGTGAAGCTGAGGGGAGTAAATAAAAATGGAAATGCAGTACCCTATTTTTATTTTAGTTGTTTTTTTCTTGTTGTTCTAAACTTCTCACTCTTGATTCTGAAGATTGACTTCAGGTTGCAAACTGAGCACAAACTGGACATGAATCTCCATCTTAAAGACACCTGAGTAGCACCATTCTAGCCCATTCCTGTCACTGATGTATAAATGCAGAAGCCCAATTATAGCAATTTACCTTACTGTCCATTCAGTGCTAATGGAAGCAGTTTATGAAGCCATTTGCGGTGGATTTGTTATCTTAGCCAGAAAGTCTTTCTTTTCCTCCTAATTAATTTTTTTTTTTAAACTCGGGTGCCTTCAAATGCCAAAGTGCATGCTAGAGCTTCTTACTGTGGCTTAAGCCTTTTCCTTATAGCTGCTGTTTAGAAGAAGACATCTTCATGGTGCTAATGATACGAAACAAGTTGTAGAAATGTTAGCAAGCACTTTTAAGTTGCCTTTCAAGTCTAACTTTAGTAACAATTTGACGTTGGAGTTTCCGTTCCAATTTGGACTCTCTCAAATTATTCTGCATCGCTTTTGTGGTTCAGTGCAGCAATGTTATGCTTGAGTTTATAGTGTGCAGCAATAGATGCATGGCGCAAAACCTTCTAAGACATAAATGGGATTAAAATGGTGCCTGCAGAGATGTCACCATTAAGAATTTTCTGGGCAAGACATTGATCTGCAAATGATTCAAGGACACAACCCCATTGGCCCAGTGATGATCACGTTTTCTACATTTGTCCTGAATTTTTTCATCTGTCTTGGGCTTCTTCATACTTTGTGTGTTCCTGTGGTACACTCAGGACACTTTCGTAATCCTTCTGATTGTAAGGAGTACTAATCCCTTGTTTCCGGGTAGAGCTGATTTTTAAAAAAAAGCAGGGGGGAGCTGTGATTAATGTTCTCTGCAGATCAGTTATGGGTCTTGCCATAAATCATTGCTCTACCCTGAATAGTCTCTTTAAAAATTAGCTTGGTAGGTCTCAGTAGACCTTGGACTATGTTATTTGCACACAGTGCTTGGGAACCGAGGTAAAGTTGCTACTTCTGTTAGTCCTGTTGTTGCACTTCTCCCCAAAGTCAATGAGCTTCCCTACCTGTTTGGGCCCGATTAGCGAGCCTGACCGTACCCTGGTTACAGTCCCACCAAAATTACTTGGTGGTGGAAGGTTGCAGTGATGCTGTGAAGGGAATGAGGTGCTGTGCACGGTCCTGTAATGGAAACCCGTGAAAGGCAGCCTGCCCTGGCTTTCCAGAATCACTGTGGTCCAAGTGTGGCGGTTAAAAATATCTTCTCTTAAAATGAACTTCTTTCATGTGGAAATTTTGGAGGCAAATTTGGAAACTCAGTGTGGGTTTTTTATCACTTGGTGTAGTCAGGAAGTAGCCATACTCAAACTGTTTTCCTCTCAGCTGCTTTGATATGTCTGCAAGTCATGAGCTGCATAGAGAAGATGCCAGGAAAGTGCAGTGAGAGGAAGAATGCTTTTGCTGGATGTCTGTGCTTCTGTCCTATGCAACTGAATGCGTACACTGCTAAGAAATTCAAACAAATCTTCTTTGCCCAGCAAGATTTCTTAACTAACACAAGCGATGTGATGCTGTGTCACTGAGACCAAACCAGCAAGTCCAAAATAATGGCAGAAGCGAGCAGAACCGCATTATCTACAGTGGTCGTGCTTATGAAAATGTTGCCATCCCTGATGATGGGATGGGCTAACCCTGTTGAGTTGATGTTCCTTTGGGGAAAGTTTCCACAACTAGGACAAGTTTTTGTTTTCTGTTCCACTTAGGGGTGGCTCTGCTCATTTCCACTCTCCTTCCCCTCCCTCCCCAATGCCTTGTGTATCCTCTTCCAAATAGGAATGGCATGTGAAAGCCTCTCTCAAAGCAGACTGATGGCTGCCTGCGAAGAGGGTACTGTATGGTATATGCAGCTTGCTGTGATCTCCCTGCCAGGCCTTTCCTGCTCCTGGATATCAGAGCTGAGGGTTGAGCTCAGTGTCTTCAAACTGTAGCAGCTGATATTTTCTGATTTGGTTGGCTGGTTTAAAGAGGAGATGATTAAGAAGATCAGGATGCTGCTGTGAGCCTAAATATGGCATTTAATCTTAACACGTACCATGTCGTTACCTATCCAGTCCTGGAAAGGACAGGGTTTAAGTCCTACAGAGGAACAGGGGACTTGCAGATGATGCATGTAATCACCTCTACTGAAAGACCGTATCTTCCTGGAGAACTCTTGAAATTCACAGGAGCAGTATGAATATTTGGGTTTCAAACCATATCTAATAAGAAACAGCAACAACTAAAAAGCAGGTAGCATGCAGTAGAGCACAGACTCTTACAGCTGCAGTCTTGACACCAACCTCAAGGATTTTCTTTCCACTCCAGAGCTTGCATGGTCAGCATAGATAAAAAATGTAGTGTCCCAGCGCTTTGCTTCATAGTGTGTAAGGATAGCACATAGGAGCGAGTTTTTTGGTTTTTTTTTTTTTTCCACTCTAAATGAAATGTATTGTCTCTGAGAGCCCATGATGTAGGAGGGGGAAGGGAAAAAGATGGAAATTGGATTAAGTCACTGGGCTTCAGGCCTAAGCATTTCCTGCTTTTTTTTTTTAAATACACCAGCGCTGCCTAGTTCACGTGCTGGGCTGTGCAAGTGTGCCCAGGTCCCTGCCTGCGTGCAACAGGCAGCTTGGCAGTGCCACGTCTTGCCTTCAGGGAGTTCCAGGCCAGCAGGAGCATAGCTGAGCTCCTGCTGCAGAGCTGGGGATGGGGAATTGTCTTGGCATGGGAATTTATACAACACTTGGGCTTGAGCCAGGTAATGCAGGCAGTACTTGCTTATCCCTGAGTTGTAGGAGCATTAAATTCATACTTCCTTTATAGCATGGGAGTTTTTTCCATTATCCAGTTTGCTGGAAAATTACCTTGCAAGGAGATTGCGTTTTAAGACTTTAATGGATGATACAGCTTTCTAACCAAGGAAATAAAGCTGCTCCTAAAAGACCTTGAGTAGAGGAGCTGCTGTCGGGTGGGAATGTGTGAGCTTATCTGTTGTGGGAAAGGACTGTCTGGTGAAATTGTGCAAATCTGCCATAGGTGAGCTGGGCAAGCTGAGCGTGGACGGGAATGGTGCAGGAGACCCACCAGATTCTTCCAGCTATCCTTTTGGTGCCCTTCACCTCCATATTCCAAATACTTCTCTGATTCTTGCCTTTAAACAAAGTTAACTAATGGTTTTAACTTTGTCCAACTGGGAATGCTAGGAAGGAGTAAACTTCTAAAGCTGAAGGCCTATTCCCAAGAAGATTCCTTACGCATTTTGCTGGTCTGGGATTTGGGGCAAAGACCTGCATGAACACTGATGCATCCGTGGTGGTTTTTTTAGAGCCTTGCAAGGGAATTTGCAGAATCCCCAGAAAGGAAATCCGCCTTTTCAGTGAGAATGCTCATTTGACAAGCTGCCAGTTCTGAGCTAAGCCTCATTTAATAAAGATTTAGTCTGTGGGGACCTGTCAGTGGAAACTGAATTTGGTGAGTGTCTCATTCTTTTCATCGCTGTAGTGCATAGAGGCTTTCAGCCAGCATTATGGAGAAACTAGGGATAAGAACATCCCATTTAGAGGACCCCCTTACCTCTGGGAACGTTTCCTTGCTGTGTAAGATGGAGATTGCTGAGTTGGTAACAGCTAAGGGAATAAATGGATTGTTATTTGACTTCAACCCAATAGGACTCCAGTGTTCACTGCTGATTAGCATGGCTTAGATCTGCATTCATGGGCAGAAAAAAAATCCAACCCAATTGTTAAGCAAATCCTTTCTACTTGGTGCTTTTCATCTCTCTCTGGTTTGTGATATGAGATGCTCTGATGAATTCTAGCACCTGCCCCCATGTAATGAGTGGACGTTGAGGTGTGCAGACATACCTGTGCTCTTTGGAAAGGCACAGAGAGGTAAGAAAAGCATCAAGTTCAGATTTTTCCTCACATCTATTTTCTGCTAATTCCAGTCTTTTTTTTTTTTTTTTTTTTTGAAACTATTGATCCAGGTTTAAAGTAAAGAATAGAGTAATGACAATAATGATAATTTTATTTTTTCTATGTTCCTCTGTTTGTTTCATAAGTAATACAGTTTTCTACAGTTTACAAATTAACAACTGTCCTTCTGTTATACTCTTCTCAGTGGTATCAAGTAACAGGACAAGACGCAATAGGCACAAATTGAAATACAGGAAATTCCACTTAGAAAAAGCTTTTTCACTGTGAGGCTGGTCAAACACTGGAGTATGTTGCCCAGAGAGGCTGTGGAGTCCCCACAATTAGCAACACACAAAACCTGAATGACATGGACAGTGTTGTGAGCAACCCACTCAGGACCCTGCTCCAAGCAAGCGGGCTTTGACTGGAAAATCTCCAGGGATGCCTTCCAAACTCAACTATTTCTGTGATTTTATGAAATAATTCCACTTTAAAGCATCTGCTGAACATGCACTCCCAGCATAAAAGCTCAAATCATGACTGTGTTCCCAAAAAAGAACAGAACAGGTAGGAGCTGAGACACCTTTGACACTGGAGGTCAGTATAATATTTCTTGCCTGATAATATTAGACTTTACTCTATGCCAAAGTTAGTGCTATCATTGCATTCGCAAGACAGCTTTCTGCGGTTATTGTTTAACCAGAGCTCTCAAAACTCTGGTGATGATTGTATTGCTTATTGGTTCCTGCAATAAACCAAGTATCAGCAAGGTTGTTTCTTTTCAGTCTCCATACTAGTGGCTTCTGTGAATTGGAGCAAATATAAAAGCAGTGTTGAAAGTCTTTAATTATGAAATAAGAGGTCAGAATGTTAGTATGGAGGAAATGATGATGAATCTTTAATCAACCTAGCCTTGTTCTCAGGCGTTGCCTGCACAAGGGCACTTGAGAAATTAATCTGAATTAACTGGAGGAATAAATTCAAAGCAGATTAAACCACTTTAAATGCACTAAAGTGAATTAAACTACACTGAATTAAGGCCATTCTAGTTAAACTACATTAAAACCCTGTGTGAACACTCATTTGTAATTAAAGTGGGTTTAGTTCACAGCTCTAATGCCAATTAACTGTGGAATGCCCTTGCCTGTATAGGTAGCTTCTCAGTGTTAAGGAAGCTAGCCTGTTTATTGAACCAACTTAGTTAAATAGATTTGAGCTATCCAGTCATGCTAGGAGATATTTCAACTGTAGATCTGTTTTATTCTAATGTGTCTGCTGTATTGTCTTAAGGTGATTAAAAAAAACCCCACAAACCTATGACATAATCCTTGGCATTTTATCTTTTCCAGAAAGGAAAGCCAATAGCCCAAGAAAGCTAAAGGCAAAGTGTTGGCCTACATTGCTTGCTCCAGTGTGGACTTGCCCTAAATATATATATAAAAAAATCTACTGCACTTCTTTAACAGCTTGCTTTCTCTGGGAGATGTCTGTATAAGGAGATGAGACGGGAACCTGTCCTGTGTTTCCATGGTGCTCTTCCAAGCTGCTGAGGGATCCCTCACGAAGGAGAATATATCTCAGTACCGTGGGAAAAGCCTCTTCCACAGCACATTTCCTGCCCAGCCTTGCTCCTCTACTGTGTTGAGTACAGTAATTGGCCTGGGGAGGCCTGTCCCCCAGGCAGAGGAGATATGGATGGTTTAGTGCTGAGATCAGCAGTGGTTTCCACATCCTCCCCCCACATTACATTTGCCAATACGTGGTTGGCTGCATTCCCTACCAAAGCCTGCATCCTTCTGTAGAGGCTGTGGGATGAATGACATCCTGAGACACTTAAGTATCTCAACAAACACCACGTACAGCATTTTTCAGAAACGAAAATCTAGTTTCTGAACACACAGCATGTTCAGAACAAGTTGATGGTGGGGGTCAGAGTATTCCTCGTGTTGCCAGCGTTACAAAAACCATCAGTTTGGTGGGACATAGTTACTTATGATCTCTGAGTATGTAAGCTTCTAAGAGATGTCCTGAAGTCTGCACAAAACCAGTGTAGGAAGTAGTGTAGGCATGACACTATCCCACAGCAGTTTCTTTTCTTGCTAAGAAGACTTCCGTCCTTCATGGAATAAATAGAGATGAGTGCTCCTTTGGCAGCAGCCCAGTTTGCTTCATTTGTTCTTCTGGGTGAACGTTTTTCTCTTCCCACACTCCTTTAACCTCTTCTCTCTGTTTTATTATCACAATCTCAAGTCTCTGCATGGAAATCCAGAAGGAACATTAGTTGCAGATTCAGTGGAAAGCTTTCTTTTGGCAAAAGCTAACTTTAAGGTAAAACTATAAACAGTTCTCAGTGTGGCAATGATTAAGACAGCTGTGTTGTTGAAATGCTCAAAAGCTGTAGCTATTTTGTCCTGTGGGTTGAAATTATGAAGTTTTAAGATGAAATAACTTTAAAATGATTGATGCAAGACTAAAAGTAAAACTGTATGCTTTTCAGGAACCACTTGAGGGCTTCAGCTTTGCTCTCAAGTTTCTTAATGAAGTTTTAGTGGACTTTCTAACTAGTAGTAAAATAGAAGTGCTATCTAGAAATAGCTATCATCTATTCCATGTGAAGAAGAGCTGCTCGCTACGCCATGCTGCTCTTAGTACAGTTAAGGTCTAAAGAATGTGGTAATTGGAAGTTGGATAGGTTGAGGTTGGTAAAACTTGTACTTAATAAACACATGGATTATTTTGAGCCCATGTGCATTCAGAATGAACTTTCTATACCCGTTCTGCTGCCAGGACTTCTTGCATCAAGTAACCTTTATGGCAGAGGGGGGCATGGTGGTGTGAGGAAGGGTCCCTAACCCAACATTTCTCTGTGCAGTCAAGTGATGAACAAACAGCACTTAAGGCTGTGCTAAATCTTGGCACTTAATGTGACTGCGACCCAATGTTTACCTCCTGTGTTACAGCATGTCATGGCTTTTTTTTAGGCTTTCCCTTCTAAGGAAGTACACTCAAATGTACCTTGTATATCCCTTTTCTCATGTTGCTTTTCTTTGACTATGTATGTAGGATGGGGGGGAGTATACATCCCTTAAGTGCAGTTTCAGCAGCTAAAATTAGCCTTCCAGGACCACAGTCCACAGATATAGTCAGGTAACTAATGACGTGAATCACGGTTTGGAACTTGCAAGCTGAAAGCGGCTGTTTTGTATGGAGATTCTTCATACAGTAGAAAGGCTGTGGTTTATTTGATCCACAGTAATATAAGGCATGGCCTTGGAGACCAAGAATCATGCTAACTGAAGGCTGATTTAAATATATGTCCTTAGGTATAATATCAGGTCCTATTGGTACCCTCATACCATGTTGAAGAGCTAACCAGCCTCCAGGTATTTTTGCGGGAGGTGGTTTTGCTGTGCCCTGTGTTTCTTATTGTGATGGTGCCACTCTCTATGCATGGGGACGTAGATGTTTTCTGCTCCTTTTTTGGCTTCTTACTCCCATTGAGAGAGTAAAAACCATGAATCCTGGCAAATATGCTGGAGTTGAGAAAGGCTATTAACATTGCAGCAGGCTGTCGAGCACCATCCCTGCACAAGGCCAAGTGTATTCAGGTTTCATGGTGCCTTTCCAAGCTAGCAATGCTGCTCGTGGTTACTTCCCTGTGTACTGCTATTAACTTTCATTTTGAAAGTACTTCCTAACACTGTAGCTTCATCTCCTGCCAGTCTGGCTGATACCACTTGGATTTACGCTCATTTTCAGGGACTGCTCTGTCTCCACTTCTGCCATTAGTGTCAGCACAGTGGTAAAATGTTGTTCCTCCAAGTTGTCTCCATTTTCCTGTAAGGGCAGTTCATGCATCATTTGCTATAAAGGTTCTGATAGCTCAGCAAATGTTTGAAGACAAATTGATGCTCTTTTGTGGCAAAAGGCCCAGTGCATAATTTTACATTTACTCTGGATAACGTGGCCTTGGATAACCGAGTCCTAGATTTACTGTTGCAGGATAGAGTGTCTGAGGGTTTATCCAGCCTCACCCCCCCCTTTTTTTAAATACTGTCATTTAATCCTGACAAGCAGGCACAGGCGTATCTTTGGTTGCGACCAAGCTTTCACTGCCAGCCAGTCTCTGGGTCCTAAACTGACTCATCAGTCAGAAAGATTAATAACTGCTCTGCTGGATGATTTCACTTGTTGTCATGGCACATATCCATTAATGGAAAACAAATATTCTCTGGAAAATGAAACACAGATCGTGGTGTAGTGGCTAGCCAAGTCCTTTTGGCCAGATGCATAAATTAAAGCATATATTAAGTGTCCCTTCAAAGCGAGAACTTCAGGTTGCTTGCTGCATGGCAGTTTTTAATTTTTTTTCCCTTCATTTTAATGGGGACTGTTCCCCTACATCTGGAGCTGCAGTGTGAATTTTTTGGCTGATAAAGGGTTGCTGAGAAGATGTTTTCAACTGAGTTCATCTTTCCAGTGGTAATGCCTTTTAGCATGTGCAGGAAGGTTGAGGGTGTGAAGAAAGAAGTGCAGGCAAGCAGTGCAGGAAATCTTTGCATTACAGCAGCCTGACGTGTTTAAAAAATAAAGAATATCCCCGAGGAGCTTTGGTATGCCAAATGTGTTAGTTAAATTAGTATTGAGTGCTCGTACATGGCAAGCCTTCAGAAGTGGAAGAATGTGGGGCTCCAAACGCAGCTTCCCTCTTGCAGGCCCCTTTCTGCTCAGGAACTCAAACAGTGCACGCACCATCTGGCTTAATCATGGGAAAGGGGGACAGGGCTTTTTCCCTTCCACCCCCACTCTTCTCTGTTAAAGATCCCAAAGTTCTCTTTCTACAGTGGGACTGAGTTTCTGCTGTTTAGTTTGGGAAAGCAGCACCTGTAAGCTTCCCCCATCCCAGTGCACTTGATGGGCTTTGGGTGGGTTTCCTAAGGCTGGGAAAGCAAACTGCATGCGGTGATGTGGAGCATCTGTGATGCAGCAGTTGGGTTTAACTAGCCTGAATCTTGTTATGTATGGCGATGGGCCCTACAGTCTGTACACACTGACATTTGCTTGGCTGGAAAGTAGGTTGTGTGGCTCGTGTAGTTTGCCAGGATAATAATTCAGCAGGGAGTACCTGTGGAGCAGACCAGGGGGGAGAAAAGGGAAAGAGAAGCCTACAAAGAGCAAGTTAACTACCAGACCCTCTTAGAAACGGTCACCAGTTTTGTTGAGAACCTTACTTTAATCGCAGCATTCTTTGTTTAATTTCTTTGACCAGGAGAAAGTTATTGTTTCAATCAGGAGGAAGCGTATAAATGTTCTTTAACGAGTTTCTGCATGGGGAAGAAAAGAGATACTGATTAAAAAACAAATGAACAAAAAACCCCAATCAAAAACCCAAAAACCTTTGTTTTAGGTTTGCTGATACAGATCTGTCTGCCTTCCCGATATTGGGGCAGCAGTAGGTGACTTAGGCCCTTTCCAGATATACAAGTCATTTCTCATAAGTTGGCATTTGTCACCGCTACCAAGGGTTTATCCAAAAAACCTTATGGGTAAAAGTACTTCATTCATTCATGTGGGAAGGTGTGGCTGGATTTGGTGTTAGAGTGGATTTTTTAATTATTTTTTTTATTTTATTTAACAAAACTGTTTTGCATTTTTGGGGTTTGGCCAGGATTTTCTGAAAAAGAAATTGGAATGGAGTTAAACATTTATTACTTCCCTTTCCTCCCAGGAACATCTGACTGACTAGAAATAGGTATAACGCAATAACTCAGCTTGTGACGGCTCCAAGCCAGTGTGTCTGTAGCATCCACATTTGTTGTACCTATGTACGTGGATGGTATATGGAGGGGTTTAGCATTTATTGTAGGTCTGCCTTGAACAGAAGCATTGCATGGGGATTCATTTTTTTAAAAATCAATCTCACCATGTATAATAAATTCCACCCCCTTTCAAACCCACTCATGCACTTGGATTTCTAATGAATAAGCCTGCATATTTATTCATGAAGATTAAAGAACTGTACAGATAGAGGCAGCTGGCTGAACTATTTATTTATTATTTCCCCCCCCCCCCCCCCCCCCCCCCCCCCCCCCCCTTAAAATCTGCTGACCTCTGATTAGGAGTAAAGAGGAAACCCTTCCTGATGCACTTAGGCTGTTTGCAGACTGGGACAGACAAAATGGCTCAGTTATTTACTGCTTAGGTACACACTGTGGTTTCATCAAGTGGGATGCAGAGGGGGGAGTAAGTGGGGCTAAAAATCTTCTGTTTCTTTTTTAAAAATATACCAAAACCACAAAACAACTTTTGTTTTCAGGTTATGCCTTCAGCATTGTCTTATTGCAGAGCCCTCAAACATCTGGGTCCTGATTCGCATGTGGTGGCTGTGCTGTGGTAAGATGTGAAGCCTGTCTTTGTTTTCTGCAGGCCCTGTTGCTATTGGGTGGCATCGCGCTCTCCTGCCTCGCTCTGGACCTGCTCTTTCTCTTGTTCTACTCCTTTTGGCTGTGTTGCCGCCATCGGAAGAGTGAAGAACATCTGAATGCTGACTGCTGCTGTACGGCATGGTGTGTCATCATTGCGACCCTGGTGTGCAGGTATGGTTGATGCCTGAAAGGGATCTTCACTGTAACTTGGGGTGGCATATCCTGTGCGTGCATTTTCATGCTTGGTATGCGTGCCTGTAGTTAGGCAATGTTGGCAGTAATCCCTCTTTCTACTTGAGATATACATACATATATATATGTTTTAAATATCTGTAATGTATTTTCCTCCTTTCTACCACTTGCTGAACTGCCTAATAGTTTGAGCAATGTAAAAAGGAATAGCTAATGTCCTGCTCTTTGATACTTTGCAAGTGGTAAATCAAGGACACTGCGCCCTTGGGAGCTTATCACTTAAATAAGATGAATAGAACTGAAATATTTATCAGGTCTAGGTGGAGATTTCTTAGAACCTGGTGTCCAAAAACAATGACTATGTGGGAGAGTAGATTAAGAAGAAAGAGGCACAGATGATTCTTTTGGGTTTGGAAATACTGGTATTTGACTGGAGTGGACATTCAGATTTTGCAGCCTATGTAAGATACTGCTGCATTTCATTATCTGTACTAATGTGCCATCTCCAAGGGTTGCTAGTAATGGTGCTAGTGTCAGCAACATTTCATGTTGTGACTGAGCAATAGAAGCTTTTGGAGGTGAGGTGAAAAGAAGGGTTGCTGAAAAACAAAATTAAGTAATTAGTGGAAAACGTGCAGAAGTTAAAACGAGAATTTACGTTTTGTTTGTTTTCTGATTGGTGTCGCTTTTTTTGGTTTTTTTTTTTTTTTTCAGTCAACACAGGTGAGGATCTGATTTCCTAGAAAGTTAACGATGGGGCATCTGAAAGCAGGGACATGTCTGCAAACTTCTGGAAGAAGCCTTGGACTTAGGTTATTTTGACTCGGGCAGAATGAATGCTCTGAGCTCTATGGACATGTGCTCTGAGATTGAGCACTGTGTTTCTTACCAGTCCCAAACATCATCTATTCTTGCCCAAGACTCCAGGTGGTGGTAGTTGCCCCTCCGCAGGGCTGGCAGGTTTGGGAGTGGTCCTCTGTTCAGAAAGGAGGTAACAAGATTGTATTTTGCAGTGTCTCATGGCTCACTTTTTGTATTAACCTGCTGATATGGTGGATCTAGTATGTGATCTTTTTGGAGGTGGGCATGTTCCCTGAAGGCCAGACTTAGCTGTTCAAGGGCTAGATTGTGCTACTAATGCATTTGTGTGTTTGTTCTTTTGAGGCATATACTTAAGAGAATAGAAAACCCCTGAAGTATGGAACAAACACTGCAGAGCAGACATTATGTTGTGAGTTTAGCAGCTGGGGATGGATTTGCCTGTAGAGGCAGGGGCTCAGAGGATGAGAGCTAGTGCACTAGCCAATATTGCCATCTTTTCAGGGAGCTTCTCTGTGCTTTGCTGACTGCAAATAGGTGCCTGGAATGGAAAGACAAACCAGAGAACAACTTGCAAGGAAGAACTCTCAGCCTTATTCACCTTTCTTCTTAGTGATCTCAGGAGCTTCAGCTGCATCCATTCCAATCCACTGAAAGTACTGTAGTCCTAACCCTTTCTTACGGAATCTCTAGCTGATGCTATTTATAGTTTGCTGCTGCTACAGGCTCTTATTAGCTGTTGTTATGCAGCATATGTGACCAAGACAGCTGCTGCAGAGTGTGGTAGTTGTATTTGTTTTTAATTGTAGAAAGGGTAAGAAGGAGGTATTCTGCACATCTCCTAGAGCGTGTGTGAGACTGTTTAAAATTGGAAGGTCAGTGCATAAATTGTGGTAAACTTAATGTAACTCCCAGTCAAGACTGCAAGCTGGAGAACTGCTTAGGCTTCCTTAAAATCTGAACTATTGGTTCTCATCCTTGGCGTCCTGTTTGTTTTTGCAAGTATTAAATGTGGGCGTATCTTTAAAACTAAGATTCTACCTGAATCTAGTGATATTGGATGAATATTTGTCTTGACTTTTTTAAATTAAGTTTTACATTTCCACTCTGAAGTCAGTGCGCTTGAGCAATAGCAGGTTGGTACCATCCGTGGTGAGTGAAGGTGCTGTCCAAGTGCTGCCGCTCTCCTGCAAAGCTGATGTTGGTTTTCTGCCCCTCTTATAGCAGCTGGATGCGACAGTGCACTTGAACCAGTGCCTCTTGGTGCTCTGTGCTCAGCATCTGGCTGGGTATGCAGATATGGCTTCCCACAAGCAAGGAATCTAATCTGAGCTAGCAGGAAGTCCCTGTTAGATACCAACAGCTAACGATTAGTCCACTGGTTATGTCCTATCCTAGCTATGTGCTACTCATAACAGAAGTGCCAGACTGGCAGATGCTGTTGCGTTTCAGAGTGATGGGGAATAAGGCTATTCTGAATGTCTGCCTGACAGTAGGCTGATCTGGGAGGCAGTTTGTAGCACCATATGCAAAGGGAGAGAAATAGCTTAGATGCTGAAGCAGCGAGAGGTCCCAAACAGCAGCTGGTCTAGTCTGTCCGAGTACTGTGAAGTGGACTATTGTCAAGAGCTAGTTAACTCTGGTTAAGTCCAGCTGTGCCTAGTACATGCTTATCTAGGTAGTACTTAATCCCAGAGGACTGTTTGTACTGTGAATCCTGCTGAGTGCTGTGGATCACTGTTTCCTAATGACTTGATATTTCCTGCTGAGCAAAAGGGAGAATGCTGAGCTAGCAGGAAAGCATAACTGGTTAACAGCAGCTCTCCAACAAAATGACTCTCTAATGAGTCTTCCCAGTTGCTGTAGCCACAGAGCTGCAGGAATGATTTGCCTAGACTATTCCTTGAATACCTAGTTAACGTCTAGTCCTTATCAATTTTGATTGGGTTTCTGTGTATGGGGAGTTGTCTTATAAATCATCTCATACACCAGTAAGAGGACCCTAACTCTCCCAGAAGGGAGCTCAGCTCTGAAGGTGGGTAGAAAGCTTTGTGGAGAGGATACCTGAAAGAAATGGGTACAAATAGATGGTGAAAACTTGCTTTCTCAAGTGCTAGTAATAGCGCTTTCCCTTGGTGCGAAAGTGCAAGGTGGTAATTAGACAGACAAATTAACATTCCTCCTGAGAACATGAAGTCTAAAAAGGGCTCTCCTTATGAAGTTCCTGTAATTATAGATGACTTGGTGTAGTTAGATTATTCATTTCTAAGGATGTGATGTGAATGGCTAGTGTTCATCTTTTCAGGCTGGTGACTGAGTACCCAGAGGGGTTTTCACTGTGTGTGCATGGGTATTACAATGGGAGGATCTTTCCACCAAAAGGCACATATATGCTCTCTGTATCAGATTAACGCTCTGCTGTTCATGTATACCTTGCGTAATCCAGAAAACATTTTTCTGCAAGTCATGTTGCAAGCCAATTTGGAGTTACACTTGTTTTTTCTTTTCTGGTTCTTTATCAAGGGATATCCTAAGCCTGTGTAGGTCTTACAAACAAACACCAGGAAAGCTGTTCTCCAGACTTGGATTTCGGGAGTCTTGCTGAAAAGTGATACTGAAGTGTGTTTATACAACCTTCAGTACTTTAAATCATGCTGTTTTATCTGTAGGAATACATAGAAATCATGGCATGTTGCTCTTCTGTCTCATGTCATATAACTCTTTGAGGAGCTGGTATAGTGTACTGTCTCTCTCTAGTGTGTTTCTGTGGGTGCACCAGTGATGATAGTGTTAAGCTCAGGAATGCAGTGTTTTCTTGACTTAATGTAAGTGGGTTTCCTAAAACTAACCAAAATGACTGAGTAGCCAAGTGGCTTTTTAAACGCAGTATTGAACAGCAGGAGCAACTCTTTAAATGGTCTCTAAGAACTTGATAGATTGACTTTTAAGATTTTTATTAAAAAATATGAGTGAGAAGGAAGGCAGGAGAGAGGTAGGGATAGTGGAAGTGACAGGAGTCTGACAAGGGTAGGTTTGGGAGGAGGAATTGAGGATGGGATGGTGTGGAGAGGTGTGTGCGTGCTAGGGAGGGGGTGGTGTGACAGGAGCAAGAGTAGCAGAAGTGGAGGTGACTTTCCTATAAAAGCATTGAAAATGTGTTGGAGAATCTTTCAGAGGGTTCTAGGGTAGAAAAAAGCTGTGTCATTCAGGAATACTGTTCTTGTATCCATGCTGCGTGACAGAAATGCGGGCTTCCCCATTGGGTGATGATTTTGTCATCCTGTACTGGGAAATGGATCTGCTGTATCTTGGGCTACAGAGCCTCTTGGGGTTTGTGCAAGAAGCCATGTGATTTGTCCTGACCTCAAGGATTTACACTGTTGGGTTAAGATGAGTTGATCTATTTTTACTTTAAAAGAATGCGCTTAAATAGGAGCCCCTCTGTTTCCCTGTAATCAAATAAAAGGTAGTTAAAAACTAGTGCAAATCCTTAAATCTGCTTTAAACAATAGCAACTTACACCAGTGTGTGTAGGCAGGGATTTAAAACAACTGTTGGATTTAGATGAAGCCACATGCAAACAGAAAACTAAACACCATCAGTTCTTTCCTCTTCCCCCACCGGCAGTTCCCCTGCTGCTTGCCCTTCAGCTCTGCCCCCTCCTCGGTCACAGCATGGGTCTGGGCAGCTGCTGGGCTTCAGGGATGGTTTCCTTCCCTCTCTAGCGTGATAGAAGGGGGAACTGCCACAAAAGCATACAGCTTGTTCCTAGGAGAAGGAATGGCTGTGTAAGTGGCCCTTGCTAGCACAGGGTATGAATGCAGATCTGGTTTTTGCTGGGCAGTAATGGAATAAATTAATGCATTGTGTGTAGTTTCCAGTGAATGCGTGGTACGCATGTATAGAGGAATTTGTTACTTGAATTAAATGGCTTTTATCCCAATTCCTGTTGCTCTAGTGTTTTTTCAGGAGTAGTGACTGTGCCTAGAGGGTTGCGGGCAGTCAAAGATGTGGTTCATACAGGGCTGGATAGGAAGCCTATGGATGGCTGCTGGGATGGTTCTTCTTTGAATAGGGTAATGAGTTTCAAGTCACTTGCCTGTAGTTGCTAGCGCTTCACAAATGGTACCTTTGAGTAAACTGGCCAATGTACCTAGCTGTGCTGCATCTTTAAGGACAAGATGACTGCTGCTACTTCAGAGTGCTGTTTCTGAGTCTTTTACACCAAGATAGTGCTACTGTGCAGGGAATACTGAGAGCCAAGCAGCAGGTTTTGGGCACTTACCAAGCCTTTGCTGAAAGAAAAGGCTTCTAATAGCTGTAATAGGCTGAATAAAAATTGCTCACCCATTAAAGGGGTCAGATTTGCATATTCAATGTCAGGAATGTTCTGGAATTTATTTGGTGTCTGTGGTAGGAAACCATTGAAGTTTGCAACTGCTCAGGAGAGTGAAAGAGTCTGTGTGAATTTGTTTGCTCTGATAAGACAAGGGGCAATTCAAGCCCAAGGTTTGTGATTGCAGTGATGTGATGCTGAGTTGCCTTATCCTAAGCATAGCTCTGGATCTGCAGTCTCTCTAGTTCAGGAGGAGGGGGGTGTTGTGTCTCTTTTTATCCCCTCCACTCCCCTGAATCCTAGGCATGCGTTATCAAGCTCTGATAGTAGCTGTAACCAGGGAGGAATGCAGAGGGCTTTTCTCTCTTTAATTATCAGCATTATTTGCATTAGGTGAATATTTGAGGAATGGTGTTCATGAAGAAAGAGACTGAGTTCTTGTATTAACACTAAATATTAAGATTTACATTCCTACTGCCTCTCTTTCTGTATATGGTGTAGGCTGCCTCCTGTCCCTGGAAGGCTCTTCAGCTGAGGCTTTTATGGGCCAAGCTCTCTATAATTAACAGAGATTCAATTGCTGGAAAAAGTGTGAGGCTGACACAGATTTTCATAGTGGCTCTGCTTCCAGTGTGTGATCTTTGCTTCCATTTCTTATATGTATGAGGAGAAAGTAGAAATGCAGCCAAGTGAACTATATTGTTCTGCTCACTCTGAAGTGGATGAGCCCAGGAAAAGAAGGGTGGATGCTGTCTTACTGCAGGAGAGGAGCGAGAGCAGAAATGGTCATTTGGACTGCAGATTGATGTATGTGCCAGAGCAAGTCTGTGCAAGGGTCAGTTATTTAGACAAAGCCCACTCTAGCCTGCCTGCTTGGGTTCATTTCCCAGCTGGTGAAGAATGCCTGATGTCCTTTAGTGACCCTTCCTGTTAAACAAAGGCACTACACTTACTTGTTCTGAAAGGTGTTGTTTGGCTTGTTTACTTCCTCTCTTATTCCTCCTTCAAAACAAGTAGTGCTATAACCCAAGCACAAAGTTGTTGTGAAGAAACTGTTTCATCCACAATAACTTTAGATTTACACCGAAACCATCACCACCACCTTCCTTTCCACTACCACAAACACAATGTTGGTGTCTTGAGAACCTTCCCAGAAAAGACCCTGGGTTCTCTAAAAGGTAATGTTTGTTTGCCCTGAGTTTAGTTGTGTGACCCCATCACAAGTTCTTTTTTCTCCTATTATTAGGAGAAATAGGTTTGGCAAGAAGACCTGTGAGTTCCTGCAATGATGGGGTAATATAAGAGGTATTGCTGACTTGCATGGGATTATCTGCTGGCTGCAGTTCATCTACAGGATCTTCCTCCTTTAAGTGAAGCTTAAGTTAATATGGTTTACTTCATAATTGGGACAGACTGATATACGTGGACAGTTATGGCAAATCAGCCTATAGGTGGTAATTTGCTAAGCAGCTGGAGTTGAATTGTGTCTGCAAGCTTGAAATTCACTTGCTTTAAAAATAAATAGTCTGTTGTCCCAGTAAGTTATTACGCCTTCCTTCCCAGTACTCTAAATCAGTGAGACACAAATGCTCTAATGGGAAGATAAATCAAAATAGATGATGTTCATAGGTACTTCACAGTGTAGAGAAGAGGGCATGGAAAATGTATCTAGAGGAACCACCACCATGGGCAAGTAGTCAATGCAAGCTCTTTGTGTCCTGCTTTTAAGAAAACATCATGAAACAATCTGTATTTCATGTCCGGAGAAGGCATGTGTCTCCTGACATAGCAATGGTAGCTCTTGCAGGAGCCACTGGATTGCTGCTTGGCTGGATAGATTTCTGGTTGCCCATGGCTAGGTCTGAACTCTCTAACAGTTCTCTAACAGATTTTCATTATTGTACCATAAATGACACATACATATTGAGAAGGGATGGTGTTCCACTGTTCATCATATGGATGCTATATAGAGAATCAGTGGCTGCATGGAAAACACGCGCAAATGTTTACAGGTGAATTTTTTTAGTGGTTGTTGAGGAGTATGACTACCCCAGCTACCCTTTGGGAGGCAAGCAGCATTCCTTTGTGGAAAGTGTTGATGGGACTACCAAGGGTGCTGTAGTGTTAAGCCATGCACTATATAGCTTGCCTTTTAGCTTTAACTCTACCCTTTCTTGTTTGCTTTCTCTGCAGTGCTGGAATTGCTGTTGGCTTCTATGGGAATGGAGAGACCAGTGACGGCATTCATCGGCTGACGTACTCGCTACGCCATGCAAACCGCACTGTGGCAGGTGTCCAAGACCGGGTAAGCACTAGGAGACACACGCTAGCAAATGAGGAGTGTGGGAATGAGCAGACTTGCTCAGCACCTCTTCTCTTGTATCTGGCTGTGCCTGTATCTCTTCCTATTTTTTGTTAGCTTCTGGACTTAGAGATGTGCTAAAATTTCCATTATGGAGTGGTGATTTCTTCAGCTTTTCTAAAAATATCAAAGCAAACGCAGCTTGTTAAATGAAGTCTTCTCTTCGCTGGGTTTAAAAACAGCTTCTCTTCCACACCCGGAAGAGGAGGCAGGCCAAAGCAGACAAGTCTCTTAGTAAAATGTATCATTTTAGTACAATCAGTTGTTCCTCTGCTACTTCTAATTTCATGGTATCATACTGCAACCCTCAGGGCTGCAAAATGTGTTTGCAAAATGTGGCTACGTATGTTAAAGGCTCAGCGGAGAAGCCACCATAGGACTACTTGCAAGCAATCTGCTTTATAGGTGTTTATAAGTTGCTTTTGAAGGGTAAGCAGTCTGAGCCTCTTAAGACAGATGACTAGTAATCTGGAAGCTGTCCATGACTTGCTAGTAAGAATGAATCCTCTTTTACTTCCTTGACTTCCTGTCCTTTCATTATTTTTCTTTTTTTTTTTTCTCCGCCCCCCGCTTTCTTTCTCAAACTGTAGGTACTAGATACCGCAGTGGCCCTGAACCAAACAGTGGAACCAAACTTGCTCATCCTGGAGGAGATGTTCACGAAGCAGACAGACTATCTGCATGTTATCCAGAAACTGCAAGGTCTCTTGGATGATCTGGTCAGGCAAACAACTGAGATCCCCTTTTGGAAGAATGAAGAGCTGTCTCTGGAGGAGCTGGCAGTTCAGATTGACCTCTATGACTGGTACAGGTGTGTAGCATGCTGTAGCATAGTGGCTGTAGCATCTGTTTTGGCCCGTTTTGCAATAATGATGTGTGTGTTCTGGGTGGCTGCACCAAAGGCTCTATATATTACTGCAGGTGCTCTTGGCCCACCCAGCTGATTGGTTTCTTACAGCAAAATTGCCTTCAGTTTAAATCAGAATGCATGACAACAACTTTTTTTCCTTAACTATGTTTATTCCCAGCTGAAGGGAAACTTATTCTCAATGTACAAAATCTGTAGCTTGTGTTCTAACACTGGGGAAAAAACCAGCCACAGAGATAGCTACTGTTTTGTCGTAATAAGTGTGTTGTAGTTGTATGACACATTAACTAAATAGAGTAGAAAACTACACTAGTTCTGTAAGTTAACACCACACCCTAACGTTCCTTTTTATTAAACATATTTAATAAAAGATTGCATCAGCTATATTCCACAAAAGAAAACCTCTGTCCACACATGTGGAATAAATAACTAAAGAATTTTCTAACAAATGTCTAGGAAGTTCAAGAAGCTGCAGTGACTCTTCTTCATCTGATGGTGTCCAGTTGCATATAACTTTACACTAGAACAAGATTAGCAGTCTCATTTCTCAACAACTGTGTTTGCTGGACGTGTTGTGTAAATGCTTTTACCTGCATCGACTCCAGACCCAGCAAATATCCAGAGCTCTCTGGAGATTAATCATTAGTGGTGGCTTTTACTTGAAGAAAAGAAGGGCTATGTTTTTCCCATGAGTCACACTAGCTTCTTGATTTGCACCTTTTATATACCAGTTGTTCTTTGCAGACTATGTTTTTGTTTGCTGCAGGTGGCTGGGATACCTGGGCCTGCTCCTGTTCCATGTCCTGATATGTTTGCTGGTGCTCTTTGGGCTCATTAGAAACTCTAGGGCCATTCTTATGGGGTAAGTCCCAAGCACAGTGCATAAAGAAGGCCAGCTGAATGCAAGTGCCTGCTAGTTTAAACCTCTAGACTGTTAGTTGATATCAAGGGCTTCTGAGACTGAACATCTTAAATTTGCCTCTCAATGTAGAGAGACTCTGTAGAGCATAGCTCTGTGGATAGGATTAGGGCTGTGTATGAGAGATCTTCACGGGTAGGTTCTTGGGCTATAAAATAATAGAATAGAATCATAGAATGGTTTAGGTTGGAAGGGACCTTAAAGATCATCTAGTTCCAACCCCTCTGCCATGGGACACCTTCCACTAGACCAGGCTGCTCAAAGCCCCATCCAGCCTGGCCTTGAACACTTCGAGATGGGGCATCCACAACTTCTCTGGGCAACCTGTTCCAGTGTCTCACCATGCAATGGTACTGGTGCAATGGTACTGGTGTCCATTGCAAATGCAATGGTACTGGTGCCCATTGCTTTCTCATCAAAGATGAGGAACTCATATGGGCCGTCTGCCTTCCACTGGGTAGCATTGGTAGCCTCCATTTGCTGGGAGATAGTAATGTGAACATCCTCCCTTAAATTTACAGGCTTTAAAAATCTCCCTTTAGTTCTCTACAGTTGTGAGGGCATTTGTTAATCGATGATAAGCATTGTGTATGTCTGCACAACCTGGTAGCATGCCTTGTGTCACGATCTGCTCTTGTTTACCTTTGGCTGTCACACCTGAAGAAATGTTAAGCTGAGAACAAGCAATGGTTTGCACAGTTATGAGGAGGAGTCTTGTTGCCATGGTACTGCAATATTAATGCACGTCTCTTTCTAAAAAGCACTGCAAATGCTGCCATGCTCAGGCCCCATTACAAGAAAAAAATATTCCTCTCCCTATCTTGTAGCTTGGGTTAGCTTGGCACATTTGGCAAAGATACTGGTATCATAAACATAGTGACAGTTTGACAACTGACATGGCCAAGAGTTTATCCTGGTACATGGTGATGCCATTAATAATTGGAATGCATATTCAGATTTATTATTTGCCAGATGACTTCATACCTGGCAGGTTATACAGACAAAAGTCCAAGTGTATGCACAGATGGTAAACCCAGGGTTTAAATTAGAATCTCATTCCCTGTTAGCCAGAAGTTCATATTAAGGCATTCCCCAAAGGGAGCACATGGCATAAAGAAGCAAGTGTATGACAGCCAAGCAAGATGGTGAAATGCCAGTTTTAGATCTTCTAGCTAAGCAATCAGTTACTGACCCTGTCATCTTCATTCAAAGTAAAACAACAAATGTGTCTTATTGATTACCATGCTCAGCTGGAGGCACCAAGCCTTGTCCATATGTCGTAAAACCACAGAACTGATCCATGGCTGATAATTTTTGCATCCATTTGGAAAAAGCGTAATGAAGTTTTAGTGTCTTATTCCAGAGTTATGCGCACAGGTCAGTCTGGTGAAGCTCCAGTACTTCTGCAAGATGAGCCACAGATCCATTCACAGAATAGGGATTATTCAGAATTAAAATAAGTTGGTAAACTGAGGGATAGATTTTTTTTTTTGAAAATAGAGATTCATAGATTTATTTTTCTAAAGCTCTAGTCTTCAGTGAGCCAAATGTAGCAGAAAAGAGATACGTCCCTTTCTCTGAGATGCTTGCACTAGGTTTGAATAAAGAATATCTTGGTTACGAGCAGGTTTTTGTTTTGTTTTCTTCAGGGTGTGAGTGGGAGGGAACCCACATGTGTTTCAAAGCCTGAAGGAAGAAGCATCCCTGAGAGAGAAAGCCAGTGTCCCTTTAATTTGAAGATAGGGATACATAAAATGAAACTGCTTATTAGTCTGCATTCCCATACCTGAGGGAGTTGAGGAGCACTGTTGCTTAAATATCTCTAGCACTCATAGTGACAGCAAAGGTGAAGAGTTAATGTGCTGTTTGGGGAAGTGCAAAAGCCTTTTTCCACTGGTGTATTCTAGCTGAATGTCACTGAGACCACTGCTCTGTCATCCCTCTGCCTTGTGTCTGCTTGATAGCAGACACTTCCCACTCTGTCGGTAATGAGGTGTAGCTGTCAGAATAAAACTCTTAAAATCAGTGCAGAGATGGACTTGCCTGGCAGTGGTAGGCACCTAAACTGTTGCTCTGAACTGTTTGCCTGCAGATGAGTGTCTCTCTCCTGAGGTTATGTGGGATGCTTAGGTGCTGTTCAGGTGCATGCAGTTTGGAACCAAAGCCAGGTGTCCTAACAGGGGCTGAGTGTTCCCTCCCATGGTCCGTAGCTGTGCAGTGCTTACACCTGACAACTTCATTTATTCTAGAAACAGGAGGGATTTGTCCAGTTTTGGATCAGTACGTTTTTGTGGTTTTTTTGATACGGCATATTTTTCTTCAAATATCTTTGGATCAGGAAAGTCCAGAATGGGAATAGTGAGAGTGGTGGGACTGTAGTCATCCATCTGCCGATCTGCCTTCCCTATAGCCACCTCTGTGTCTTTGTGCCTTTGGCTTCCCTGCTAGAAGCAGGGTGAGACTTTGCTTCCACCCTCTTCTTCCCTCCCCTGCAGCCCCAGGGCCAGGTAACATGGGAATCAACAGCTGCATATAAACTTCTCTGGTTGCTGCTGTCCACGACATAAAATGGGATAGTTTGTCTGAAGATACAGTGGTTGATAATTTTTTGGGTTTGGTAATTTCTTTGGACTCTAAATAATACATCTTGTGAAAGGATCTGCTTGAAATCAGAGCTTCTACATCTGCCATCTGTCTGTCTCCCACAGGGTGTGCTTGCTTGGGGTGTTTGCCCTGGTTGTCAGCTGGGGATCCCTGGGTCTGGAGTTGGCTGTTGCTGTGGTAAGTGGCTCTGATCCAAGTCCCATTCACCCTTCGCTGCAGGTTTATCAGACACGAGATTAATGTTATGCTGTGCCCGTTTTATAGTGCATCTTGTTCTAAGTAGCTGTCCTAGCAATTTCCATCTATGAAAAGTACAGAGCTCCTCCTTTTGCCATGGTGTGGCACGTTAGCTAGTACTCCAGCACTGCTGTGGTTGTGTAAAGCAGTGCTAGTGGGGATGACTGTGAGAGACTTCAGCATCTGAAACACCCCTATAGTACAGGGTTCCCTGATGTTAACCTGGCTCAATTGCTCTTTGATAGTGGTGTTCTTTCATATTCCTTTTCCCTTTTGTCTTGCATCTATCTAGGGCTCCAGTGACTTCTGTATTAACCCCGATGCTTATGTCTCCAAAGTGGTTGAAGAGAATGCAGTGCTTAGTGCTGGTAAGTGCTGGGACTGGCTTTGGCACAGGATACTGCAGCTCCAGCTGTCACATAGGAGCATGGAAGCGGCTGAGAATTTAAGGCTTTGATTGAAACAGAGGAGTTTGCATACAGTGGGAAAAGCATATGTGTGTGGAGGTCTGGAAAACCAATGTTCTTCACAAAGAAGCATTTATACCCTGGTCAGAAGTGCACATGTGTGCTTTTTTTTGTCAGAATAGCCTTCAGAACCTTTCTTCTGTCTTAGCCCTTAGGTGGAAATAACTGATAAGATGGAACAACTGAAGTCCCTGGATTATTTTGCTTAAACATAGCACTCTTGAATCTTGTTGTTCTCTGTAAGTGACAGAACTGTGGCAATAGCAGTATGAAGTTTGAGTTGTCATTTTTAAAACTTGCTCTTGGGTCTGTATTCCTGAATTTAGAATACTTATTTTTATATCTGTTATCAACAAATAGATAATTTGTTCTCTTAATGATGGCTATAAGTAGTAGTCTCTTTAAAGCTAATTTAAAGGATAAATGAATGGAAACTGCCACGAAGAAGTATGAATTTCCCTTTCCATTATAAATGCAGTATTTTGGCTGCTTTCTTTATCCTGTTCCATTTAGAGCAATATGCCTGCGTCACAGTGGCATCCAGCTGAAGAACTAATGGATTTGGGGGTTTGTTGCTCCTAATTTAGACTGAAGTGGTTGGTGAGATGAGAGGTGCCACCAGTTTGGACCTCAGTGGGGCAACAGTGGCATTCAGAACTGTGGCTTAACAAAAAAAATGGTTGGGCATCTGCCAGCAGAGATACCATAAGTGCTAAAGAGGGAAAGTATTTTTCAGGACTGAGTTTGCTGCTTAGATAACAAAGTTAACTTTTCTTTTCTCCTACCTTCTTTCCCCCTGACAGTTCTTCTATCTAGTTCTGTGTATGATAAAACACAAATAGGCAATGACACTGAGTTGCAAAAGGAGCCACTTGTGTCTTTCCTGGTTCTTATTTAGTGGAATCGGAGAATCTTTGCCTTGTGTACAGAAGGCCTAGTGTATGGCTGTGTGCTTAGCCAAATGCTGCCTTTTGCTGTGCAACTGGTAGGAAATTAGGTATGTAGCTATGGCTGAGGATGCAGGGATTGGAAGCAATAAGAAATGTTTTGTCTGGAGGCAGTATGTAGTAAAAGAGCATGCACAGGTTGATATTACCACCCTACAGGTTATTTTTGGAATGCCTTATTTATTGATTTCCTAGGAAGGAGAGGATAGAGCCAGGCAACTCTCTTTGTTACAAAGAAACACAATAAGGGAAGAGGATGAGTGTTTAACACTGGACAAGATGAAAATCCTCTCTTGGCTGTGAAGGTGATGAAGATGTGACTTCAGGTGCCAAGCTAGTCTCCTAGTTGTTCAAGAAGGCAAACGGGTCAGTGAGGCCAAGGGGAAATACCTGATGCTAATGCCATCTGTGTGCTGTAATAATGTGGTAACCCAAATCAGGTCTGGCACATGTTTGGTAACAATTAGTTTGACCCTGGGAAGCTGAGGAAATGCCCTTTTGTGCTACTCCATTTCAGTTGTCCTTGTCTGCTTGGCTCTTGCAGTTTTTCGTTAATCGGTATCATTCATTTAAAGGCTAACTGTGAGCGCAGGTCTGACATTCTGTCCCTCCTCGTGCTTCCCCCGGCAGGGACAGTCAGCTCCCCTGGGTGAAATCAGGCTCTGTTCTGGCAACACCGCCAGCTATAACAGTTGTTAAGGCACATAAATAACAGTGAATGGGTCTAAGTGAAACGCTGAAGAGGAGGAAGAGCAGGTGTTTTCACAGGCTTGAGTTGGAAGGATGGCCCCTTCCGTGGGTTGCTGGTGTGTCAGCTCCCTGCTGTTAGGCAGCCGTTGAGTGTTCGTGAGTGCGTTTTCCTTTTTTCAGAAGGAAATCAGTCTTAACTTCTGAGCCTGCCATAGCACTAGGCAGCTGGTTGGGAGATGATCAAATGTTCTGCCTTCCCATGTGGATTTTCACTGCTGTGTCATAGTTTATGATCAGGAAGCTACAGAAATAGCTCTTGGTCCCCGATGTCAGGACTGTCCTGTGCACCTGAGCAAGAAGGAGAATCACAACATGAGGACTGCAATGTGGCACTGCTCGATGACACTTTAATCCCAATAATGGCTCCTTAGAAAAATCTTTAAAAGTCTGAAAAAAGTGTTGGTAACCCTTAATATGCTTGGCTGTAAATTGTAGCAGCTGCTCTGTGATCAGTTGAGCCGTATGTACAACAAGCTCAAGGAGACAGGGCAGGCAGCTGGGAGCCAGCATCGACACCATCCTCTCAGAGGAAGATGCCCTGTTTGAAGGCTCCTAGTTCTAGCACATGGACTCTTCACACGCTCTGCTTTGCTGCCTCTGCTCTTTGGGTGATGCTCTCTGACATTAACAGCAGTATAGACAGATGAGGCAGAAACACTTTAAGATTGCTCCAGCTAGTATCACCAGAGGGTACCCAACTGTGAATTTTTCAGTTCAGAAAAGAGTTGACTAAGAGAGAGTGTGAGTGGATGGAGGGACTCAGGTAGTCCATGGAAGAAGAGTCCATTGGGAGTTACCATATATGTAGGAATCACATTTAGCTTGGGAGTCACTTCAGCTGAAGTCGGGCTGAGAGGGCACTTGTGTTTTCAGTCTTGCCTAGGTATCTGGTTTTGGCCAGTGCAGCAGTATGGCATACTGGGCTAGGTGCTGCCATCTATTTTTAAGGATATAAGAACCAATGACTAATCTTAAGCAGCTTTGTAGTGCTGGGTCAATTTTTCACTTTAATCACTATTTTTAGTTGTTGTTTTTAAATATAATGTGTTTTAGTATTCCCAGCCCCATGCTCTGGCATTCAGGCTCGGACTGAGTCATCTAGATTTGCATATTTGCAATGCTTTTTTGTTGGTGGTGTTATAATAGTTTTCACAGAAAAATAACTGTTGGATACGTGGCAACTAGTATGTTAATATTCCTGTTTGTGTATTAATTGCTGTTTGCAAATCTAAATAGAATTAATGGAGCTGAGAATAATCTGATTAAGTGCATTGTTATTGTTGTCATGTTTTTAGCTGGAAAGATGTCCTTGTTTTGTAGCTAAAATGTGCTGCATTAAAAAAAGGGGGGTGGAGGGGGAGAAGGGGGGGGCAAAAAGCCTTAATGCAGGTTTCCTGGAGAAGGAGAGACTTAAATCATTTTGCAGAAGAGGCTGATTTATGTGCCTAACCAACCCAGTATCCATTAATTGAGATAAAGCCAATGGAGTTGAACAGGGGCTGTATAATCGGCTCCTGCTGCTTGTAAAAAGACTTGGTGCAGCCAAGATGTTTATTTTCAAAGCAGGAGGCCATCTTCTAGTCTCATCTTTTTCATTGGTATTATGTTATTATCAGATGACTTACTGCATAAAATTAAATAAAAAGGCACAATCTGTCTAAACAACAGAAAGAGCTTTCTCCAGATTCTCGTACTAGAAATCTGCATGGTGAACAGCCACTCACTTCATCTGAAGGAACTGTAAACCTCAGGGGATGGATAATGGAGCCTTTCACCTCCAGCCCAGCCAAGTTGGTCAGGCTGGATGCTGAGAACTTAGCTGGTCAGATATAAGCAGCAAGCGTTCTTGTCATGCACAGCCTTCTAATTGGCCTCTCGCTGATTCGCTCTCATCTTAAAAGCCCAGAGCTGAATGAACTGGAGGACTGATACCGCCACCACCTCCTTTTCCTCTCTAGAAGTAAGGTCAGGACAAAACCTCACGTGGGGCATGTGGTTGTTGCACAGTTATTACTTGGGCTCAGTGGGCACTGCAGAAAAGTGTTTGCCCAAAGAAGCACTCTTGAGAATCCTGCTGAGTTGATGTTAGTGTTGAGAAGCTGCATTTTGCTGTGTGGTTTTGCTGGTCTCCTGATTAGCAGAAAGCTTTGAGTGGAGGGCATGTGGGATGGCTATGAGCTCTTTCCTGAAGGCTTGCGATGACTAATTTCACCAGTACAAGTGGCATATATGAGAAAAATACAAATGTTATGCAGGTTATGCAGGTACTTCCCTTTGCTATCAGACTGTTGCCTTAGGGAAGCAAAACTCCTGGTGGAGAACATGTTAGCTGGGCGAGAAAATCTGTCCAAAAGGGTATTCTTCCTTTGACATCACAGGCGATATACTTCAACTCAACTTTCTCTGGTGATTGAACCCACAGAGACGGTGTCATCTGGGTGTATACGTAAAATGCAAGCTGCTTAGAGAATGGTCAAATAGAGATGAAGAAGGGCTGGGAAAAGCTGTTCTAGGTATGGGGATATTTTTTTTTAAACTAGGATCTTTTTTTCTGATTGCTCTTTACCCTACAGACCTTCTTGCTGCATTTGGCGGGTGCATAATGCCATTTTTGCGTTTCGTCTGGGCTTTGAAGTGAATAGTAAGTCTCCATGGTTGCAGAAGCAATAAGTAGTTCTAGCAGCTGAAACTGTCTTTAGTAGGCAGTTCTACTTTCCTTTCTAGGAAAAACAGACTTTGCAAAAATAAAGCACTTTGGGTAGTTCCCTTCCTTACCTTCTGCTCCCACATTGCTTGTGCACCAAGAGAGTGGGTCAGGAGGATTGCTGCTAGCAACAGCAGGCATAGGCAGCTGCAACTGTGACCCTGCATAACCCTTCTCCTATAAACTAGATCGCCTAAAGGATGGCTTCAAAAATCAGATCCAACTGTCAGGAATTTTCCTTGAGAGGAAAATGCACTGGAAAGATAATTATAGAAAGAAATGGCCTGGAGCTGTTAGCAGAGTGCAAGTGATGGGTTAGTATAGCTATCTTCTGGACAGAAATGAGAGATTTGGTATTGTACTGGATAGCCTCCACCAGGTGTAAAACTGGTGAAAGTGCCTCCTGCTCTTTCCTCTTTCCCGTCCTGGTGGTACAGAGGCAGGGGTCATGCTCCTCTTAATTTCCAAGCTTTGCAGCACAGGATCACTTTAAGGCAGCTTTGCTGCCTATTGTAGCTTTAGCTTTAAAGTGCCAAGGCTATTAGCACGCTGGGTTCAGTGTCTGGGAAAGCTGCTCCTGCTGGCTTTGCCATTTTGGAAAGCACTTTCTATGTACAGAGTGTCACACTTGTCAGCTGCAAAGCCAGTGCTACCACAGTGAAGCCTTGTTGATCTTGCCTTCCACGGTGAAGCAAGGGAAGCACTTATTTCACTGTACTGCTTTTTGCTTCACTTGTAACCAGCAATCTTTATCCTGGGCTTACAAGCTGCAAACTATGATGATATCAGGAACTCTCACCAGTAATTTGCCCATCAAGGATGATCCAGAAGGCCCTCAAGCAACATTTCTAGACCTATGTATTAACCGTATGTCATGCAACTTAATGCACTTATAAAGGTGATGTAAAACTTGATACCACTGTGGGAGCCTAGGAGAAATTTTAGTGGTTTGTTGGTTTAAAATAAATAGGTGACAAGATCACAGCTCCTTTAGGTCGCCATGTGTGATGCTGTGGATTGCTGTTGCTATGCTGTCCTCTCAGGTGCATTTTAATCCATTTTTCTGTAGCCATTGAGTGTGATTTATGAGCCTGGGAGGAGCAGTCCTTTCCTTGGCTCAGTAGTTGTGGACAGTCGTTCATGTGGTCTGCCCAAAGTGAGGCACACAAAGCAGTTCTCGCTGCCCTCCTATCTGCCCAGATTTTGCTAATTGCTGTTTAGAGGCTTGGCTGGGGAGATGTAAGTCATCCCAGAGAAAGAGTCGGTGGGAGGGAGATGGAGCAGCTGGCAGAAGCTGCCCCAAAGTAGGCTAATGAATTATAAATAACAGCTGTCAGGTTGCATTGCCAGTGTGCAGGAGCTGACAGTCTGTGTTGTACTACTTGGTCTCCAGTGTGTTGGCTTGCTGAAAGGTGCATTCAGTATTTATGGGAAGTGCAGCAGTCAGGATACAGCCAGGTCTGCTTCCTTCACAGCTCTGCTTGGTTGTGTTTGTGCCTTTTACTGATTTCTGAGTTAGAATAGCTTTGCAGCCTGGAATATGCATTACTGAAAGTCACAGACAGAAGATTAAAAAGAATGGCGAAAAGGACGCGGGGGGGTGGGGGTGGGGGTGCGGGGGCAGCGGAATGGAGAGTGTGTGTGTGTTTTGGGGCTTTTGTAGTCCTTACCAAGCCAACATCACCCTTGATTTTGCTGAGCTGACATGCTCCCATTTGTCTGAAAAGGAACTGTAAATGTTTGAGAAACAAATCTAAAGGTATTTGGATGATCAAGTCTTTCAGAGCTCCCTCCCATGATAGCGTTATTGACAGTGGCAGGAGAAAGCCTGATAGTTGTAATTTGTGCGTGCTCTCGCAGTTGGTATAGTATTATGGAGGGCTCATGAGGGTACCGGGCTGGTTTCATACACATCTGAATGAGGAGGAATAAACTGTGTCTTCAAGACTGGAAATAAGTGATGCTGCTAGCAGAGCACTGTAACAGTCTTACCTGGAAGTTTACAAGTATGTCTTTGCTGTGCTGTGATTACTGGTAGAGCTACTCAGTATTAAGACTAAGTTTTGGGATGTTACCAGCAAATGATCTGAAGTCCCTTGGACAGATAACATGTTGCTTTTATCCTAATACATGGAAGGAGCTTGCTTTCCTGATCAAGTCTGCAGTATTGACTGAATACCAAAAATAGCTTTTTTGCATAAGTCAAAAGAGGGATGCAAAACAAATGACATGCACTCTTTTAGTTGAAGTCTAATTAAAGCCTTCTAATTAAAATATAATTATATGCAAGTAACATCCATCAGAAAACAGACTACTATTTACCTGTTCATCCCTAGTACGTGTCAGAAAGACAAGAACTTGTCTTCCATCAGTTTCCTTGCTTGCTTTCAGTGATACCATTTTTAGGAAATGATATCACTGAAAGCTATGATTTCTTTGAATTAGGAAGACTTTCTTATGTTCTTCTACAGAACACTCCCTAAAACCAGTCTCTCCTTGAACATGACAGAAGAATCCCCAGTTGTGAAGATGTCTTTTTTGCCCTTTTATCTTTTAAACGCTTGAATTTGTACATTTGGTAAGCGGTATATTCAGCATTGTGTAGTACCACAGGGATGTGTGTATGCACTTCCTTTGGCCCAACAGCGTGCTTCCACAGGTATTTTTGATAGCAGTCTGCTGTATTTATATCACCACTACTACCTCTCCTGCACTACTGTTTTGTGGCTGTTTAGCTGGTGAACTGAATTGGCTGAAAATTGAGTTGTCTCTTTGATGTGCCCTAGGCAGCAATCTGTGGTTGCTTTCAGTGACCGGAGAGTGGTACTCTGACACTTGGAAGTTGCAGAAACTAAACATCCAGTTGGATGTATCCTAGACTGAGGTCTTGTCTTGCGTTTATACAGTGGATAGTGCTGACTTCTGTATCAAACTTCTTGGATGTTTCATCTAACTATTTGAGTGGGGCAGCCCCATTGCCTTGCCCTGTTTAAAAAAACCAACCAACCAAACAAAAAAACCACCACCACCCCCCCAACAACAACAACAAACCAAACTAAAACCTAAATCTTTCTCTTCCCAAAGGCAGCTTACATCCCTTTCTCTAGTGCCATCCGTGCACTGTAATCCTACATGGAGAGAGCGAAGTGATTCCATTTATGTTGCATTTTCATTTTGTGTATTGCTTTCAGAACTTAACACCTCCCTTGTGGCAGTTGTAAAATACTGCAAAGCTGTAACAATGTATCTAGCATGACTTTTCTTTTCTTTTGTCTTTATAGATACTCTGCGCTATTACATTACCTGTAGTGCTGGATACCCCAACCCATTCCAGCAGGTGAGTGTAAACATCCTAGCTCCCTTCACCACTTCTGAACACCTTGCAGCGTATAGGTTAAATGCTTTCTATGCCAGCATGCAGCAAGTTGCAAGGTGTTAGCTTTAGGGAGCACTCCACCCATTGGTAGAGCTTTGGCAGCTACTTTCCAGCTGTGCAAGAGGTGGCACTGTGATTTAGTGAGTAGTTTTTTCCAACTTCTTCACTACCTGCATAGCTTCAGGTCAAGGATATCTTCTTAGAAGGGCCCATGGCTTTGTCTGTGGTACCTCTGTTTATATGGTGCTCTTCTAAAACCAGCAATGTGGAGACAGAGCACCCACAGTTAACACCAGGGGGGGAAACTACATACTTCCTGGTTTGAATCTCTTCTTGCAGGTTCTTTTGGGTTAAACAGTGGCAATGCTCCACTCCCCAAATGCAGCCACTTCTGTGGGTGAGAGAGTGATTCTCACATACGCCTCTTAAATCCCTTGGATGTTGAAGGGTTTGTATCCTGAAGTATAAATGTGAGTCATTATTCTTTTGTGTGGGGGCTGAAGAACAGCACCTGGGCCCATCCCAAACTTTGTCTTACGTATCAGAGGCCAGAATGAACCCACACCACCCACCATTTGGCAGACACCAGCTGCTTCACCATTTATATTTAGGATTTTTTAAGTCTTGTCTTCCTCTGTTTTAAAGGGTGGGTAAGAAGGCTTCAAGCTGTGGTATGATGCACTGTTGCCATCTGTTGCATTTCTGGTTGCTCAGTGTACTCTCTGACATGCTGTTGCATGTGAAATTCTCATGGATGCTTTAATGGAACATGAAGGCTGCACCCTAATACAGACAACTTCTAGTATTAACATTAAGTCTTTCTCTGCCATCTGGTTTAGTAGAAAAATCCAGCTGTGCTCTGGGGTGAGAACACGAGCGCTTTGTGTCTTTTCTCATTCCCTTCTGTCCTGGAGCCGGCCCCAGCTGTGTGTATGGTTTTTGTGTATGTGTTTTGTTTACTCTTTTCTTTTCTTCTAGTTCTTCCCTTCCCCTCTTCTTTGTCTGTACTTCTGCCAGGTTGGTAAAAGTCAAACTTAGCCCTATTACAGCTGCACCCATGTCAGTTGAGACATCCTTAACTTGTACTATTCATGCGGATGATGCTTCAATATTTGGGAAGTAGGATTTAAGCCTTTTCCCAGGAGTTTTGTTGGTGCATGTGGCCTGAGTTGCTGAACATTGCATGTTTTGTGTTGAGCAGAAGCTGTCAGGAAGTCACAAGGCTCTGGTAGAAATGCAGGATGATGTTACGGAACTCATGAGGTCAGCGAGCAGAGAGCACCCCACCTCCAAGGTAACTCTCCTCAAGTTTGCTCTCCCTGTGCTTTCTGGCTTCCCTTACCCTTGTACAAGGCCCAAGATCAGCTCCTACTAAGCTATTTCCTTGCAGTAATTGCTAGCTTGTTGCTTACAGGAGTATCTCACTCGGATCCAGGAGGTTTTAAATTCAACAGAGATCAACTTGCAGCAACTGACAGCTTTAGTAGACTGTCGGAGTCTGCATTTGGTGAGTACTTGGTAACTGGGCTTGAGCTAAGAAAGAACAAAGGGGGTGTAGAGACTGTAGCGTACTGATTATTTTGGAGTTTCAAATCTCTGGTGTGCTAAAACAATTTACAACAGCTTTTGCTGATGGACTCCAGCAGAAAGGAGAAGGGGAATTTGGATCAAGTTAGCTTTCTGTTTAAAGATCAACATAGGAAACTAGATAGCATGCCTTTTATACATCTGCGAGCTGCACCCCTAAGGTTTTAGGGGCCTTCCGGTTTTTTCTCTATAGCACGTAGCTTGTTGCCTTTCCCATAGAGTGGAATGCCTTATAGTTGCAGTATAGCATGGCCTAACTGTTACCCTAGCTGCATCTCTGAAGGCAGAGAAACAGATAGTCCGTGCTTATGTTCTTGGGCAATGGGACATAGTGAGGGAGCTGAGAGGCTTAATGAAAAATGTGTTATCTTAAGTTGGGTGGATAAGTTTGCCTTGGCTTTTTCTTTTTCTTTTTCTTTTTTTCCCCCTCTTAAACATGGAAATATTTTCAACCCTACACAATAAGACTAAATCTGAGAGGGTCTTTGTGAGGGGAAATAAGGGTGAGATCAGTTATGAAAAACACTTGAGGTCCCTGAAATTAAAATAGAAATATGCTGTGGAGAAGGGACTACAATCTCTTATGTTGTTTCAGAGAATGTAGTTCAGGGGAAGGGCTTTTGAACTAGAGCTCAATGTTAACTCTGTAGTGATCAGGAAACTCTGCTCATTTCTCTTTCCAGGATTATGTCCAGGCTTTGACGGGCTTTTGCTATGATGGAGTGGAAGGCCTCATCTACCTGGTTCTCTTCTCCTTTGTCACAGCCCTCATGTTCAGTTCCATTGTGTGCAGCGTCCCCCACACTTGGCAGCAAAAGAGGTATAGAGAGGGTTTACATCCTGTAGCATTGTAGAGCTCTTTCCTAACGAAGACCGGCTATTGGATTTGTGCCCATGAGCATATGGAGTTCTTTCCCATATGATCCCAGGAGTGTGAGGGATGAGGCTTTATAAGCACAGGTCCAACAGAAAAAAAAACCTGTTGGCTTTTGCTCTGGCTGTGGTTAAATATTTACATTTGAACCTTATTGCACTGGAATATTATATGTGTGGAGTATTCAGTACACTGTAGGACTATGAGTCAAGTCAGAGATGAATGATTATAGCTGTAGAGAGAGGTAATGCTTGAACTATGTGCCATCTCTGTAAAATACCTATTCTCTTGCATTGCTTTGAGGCATTTATTCTAGTATGGGGAAGAGAATTGGAATGGGAAGCAGTTCACACTTGCCTTTTTGGCTTGCTCATGCTAGGGCAACTGACTTGCATAGCTAATAGAAGCCCAAAACTGTCTTGTTGGCAACAGAATGGGCAGATGAGATACTTGCAAATTGGTGGCAGTCCTCTAACAGTTTGGAACTAGTATTGATGATGGTAACCAGGCTGATCAATAAGTCTTGAGCAAACCTTCACTTCATTGGCTGCTGCACCACATGCAGCTATTAAAATAGCTTTGAGTATTCTGTTCTTGCAGAAGAGCAGTAGGCTGTGCAGCAAATTCTGTTCTGTGATCCCAAAACATGATTTTTGTGGTCTAAGCTTGGGCTCAAGGTTCAAAGTAAAATGGAACATCTTGAACAATAGCAGGAAGCCAGAGCCCGCCAGGCCTGCAGTGCCCACAGAGAAAGCCTTGGGAAATGCGTCAGAAAAGCGCTTAAGAAAATGGCTGGTTTCCTTACCTCTTCCACGTGCAGCTGCAGAGACATTATCGGGAAGAGAATGGTAGTCTGCCCCTTTGAAGGAGAAAGGTTTACACAGTAGTATCTCTTGTGCTGCCTTCCGTGTGGGCTGCTGCCTGCCCTGCCAACCCTAGCAGGCTCAGGCTGCTGCTGTGAACTTAAGGATTCCTTCTTGCATTCCCCGGAGCACCATTTCTTCTTCTGCCTCCCTCCAGGAGGTGGAAGATGTCATACCTTATTGCCTGTAAGAGTCTGTGCAGGCTGCAATTCCCTGAATAAATCTTCAGTGCCACCTTGTGGTACAGAAGCTGCAGGTGATGTTTGGGATGTTCTAGCAATGTCCATGCTGTCTCCCCCAGCAACAAAGTGCTTCCTGTAGAACCTTTTACTAGCTTTGTCAAGCCTCGCTAAAATGGGAAATATTTCAAACCTTGGTGCTTCATGCATTAGGGAGATAAAATAGCAGTGTATACTATACAGGAGCGACAAGAGAATACTATGGGACAGGGGAAGGAACCAGCTGGTAAACAGCTCTGTTCTGCATTAGAATTGATTTAAAATCCTGGAATTTTTGAGAGAATAAAGCCTTTAGACACAAATGTTGCAACTTAGTCTCTCTAAAGACTTCTGAGATTTTGCTGGAAGCTGAAGCAGACCCTTTGTGACCAGAATGGGAGTTCAGAGAAGCCTGCAGATACTTATTCTTAAAAGCTCTTTGGACATGGCTACAACAAATGGAAAGACAGATTGCCGTTTTGAAGGATGAGGATGCTTTCTGTGGGGTGCATGGCACTACATCCTTACTGCCTCTCTCTTTTTTTTTTTTTAAAGTGCTATGTATTTCAGGATGTGTGTCCATCCTTCAGTTGTATGACTAGGCAGTTGCAGAACTGTGCTGTCTGCCAAGCCCTGAGAGAAGACCGTAGGGAGACTGTAGGGGATCACGAAGTGTAAAAGTCCAGATGGTATCTGTGGGAGGTCTGAGTCACTGTGGTGTAGGCTGTGTTTGACACTGCCACCCTGAGGCATCCCAAATGGGTATAAAAGTGGAGGTGTGGAGGATGGTTGGGAGGTTCCTAGGATTACCATGGTTTCCTGCAAACCCTACATGTGGGGTAATTGTAGGGTTCTAGGAGGAACTTTTTCTTCTTGCAGAAGCTCAGATGATGATGGGGAAGAAGAATCAGCTGCTCAAGGGAGTAGACAAACACACGATAATCTTTACAGAGTGCACATGCCCAGCCTCTATAGCTGTGGGAGTAGTTATGGCAGTGAGACCAGCATTCCAGCAGCAGCACACACAGTCAGCAATGCTCCCGTCACAGAGTACATGTGAGTATCCCGACAAGAAGGCTGTATTGGGCTTGTCCAGGTTGCTTCACTGTGATTTCTGTTGTTGCTAAGTGCTGCGAGGCTGGCACTTTCGACCAAGCAGTAGAAAGTGATGAAAGATTTTGTCCAAAGTGTCAAAAAGCATGTCTTCTGATTGGCATCTACTGGGAGAAGGGAATAGCTTAAAAGTGCTGCAGTAGAAAGAGTTGTATTAGAGAGCATGCTCCAAAATGTGAACAGCTTTGTCCTGCAGGATTTAGAAATCTGTCTAGAGAGAGAGTTAGGAAATTGTCTGGGCTTCTTATTACACAATGATTTTGATCACCAGAAGACTTAATTCTTCAGACAGAACAGTCTTGCTAGAAGATTTTTAAGCCTCCTGAGAGCCAAGACAAAACCTGCAGGCTCTGTCCTTCTACAATATTTGCACTCAGCTCTGACATCTGTTGTAGTTCAGAGCCACCTAGTCCAGGTGGGATCTTCAGAGCTTTCTCCAGAAGTGCCTAACCCTGATCGCACTTGGACTACCTTCAGGACCCATCTTTTTTGGGCTGGCACATCATTTTGTTCTTCCCCTTAGACTTTGTCCTCATTTTATCTCCATTTCTGCAGCTTGGCAGTTTTGATGCTGCAGGGAGGCAGATTTTCACACAGACCTATTTTTAAATCACTTGATGTGGTTCAGTGTGGGCCCTTCTGAGTAAGAGTGTAAAGATAGTGCTCAATCTGAGGAAAATAATGCTAGTTTTGTGCCCTTGTCTGAAAAAGGGAGATCCACCTGGCCTGTACGAAAAGCTTTGAGGGAGACTGACCTGATGTGGTAGTTAGTTCTGGGGATGCATATGCTCTGTCCCGTGTCACAGTCAGACTTTCCCCAGAGAAGCATGGCACATACCCCTGTTACCATGTGTGTCTTCCTTTCCTAGGAGCCAGAATGCAAATTTCCAGAACCCCCGTTGCGAGAATACCCCGCTCATTGGCCGGGAGTCCCCACCTCCCTCAGTAAGTCTCTCTTTACTGCTCCTCTCTGCTCCAGCAACTTTGGGGAATACATATTTACCACTCCTGTATACTCTCAAGGGAGCTGATTGTGCAGCCAAACACAGGATCTGGCCCATAAATGGCAGCAATTTGAATAGACAAGCCATGTCTCACCTGCCATGGAGAATAAAACCCTGTTATGCTACTTTGGACATTGTGCATAAAAAGAATAATAATCTATTAACAATGGTAATCCTATGGGCCCAGTCCTGCTACCACTGAAGTGCATGAGTAGATGGTGGATGACTTCAGCAGGATGATTCACTTGCATGCAGTGTACTTGCTATCTGTGGCATTGGTTCCTCAAGTTTAAAAAAGAAACTCATTAAAACAGTAAATGCAGAGTTATCGCTGAACCTCTCTCCTTAATCTGCCCTAAAGAAATGGTAGGATGAAACCTGTATTATTTTTTTTCAGTTGAGATTTTTTTTTAATCTTTCTTTCACAACTGTTTTACTTTCTTTAGAATCTATTTTTGTATTTAATTTCCTATGGAGGAAAAAAAAAAAAACTTTCATGGAAGGTTTTGATACTTGGAGTGGCCTGATAGCCATTTCTGTATGCTGGATAAAACATGGGCTTGCCTTCATGTCTGTGTAAGAGCTAGATGAATCTTGCCCTCCTTCACTGGATCCTGTAAGCCTTACACCAGAACTTGGAGAACATGCCATCGCAGTGCTCACTAACTTGGTGATGTGATTACAGACGATAAGTAGTAGCATGCTTAATAATCAACTGGTCTTCAGGTATAGGTCAAGAAAATACACTCTGTGGTGCATGGTTCAAATTTGTGGGAAGGGGAGGAAGAGGAGGTTGGAGGATGAAGGAGTAGTAGTTGTGGTGGAAAAGAGGACATCACATTCATGTTTTCACTTCAAAAGGACCAGTTCATCTTACTGTAGAGAAAGTGGAAAAGTGGAGGGTTGATCCTTGTCTTTGTACTTGGCCAGACCTCTTTCAACCTTCACAAAGAGTTTTTCCTGAATCCCTGGTGGTACTCTGATCACAGGCTCTGGTAGCGTTATCTGTTCCCAGCAACGAGATGGTCCTCAGGAGAAGAGCTGATGCGCTGCACACAGTACAGCGTGGCAAATGCTTTACTGCTGACGTTTCCTGTTGTAGGAAGGGCACTGTCCCTCTGGTACTGCCACAGCATATGTTCATTCAATGTCTGTAGACCGAGGTCCTGCTTCCCCTTGCCCTACAGCTCTTCTGATTCAGGGAAAGCACACTCCTTTTCGTGTGGGCTCTAGTTATGCAAGAATTTCCCTGGTTCTTCAGTAGCTGTTTGCATTAATACCCTGAGAGGGGGGGTCTGAGTCCTGGTGCCTTAGCCTGGTTTCTGAGAGCAGATGAAGATGAGATTTTTTTTAATTTTTTTTTTTTTCCTCAGAGTAACTTGACTTGGCAGCCATCAATCTGGGCTATAGGGAAGCACAGGAGCTGGGGGAGGAGGAGAGTGCAGCGCTGCACCTAGAGATGAGGGGAGCTTCTCCCTAGATGAGGCAAGGAACAGGCTATAGGATAAATGTGTTTTCTGGAGGGACATAGTAGACAGGCAGTGGAGAGAAGAAAAATACTGTCTATTCTCATGTTGGCAGGTGGCAGGGAAGGGGGCTTTTCTGGGTTTTTTGTGTTTGCAGCTCTCCATAGCAGGTGGCTGAGACCATACTGAGGCAGAAGAAATTGTAACTTTTCATAGCAAATCATCTGTGGGAGGAGAGAGATGAAAAGGCCATACCAATGCACGTGTCCCTGCCTCTTTTGGGGAGGGAGGAAAGGGGAATAACCATCCAAATAGGTTATGTCCGGTGAGTGGACAGAGCTGATAGATTCCATTTAGCTTTCTGTGAACAGATGGTGAAAACTAAGATGTGATGATCCTGCTGCATTGTTTGTCCGTTACTTTTCCTGGCTTTTTGTTTGTTTGTTTTTTTCCCTTCTCTCATTCCTTCTGTTTTCTCCTTCTTGCCACAGGGCTATTCCCTTAGGGTTGTAGAGCCCACCTTGTCGCTGACACACACCGCAGCGTTTCACTTTCTTGCACTGTGTTTTTCATGCACGTTGAGGCTGCACTCTCTTTTTCTCTCTCTTTCTTGCGTCATCACAGTTGTATTTGGCTGCCATGGACAGTAGCAGCCATATGAGCTGGCAGCTTAAGCCCTCGGACAGTGCACGGACATACTGGTAACAGCGCCCGCAAATGGAACAGGTACTGGAAAAAAGGTCCTTCTTGCTCAACCCCTTCTCCACTCCCAACCACTCCCTTCATCCCTGCACTGTTTATCCCAGGCCAGTGCCTTTTATTTCTTCACATTCCTTCCCTCTGCACCTCCCACCCCATTCCCTCCTGCCAAGGGTTAAAATTAAAATAAGCTTTTGCTCTGGTGCAGACTCAAGGAGCAGTATCAACCTTGTAAAGGCTTCTGGTGCACATTGTGAGGGTTTTAGGTGCCCATGCCTCACAAAAGCTAATTCACAGCAGCTTCAACTCCAGAGTCCACACTTGAGAACAGTTTGAACACTTAGTACTGAGTGCTGCTTGAATGTAGAACTAACCTTGCACTTCAAATGCAGAATAGAAGTTCTCCTATCACAAGAAGCCATTTTCTAGAAGTAAAGAGAACCAATCTAGCAGCTTTTCAGTCGGGACTGGTTGTCTTAATTCAGCTTGTGGCTTCCCTTGAGCCCTACTGCTCTTCTATTTGTCTTAACTGGTCGTAACAGCATGTGCCTGAAACCACCAATACTTACCTGCCACAAGCTTTTAGCTCCTCAGTAGGATTTTTAATTTGTTGAAAGATCCTAGCTGGTAATGGTGGCCTGTCCTGAAGAGTTACTTCATTGCCTGTTAGATCTTTGTGCAGCTTCTCCTTTTATCCTTGCATTTAAAGTAAGAAAGGAGCAAGTTTAAAAAAAATTTTCCCTAAGGGTCCAGACGTAAGCACTAAGATCTGCTTCATTCTGTTTCAAAACCTTTTACTGTTTTGTTTGTTCTGTGTGTCCAAATCATCCCATCCATGTCCCACAGGCTCTGTGAACAGGGCCCTCCTAGTACCATTTCAGTGTCTGAATTCCTAATGGGCTGTAGTTGCTGATGTTCTGCAAGATAGCCAGTGTTTCTTCCCTCACAGTGGTCCATGACAAAGCCACACACCTACAGAAAGAGTAGGTGGTCTGCATTAGGCCTTGTAGTTTTTTAGCTTGGTTGAATATAGGGTATAATTAGAGTTACCAGGCAACTTGCCTGGTATGAAGGACAGTGCTCCTTCAAGGGAACTGCAGTCACACGGTAACTGGAAGGTGATGGTTCCATTTGGAACAGAGGGCCTATTGCTTTTGGCTCATGCAATCAGTGACCTGTATCTTACATTCTGTTCACAGAAATACATGTCCATAACGCTGCTGTTCCTTCTTTTCTGCCGTTCTTTTTGGGACTTTTGTCAGCCTTGCATTGGATTCCTTTCTGTCATGTTGCTGCTTGGTCTGCATTCTTGCTGCCTCTTGCTGTTTGTCTGCCTGCCTTGTGACATGCTGGGAAGGGTGCTGTCTGAATCCGGTGTCTTGATGCCCTCTGCCATGGTGCATGAACACAAGCAAACTTGTCTTGAAGCATGGTGCTAGCACCCTTGAAAGAGTCACAACTTTCTTCAGTCTTTAGTCTTGCAAGGGCTGCTTTTGGGCATCAGCTTATAGCGGTTTTTCTGCTTTTTGGTTCCTGCAGGTGGTATTGTAGCGATGTTAGATGGGTCTATTCCATGAAATAAAATATTGCTGGGGGGTGTGTGGGGGGGGGAGGCATGGAATCTAGTGTCTTCATTCTGGACTTGAAATCTTCTCTGGGCTGTGAAACATGACCTGATCTCAGTCTGCACTGTTTTCTGTTTACCAAAGGTCACACCCAGAGTTTAATGTGGCTGTCTGCAGGGGTAAGAAAAAGGCATTGCATTCTTTCCAAGACTTTAAAAACAAACAAAACAAACAGAAGCTCTGTTCTTTTGACTTGGAAAACTTAAGTCCCTTTGAATTCAGAACCCACTGGCTGAAATTGGTTGTTTATCTGCATCTTGTACCTCCCATACATAATGATACCAAACCCTGTGTGTTTACTGTGCTTTAGCTATTTGAGAGGTGGATCAACCTTTAAGAACTTGGATCCAGAAGCTTTGGTCTTTATTGGATTACCTGAATAACTCTGGCAGGAAATCAAAGTCACGGTAGCTGAGAGATACATGTGGGTTTTTTAACCACAAACAGTAAATGGTTTATACTCAGAGTCATGGTTTCATATGGTAAGTGATCTTCCAGCTTAGGTCAGTTAGCTGTGAAGTACTCATGGTCTGCACAGTTCACAGGAGTTGATAGAATTCTCAAAAAATTAACTGATTATTCCTTTTTTTTTTCAACCAATGATTCCTTTGTGTTAAGCACCTAACTTGTATGTGCTGGCAAACCACACCTATGAAAGTTTATACCCTCAGCAAGGCTGAATGTGAAGGAGAAATACAAAAATTTATCTTTGGAGAAATATAAAATAAACTTGAATGCAATCAGCTGTGTTTGTCCTAGCTGACTGGTAAGTGACGGAGGGGTGTGCTGTGTTGAATAGCACAAGCCACAAGGAGAAACGGTAACAGAAGTCTTTTAGGTACTCTTTTTAGGGTAGCTGACAGTGTGGTGAAGGTATGGGTTGGAACTTGTCCTCTGTGCTGTTTTTGAAAGGGTAAACGAGGGTGTATAGGCACATGGGTACTTCCAGCGAGAGTACTGGAAGAATGACTGCATTGTGCATGTTCTTTAACCTTCTATGAAAGCTCCTCTTTAAAGGAAACTAAATGCAACTGTATACCTTATAGCTGTGTCAGGCACTGTATCCAGGTTACCTCAGTGTACAGTCCAAGACCTCCTTAGCTCTGAATTGTTCTCAAGCTTTAAGTCTTTAGAATTACTTTTTAAAGGAGCTAAAGACTTAGTTATTTTAACTATGGATAATACAGTTTGGTTTCATATCCATGTGACTGGCACGTGTCTGCTGATACATCTTCATCTGCTGGCCTGTCCAGATGTTGGGATCTGTGTATTCCACAGCATCTTTCCTCTGCTTCCCAGTAGAGGATACACTGAAGGACTTGGATGAGGGACTACTGTCAACAGCATGTGGAGCAAAGCATTTGTACACGGAGTCTAATGCAGTGACTGGAGATCCAGTACACACTGATAGAGCTGTGCTGGTTACGAGAGGTGTGCAGTGAAGTGTTAGCTCTCTACTTCCAGGTTTCAATAGCACTTATCATGGTCATTAAAAATACGCTGTAACAGAAGGAGTAACTGATTCAAACCATAATGGGAAAAGGTACAAAGGTGCAAAAATCCTGAGTTAAGGAGAGAACATCAGCCCTAACTCTGACTACTCTGAGTCTTGATTTGTTCCTTTTGGTGGATTGCAGGTAGGTTTGAATGTAAAATGCCCTCTGCTTGACTGTCCAAATCTCGTGTTCCTGATTACTTTTTTATAGTGACACTTAAACAACTGTGGGCTGTTTTCTTGGTGAAGGAAGGATTGAATTCTTTTTTACTTTTCCCTCCATGATGGGTATACTTTGTACATCCTTGAAATGCAGTTCATCGAGTGGCTCTTCTTGATTTTAATCCTCTAAAGAAAGTTGATGTTGCATGTTTTGTGCTGAACCTATATGACTTGGCCTGGAAGATGCACAATAACCTTCCATGATCTGAGATTTTTTTTCCTAAATACTTCTTACAAAATGTTAGCACCTGGAAGTTCTCTGTTCATACTCATCTCCTATCGCATGTCACCATACAGAATACAAGTGGAAAATGAGCTATCAAATGCATTTTTCCTTCTAAGACCGTTATCTTAGCGTGATGTTTGGCTGGTAATTCAGCATTGCGCTACCCGAAATGTGCCCTACTTACTCATGAGAAAGTTCTTTGACTTCTAAGCTTCTCTGAGCCTGTTGTGTTAGTCTCATATGTTTTAATAATGCCCTAAACTTTAACTCTGAAACAGTAATCACATTTAATAAACTGTGTAGAATATAGTCCTTAAACTGGCTCAGCTTGGTACTTTCTACCTTTTCCTTCTCACTGACAAAAAATACATCTTAAAAAGAGAAAGATGTACCTTTTGTCTTCTAAATATAGATGCTATTTCTGGGCCAGAGTTTTATATTAAGATCCATGTTCTGCAGAAAGTTTTCCAATTATGGAAGACACTGAAAGATGACTGTGCAAATAAGCCACAGGTGTCTTCATCTTGTGCCAATGGGGTCAGCTCTGCCAAAGGAGCAGTTTCTGTCTTCTATTGTGCAGAGGTTCAGCCCAGGTCAGTCTTTGAAGGAAAACTGATAAAATACTGTTAATTCTCTGAAAACCCCTTTGGACAGCTGAGCTTTTGAGAGCCTACAGATGCCTCATAATGTTCTTTCCCAGTGGGCAAGATAAATCATACCTCCTGGTGTGGAACTGCCTTTCAGTTGTCTCTTTGCCGGCTTAACCAGCTATTTTATGTGGTTCTGTTTTAAAGGTGATGAAAAGTCAGTATGCTGAAGAGCGCTCTTGGGAAGTAAGATGTGGGTATTATAGAATTATTCAATCTCCAGCTGGTATAAAAAGAGGAATAAAATGTTTGTCCTCATTGCTTGGTTGTTAGTATCATGGTAGCAGAACCCCAGAAGCAGTAATGTAGTCACAATGAAGGCATTGAACACATTGTCATAAAGAAGCAAAGTCTTTTGTTCTTACTGCTGGGTATTATTTACATGCTTTTCAGCTCATTATTCAAAGCTGAATGGCAGATGTTACCTCAGTAGCTTCTGGGAGCTGTTTTGGATTACCTTCCTTAGAATAAAAACAGAAAATAAGGAAAAACAACCCCCCAAACCGAAACAACCTCTCATCTTTCTGACTTTCTCTTCTCACCCCCAAGCAGGAATCTTGTCTACTACTGCATAGTACACAGGTTGGATCCCAAGCCCCAGTGGATTATTACCCATCTGATAAATGTTAGCTAATATCGTCTTGTTTGATGGCAGCCTGTTTCCAGCCTGGCAGGATCTGTTCTTTCTTGGGCATAAATTGTTCAGAGACTCATTCTTCCACACTTTTATTTCAAACTGCCCATCTGAGATGCATGCAGTCTTCTGATGCCCTCACTGCTGTAAAATGCAATGTAAAAATGCAGTGCGCACCCATTTTGTTTTCAACCTCCTTTTCTGGCATGGTTGAAAGCAATAACATGACTAAGAGAGGATGGCGGTGTAAGGTGGGGTTTTACATCTGCATCACTTCCATTTCCCTCTTTTCTCCAAAGCAAAGTATGGCATATTTCAACTCAATGACTATTGGATTTCCTTCTCTGTAGAGAGCTTGGATGAACCATTAGCCCATCTGCACTGACCTGGCCAGCATCCTTGCAACAGGCTGACAGTACGTTACTCAGAGTGGACTATGCAGTGACTTGTGAAACTTTCCTTGTCAGACTGAGCCAGCAGCTCCTTGATACACTTGCTGTAAATACAGACCATTTTATGCTGGGAGGTGGTCGTAATCTGTGGTTCCATGTTTACATTAGTCATTCTGACTGACTTTTTTGTTCTGTTTTGTTTGTCTTGTCTTCCTCCAGTACACCTCCAGCATGAGAGCCAAATACCTCGCCACCAACCAACCTCGTCCAGATGCTGGCAGTGTGCATTAAAATGAAAAAGCAAAAGCAAAAAAACAAAACCCACACGTGCAGTCAGACTAAACAATGTGCCAACTGCTGTGCCCCTCTGCTGTCCTCGTAGAACAATCCTGCTGTTCTGCCCAAAATCCAGTGCAGCTCCTTCTGTTTCTCCAGTCCAGACCACCCCTCCAACCTGGTACCTGCCCCCTGGAGTGGAAGCCCCTCTTGAATTTAAGCCTTCACCTTGTTGTACCTGATGTGCGAGAGAGCAAGCACGCGCAGGCAAGCAACTGAGAGAACCCAGGCAAGAAACTGGGTCCGCCTGCCTGGGGGCCAACTTACTAGAGTAGCCTATCAGAAAAAGTTGGTGAATATTTCTGTCCCCTTTTTTTCCCCTTCTGTTCCCCAGAGGGACTCAGTGAAAGATGGTGGTAGGTTGTCTTCACTCCTGCAGTGGGATCAGTAGTCTGTCAAACACTGAAGAAGCAGAGGCTCAGTGCCTATGACTAGCATACAACGAGGGAATGTTGGGTCAATGCATGATGCAGCATTTTGATGGGAGTCCTCTGGTCCAGTGCCCTATGTGAGGGAGGAGGGAAACTCCTGTCTCATGGTGTCACTGGATACCCACTGTAATGTGGGAGCCTGGGGCTCTTCTAGAGCAAACCATCCCACTACCCTGGTTAACTTTTAAAAAAAAAAAAAAAAAAAAAAAAAATCCATTAAGAAAATGCCTTTTTCATTCCCATTATATCTAGCACGTGAATTCTTGAGGAGGGGCAGGGGGTCCCAGCACCAGTCACCTACCTTATCCATCGCTCTGAACCTGACCTCTCTGCTCCATCAGGGAAGCCCAGGTACTTGCAGATGGCATTCTGGGTGCTGCCTTTACGAGGCTGACACACAGATCAAATAGGAGCCAGCCACCCACTTGGTGCCAAATTTTTCCAGGAAAAGACTTTTAAGGCTTTAGGGGGGGGGTGGGGTATTTTTGCACTAAACAGTTTCAGCTCTCTGATGCTAGATCTTATGGGACAGTCAGCTTGCAAAAGCAAGAGAGACTGGAAGCACCAATGGATTTATAGCAAATGCAAGCTCTCCCTACAGGAGTGACCCTGTGAACTCTGCTGGACTTTTTTTTTTCTCTTTAAATCATGATGTACAGCACAAGGTTGCTGAACTGGTATTGAAGGAGGTTTTTGGAGCCTCAATCCTAATAAATTCACAAGATCGTCAGTATATCTTCTTCTGTGTTCCAGAGTCAGAAACCCAAATGACATCTGGAGAACATTGTGACTGTCAGAGCAGGTTTTTATTTTATTCTATTTTATTTCGTTCTGTTTTTTGAGGCACATTGCTAACCACTATCTGACCATATTAAGGCACGTGTAAGGCATTTTTCTTGACATGAGGCAGAACACAACTTGCAAAGAGGCAGCTGGGTGCCTGCAGAGGGCAACATCCTCCATTGGTGCTGTACTTTCCACTGAAGAGCAGTGCTCCAAAGGGCACTGACAGCTTCCTACTGGAAGAGGAGACTGCCTCTTGGGAGGTACTGTCAAGTACTGCCCTTTCAGTAGGGTAACTATGGTGTTCCTTTTTGTCTTTTTACCTCTGAGCAGGGGCATCTTAGTGTAGCTGCTGAGCATTATATTAAATAACTGGCAGAGGAAATAAAGTGGGAAGCGTCTCTCAAACTGCAGTTGAGCCATTGGCAGAGGCAGTTAGTCTTCACCTCAGTGATGTTCAGACTCGGTGTCTGTTTACCCCATATTTGCTGTATGGGGCACAGAATCTACCAATCTGCCTTTAACTCAAGTCAGTTGCCTTCTTGCAGTGAGGTAAGAATTGTTCCTAGCAGGTAGCTAACCAGGATGATGGTATCTGCTGTAAAATGGTACCAGCTCTGTGGAAGAGCAAGCTTTGAGACTCCTCTTAAGACAGAAACCACTAATAGACTGCAAAAGCTGTAGGGCAGCTATTGCCATTCAAAGGAGTGAGGGAGACAGGGAGGAGGCACCACCATGCAGACAGGAAGAGAAGGTTTTGGAGAAAACTTCACACTTCACCGTAAATCTCTAGAAGCAGGACTTTCTTGCTCAGGACTGAGTATGCCCTTTCAGACATGTTTGATGGGCTTCACATTGAAACATACCTCTGTGTTATCAAATAACAAGGGCAGGGAAATATAGTCACAGGTGGTATGGAGGGACACTGTGGCTTATGAGCACCAGGTTTTCCACCCTGTCTTAAAGCCTACCAGGAGACCCGGGTGTGCAAGCATGTGGAATGGTTAGCTTGCAGGGTCCGAAGCATAAACTGCTATCTGAGGGGGAACTGAACCTTCCTCTCCCTTTGAAGAAAGAAGCAAGAGCCATATAATCCTTAGTAAGACCGAGTTGTTCTGCCATCATCTCTCCTTGCAAGATTGTGCTCGGATTGCTACTTACGCTATCAATTTAGGGGAGCTGCCCTAAAATCTGTGGCCCAGTCCTACTCATTGAAGGCAAGTGTTTTGAAGGCTGGAGCGTGTGGGGGACCCTGTGAAAACAAGTGCTTCTGTATATTGACTTTTTTGTATACAGAATGCATCCTGAACATGCGTGTGACTGCACTTTGGGTTGGATCTAAATTGTCACAGTGGTATTGTCTGTGCCAGCAGGGATAATGGGGGAGCGAGCCTATGCCTTTTTGTTTGCAGCTTCTAATGGAGCAGCCACCTTGACCTGCTTCCTTCCAAGGTTTGGCATAGCCACTCACAACACCCAGAACAACTTCTGACAATGTCTGGGGCTTGCAGCAAGGCACAGATGTAGAGATACGTGCTCTGTGACTTCAACATATAACTGGAAGGAATGTTATGGAGATAACATTTTGTTCTCTGGAGGCCAGCATAACGTGACTGCAGTGTGAGCTGTGTACCTTTGTCCAGCCAGCACTTCCTTTACTTGACATGGATATTGCACTTTTGTAAAGCATCCTGGAACTCTGCTGCCCCGCTGCATGCTGTGCAGAGCGCTGGATAGGAAACACAGACAAATGGGTTTCTTTTGGTTTATTATTATTGTTACTACTACTTTTTTTTTCTTTTCTTTTTTTTTTTTTTACTGGAACCTTGAGCAACAGTGTGGCATTTCTGCAGGCTGGTCTGAACAGATCTGCTGAAGAACAGATGGCCTTTGCCTATTCTTATGGCTGCGACATAATCAGTCTCATCCATATGGTCACATTTCGTCTGAGGAGTGGACTTTCAAAAGCCAAGATCTCCCAGACTCTGTGCCTCCCTCTCGGGTGAACAGCAGGTGCTATCTGGCGAAGACTCATCTGTTCTAGATGGCATTCATGGTTGAGGGAGTCCAAACTCTTCAAGCTGTAGGAGGTAAAGCTGTAGAGAATTCTCTCTCTTCCATTGTGTGTCTCTGTTTTTAATGTGACAAAATGCCAAGGCCATATCACTTGGTGTGTCCCAGCTGACCTTATCGGAACATTACTCACATTACTGGTTGCTAGCAAAAGGGTCCAGAATTCAGGGGGGATGAGATTGGCCTCTGGAAGCCTCGCTGACTGCGAAATGGAAGGCAGCTTGTCCAGTTGAAGGTGACTGCATCGGTGAAGGCACTTCATGTTACTTTTTCAGAAGCACAAATGTGGTCATGGGCTTGTCTGGTTGGCTTGGTTTATTTCCACTGCATCATCATGTGTGAATGACACTTTCTTTTGGAACTGAGAACTCTTCCAAGCACACAAACATCTCCACAATGTGAAATGTAAATAGCATGTTGGACTCTTGTGTCCAGTGTTCAAGACTGCATTGTAATTGTAAAGGAAATCGAATCAAGACTTGGCTGTGAATTTCTTGTGCTGTCTTGGGAATATAACTGTAGTGTTTGTATCCTGTATGTGTTATTAAACTGAGTTCATTTTATGTGCTGATAAAAGGGTTCAAGCTAAGATTTTTAGCGTGCATCCAAATGTGAAGGATGGAGTGCTCCCTTCCCCTCCTGTCCTTTTTAAGTTTTCTCCATTTGATAGGTGTTAATTTTCCGTGTACAGTCATCTCAGCCAAGATGCAAGGATGTTCATTTGAGTGCTTTGAGGGGGACACAGTGCATGGGGTTTTAAGTGATCCTAAGTTAGGATTTCCATAGCAGTTCCCTGAAAATACATAAAAAGCTTGGCCTTTCTGAGAGTAAACCATTTCTCGGGGGGCTGCTTAGCCATCGCTCATGAGAGCTTTGGGTAATAGCAGACCGGAGTAGGTGGATACCCCTAAGAGCAGGGTACAGGTACCTGTGCGGATAAACCCATGCTTCGCTTCAGGTCCCGCCTTCTCTTCCTTCTAGCAGCAACTGAAATACCATGCTGAGCCCTTTGAAGAGAGAAGTGTCTTGGCTTGTTGATTCTGGCCACCTCACCTGACTCGGGAGTAGATGAGGTGGGTGCGTTTTCCTTTAGCTAGGGCGAGGAGCTGTCTTTGAAGTGCTTCCTACCTGGGGACCGAGGAGAAGCCAGGGTCTTCCCCAACGCAACAAGTCTGTTAGTGTAACTCGGTGAACATCTCTGGGTGGGGGGGGAAAAGCCCTCCAGGGAGATACCAAGGAGTAGATCTAATGCCTTGAGAGAAGAGACCTGACAAGACTTAATCTGTACCTTTAACCAGGTAGCTTCTTTCATCACAGCCTACTCCCCTTTTCTAGGAGTTATTTGTGTGCGCGCTTCCCTAGTCATTCCAGGAGGCCCAGCAGAAGCGTGGGATGTTTTGGTAGCGGTTCCTAGATAGCTAGCAAGTCATCTGTGCTTTCAGGGGGGAGTGGGATCTCCTGCCAAGCCGTGATGGTGAGTGTGTTGCCCAGCTGGGAGAGAAGTCACGGGTTACTGGTGGTCTGGAGCTCCTGGGTGCTCACCCAGCCCCTGTGGCTACATGCGTGAACAAAGTGGAACATAAATTGATGTACAACCAGAAAGTTCAAAATATTCCTTTCCTAGAGAGGATAACTGTAGCATGAAGCTCTTAGGTGCTCTGCATATTTGATACTACATTGCTCCTCACTATGCAATTCCCAACTCCTTCCTTCCTGTTCCTCCTCTAATCTCACACCAAGACTTCTCCAGTGGCCTCTGCCCAGGAGGCCGCTGAAGTCCCAGAAAAGCTGTATTTCTTTCATTGTCCTCTGCATTGGGTCCAGCTGCCCAGCCGTCACGTCGCGTGCCTCAGGTCCCTTGTTAATGGGAGGCCCCATGAGTTTTATTCACATCATTCAGAGGGAAGTTTATTTTCTTGGACACTGTGCACAGAAACCTAATGGTGAACATGTACCTGGCCTTTTTGTAACTTTTCTGTTTTTTCTTCTTAACCATAATGGTTGTATATCATACCACTTTATATACATATATAATATATAAATATATATAATTTTTTTTTAAACTTTGGACCTGCTAGTTTCTTTCAAGTGTTCCTGCACTTACCCAAAATGTTTTTAAATTGTGAGGATTAAAGAGGATTGAGCCCATTTTTGTATCTTTACTTTTAATTCTGTAGTTCTATTGATTGTAATGTAGCTATTTTTTACTGTAACTTTTGGTTTGCAAATACTAAACAAAAAACCTAAATGTAATTTCTGTGGTTTCTATTCAGCTTGGGTTTCATGTTTTAAAAATAAACGATTTAAAATCACTGTTCCTATTTATTGATTCTTACTTTTTTTTTTTCCTTGTTCATAGACCTGCCTGAATTTTTATTTCCTTTCATACATTGTGGTAGATCCATGAAGTGAGGACAGGTAATAGAGCCATAAAATCTAATAGCTAGTAGAGGGTGGAAGGAATAGGAACGCGAGTGCCCTGTACTACAGAAATCCAATTATTGGTGTCGGTCCTGCGATGCGAGATGGAGTGTGCACACAGGTATTAGCAGGGCTGCTTTCTTCCTTTGCTTACAGGTCTCAACCTGATCTGGTTGCTGTTAGAAATCACAGACTGGACTGTTCAAATTGACTCGGGCAGCTTCAAAAGGACCTCTGAAGAAAACTGATCCGTGCGGACGTTCCCTCCAGGGGAAGCTGCGCTAATCCTGCTTTAGCAATGATGTGGCTTGTACCCCTCTGGAGCGGTCTGCGGCTGGGGGGGCCCGGGAGGGCGAGCTTTGGCTGGGGGGGAGCCTGGATGGGGGCACGGAGCTGGGCCGGTGCTGGCTGCGGGGCTGTCCTCGTCCCGGGGAGACCTCCAGGGGCTTCAGGCACCGCTGGAGAAGATGCTGGAGCAGCTATGGGTCGTGGAGATCGGGCTGTGGGGATGTGCCCCCTGCGCACGGTACGTGTGATCCCCCCACCCGAGCCCCCCGCTGCCGCTTTGCTTAGGCTGTGCTGGAGCAGCAGCGAAGGCAAGCGGTTCGTTTTCAGCAGCAGAAGTACAAGTAGTGTGGAAAAATGGTACGGAGGGGTTCACCACCAGCTCGGCCGCTGCGAAGGCGTCCCTCTTCAGGAGACGGTGAAACGTACGTACGAAACGTATGTACGTGCCTTCGATAGCATCGCCGAGGGAGCCGGTGCCGCTCAGCGTGGGCTCATCTTTCTCAGATCTGCCCCAGGCTATCATGGCTTTCTTTTTAGTTCTTCGTTTGTACTGTTCTCTGATCACAGGCCTGCTCTGCTGCCTCTCTATCAAGTAGTGAACTAAAACCTTTACCTTCCTGTAATTCTCTTGATCTGTTTTCTGCCTGATCCTGCCAGCCAAATCGAGGGACTGGTCTTCAGCCTCCGTCCTGCGCTGTTCTTGCCCCCAGCTTCTGCCCATCCTTTACCAGCTGTGGGTCTTTGGGAAACTCCCCACCACCGAACTGTGGTAAAGCCAAACAGCATCTCTGGCTGCCAGATGCTGCTACACCTGAACTTGACCCCTAGGACAAGGGCTGGGGGAAGCGGAGCAGCTCCTCATGCAGGAGCGTGGGTCTTTTGGGGAAAGAGGAAAAAACTGCGGGGTGGGAAGGGGCATGGACAAGCCCCTTCGCAGGGTTTGGTGACAGCAGATGGCTGCAGCAGTGCTGATTGCTCTTGATCTGACTGCAGGTTAAAGCAGAAAGCTCCCAAACTACCCAGTGATGCTGTAAGGACCAGGCTGACGGTCCTGGATGACACCACCAAGTGGCAGAGCCAGTTTGAAGGTCATTGAGAAGGGACCGCATCCTGCAGCAACTGTGACCTGAGCTGGGCTCCTGGGCACCTTCCTCCTCAGCGCTGCTGGTCCTGGCCTGCTCCCCGTGGGAGTGTGTGTGCACAGGTATGTCCTGTTTCCTTGGAAGGCCAGACTGGTGCAAGCAATAATTTAACTCTGTTAATGCTGTATTATTTTTTTTTAAGTGCTGTGTGTGTTTGTAGGGCTGAAACCCACACCCACGCTCTTGAGTCCTGCCCATCAGTGCAGAACCACAGAGAGCTTCTTGCTGTGCCTTTCACCCTCATGGTTGTAAATCTCAGCAGACACCAGTTTTCCTCCCTTCACTAATAATTGACAGCTTTGCCTCCCCTCTTTTTTTTTCCCACCTAAAGGAGGAGCCCATGTTTTCCATCTTCATCTCTGATCTGAGATGATTAAACCTGCTCTCTGGTGCAAAGGGCTTGGAGCAGTCGAGGAAATCTGTTGGCGTGAAGGAAAATAAAGCCTCCGTCAGAATCAGCACGTAAATATTTTACCAGGTTTATGGACTCCCACCAGGGATGGGAACATGCAAAGGCCACCTCTCCGGTAACCTTTCCCAGTGCCTTCCAGTCCGCCATCTCCAGCAGCCGCAGGTTTTGCTCACCCTGTTGCACGGCTCCTTGTCCCAGCAGGAGCAGGGGAGGGCTCTCTCCTGAGCAATGCAGAGCTGGAAAAAAACCAGAGGAGAGGGTGAAGTATGTGTTTGAATAAACCTTGCCTTCTGATCAGCCTTCAGTAGTGGTCTGTTAGATCTCTGGCCTCGAAGATAAGGCAGGGAGGGATGCCCCGGAGCGATGCTTTCAAATGTATTTGTTCCCGTGGTGTGCTGAGCTGTGCTAACAGGAGCGTTGCCTCCGGGAACTGTCGGTGGGTTGAGGGCTGGAAAACCAGCAGGCAGAGCTGGTTGCTGTGGTGTGCTCGCTGGGACCCAGTTACTGACTACATGCCCCCAGCTCCTGTCACCCCTTGGGGTGGGAAATGGCCTGTGCTACAGGTAAGGTTTTCTGCTGGACGTGGCACTGTGCCTGCGGCATCTGCTGCTGCTGCTGCTGCTGAAGCCTGGATCTGCCCAACATCTTTCATCGGATGCGCTTGAGAGCTGGATTCGTGGTTCTCTTTCGGGACAATCCCATCGGGACTCTGACTCCCTGTGTGTCCAGCGGAGGCAGCTGAAATTGCATCTCATCTTCTCTAACCCCTTCTGAAGCACCCTCGTCCCTGAGGAAAGATCCCATCTCCCCATCCCACTCTGCCGGACCACCTCTGCTTTCAGGAGGTCGTGGCCTTTCTTGCACTGGGAGGGAGTACAGGACAGAGCTGAGCGTCCACTGGCCCGTCAGCTTGAAAGAAGAGCCTGAACGGGGAGGCTCCGATCTGTCTGACCGCATGGGGATGCTGAAGTCCTGCTCTTGGCAGTCGGAAGGGTTTGCAAGAGGAGGCAGCCGCTGGAGGGGCGAGATGTTCCAGTCCAGCCACGCTGCAGCCCCAGGGCTTGGCAGGACTCCTCCACACCCCGTGTTTGCAGCCCAGCCTGGACCAGCTTGGTGGATCCCAGCACCACGGCGTAGAAGGACGTGACCACCCAGCACGTTTGCCAGCAGTTTTCATCTGCTCAGGTGGCCTGGCAGGGAAGGAGGGTGGCCTGGCCGTGGCCACCTTGGGTCACGGGTCCAGCAGCCACCACGATGGAGCAGCCAGGCACGCTGCCCCGTGCCTTCGTGCTGTTGCGTGGTGGAGAAGGGATGGGTGGTGGTAGGAGCAGAAGGACTTTTCCTTCTGCGGCTGATGGCTCTGTTGCTGCAGGCGGGACCGCAGGGCGGTTTGCCTTGGCAGGAAGGCGCCTGGAGCAGGCGGCGTTTCTCACCATGACCTCAGCGAAAATCCCTGCTCAGGGCTTTTTTAATCCCTGCCCGGTCCGCGGAGGGGAGCGGGAGGAAGCACAGCTCCCTTCTCACTGCGAGGTGTTGCAGATGCTGGTGGCTGGAGCCCTTCTCCCACTCGCTTCCTCTTCCCACCAGCTGAGCACCATGGGACCTGGTGCTTACACCCCGTAAATCACTCAGTTACTCATGATCCACTCCAAAAACTGCTGCTCCGGGGCCAGTGGATGGGCTGCTTGGGCATGGCCCCTGCTCCCCAAGGGGTTTCCAAACTTAACAGCCCATCCTGTGTCCCCCTCAATAAGGGGGGACTCCTTGAGCTGCCGTGGACACGATCAGAACATCACGACCACTGTGGTGCCGCTGCTTTCCAGTCCCCAGCCCTCAGCAGGGACAGGCACAAACCTGGCACCGTCCGCCCGGTGAAGCCACCCTGGTTTGGGGGGAGATGGGGGCGGACGCGTCCGCTGAGGAGTTGGAGGGATTGGGAGCGGGACCGTACAGCGGTGCCGCAGCTTCATGGGTCTCGTCCGGCAGCACCGTGGGAAGTGTTTCCAGCTGCTTTTAAGATGCTCGGTTCATCTCCTCCTCCACTCTTGGCTTGCCAAATGGCTACAGGAGCAGAGCCGGCCCCGCTGGGCGGCTGAGGCAGACCAGAAGCAGCGGGTGCTGGGAGCTCTGGGGCGAGCGGGGGCGGGGAGGGAATTGGTTTTGATAGATCCAAGGCTGATCTTAAAAGTCAGGAAGAGAAAAATAAACTTGGGAGGGCTTCGGGGGGGTTGTTTCTTTTAACCACCTGCAGGTGATGCAGGGGTGGGAAATAGTTAGAAAGGTGAAAAAAATAAAGGGGATGTGGGCGATGGCTGAGAGCTGCTTTTGGGGAGGGCTGCTGTGACTCTCTGCCACAGGGCTTTGCTCTGAGACAGACAATTCTGGGGGCGATTTAGTGGCTCCCAGCTGCACAGAGGTACAGCTCATGCCCCCACAGGGACCCAGTGCTCTCCAGTCCCAGCACGGGGACGGGCAACTCCCAAAGCTGCAGCTGGAGCGTTGTGTGCATTGCTCAGGCCCTGCGATTCGGCTGCTTTTATGTTCGTTTCCCACAAAATATTCCAGTTTACTGGGCCAGAGCGGCTGGAGCCGATTCACACAAGTTTTGTTGTCTTCCGACACCCCCTCCCACCCCGAGTCTCAAATATTTCTCGCCGCCGTCAGCGCCAGGACGGGTGTTCGTCCCATCGCCGTGCACACACAGCTCCCCAGAGAGAAGTCCCCGCGCCACAAACCTCCTGCGCCGCAGCCGGGCTGGGAACGCAGCGATTCATGAGTGACCCAAATGCAAATTAAAACAAAAAAAACCAAAAAACAAAACAAAACAAAAAAAAAAAACAAAAAAAAGAAAGGAGGTAGGCGAGCAGCAAAAAAAGGACTAAACCGGCGTGTTACTCTCTGCCCTTGATGCTGCAACTACCCAGGGACCGGGAAAGCCTTTGGCTGGACACGGCACTAGGAGCATCCCTTGGGCACGATGGTGTCAACAGTTGTGGTCCCAACACAACAGCAGTGTCTCCACCGAGCCGGGCTTGTCCCCACACCGACGCCACACACTACCACTCTCCAAAAGGTACAGCCACCTTATCAGCTGCCGCGGGCTGGTGAGAGTAAACAGGACGTCCCACAACAGTGCTGGGGTGCAGATGAAAGCAGGCTGGCCTGACAAGCCCGCCAAGTATGCGAGAGCAGCAGGCTTTGCTTTTGTTTTCCTTTTGTTTATTAATGTGTGTATTTATTTATTTTTCGGCCCACGAGTAGGGAGAGGCTGGGAGCCTGGTGTGGGACAAACCGGAGGTCTGGTGGGTTTTCTTTTTTTGGTTTGGTTGGTTTTTTTAATTTTTATTTTATCTTTTAAGGCCCCCCACCACACGTTGCCCCATGCCCAGCAACCCCCAGCCTTTCCCCCTGCCAAAGGGCTCCTGCTCCTTGCAGCAACATCCCAGCCCCAGTGCCTCGCTGGGCGCTTAACACAAGTTTTGGGCTGGTTTGGAGTGAAGAGGTCTCCCGCACCCAGCCCTGCCTGGGACCAGCTGGGTGCTGCCCCATCCTGGCAGCATCTCCCCATCCCTCCCGGGGGGGCCCAAGCCTGCAGAAAGGGTGACGGCACCGCTGCCGGGAAGCGCCCGCGCTGCCGAAACCCCATGAGCAATAGGAAAAAATACGCGGGCGAGCGGCGGGTGGCAAAGCTTCCTCTGCCTGACGCAGTTCCCCTTCGCTGATCCCGGGGGTGGGGGTGGGGGGGGGCCAAGGGGCACCAAATCCCGCACCCACCACACAGTCCCAGCCCTGACAACCCCCTGTGCTGCGGGATGGTGGCTTTGCAGGGCCTGGTGTCCACCCTCCCCTTTCTCCGGGAAGCTTTTTGGGTATCTGTGAGGTTTTTTGGGGTTTTTTTTTGGGGGGGATGCTGGGTCAGGGTGATGCTCAGTTCCCCAGGGCAGGATCCAGAGCCTCCCCCCCCTGCCTGCAGCAGACCAAGGGCTGCAGTTTGGGGGATTTTTTTTAATTTTTTTTTTAATTTTTGGTGCCGTCTGAAGGTTGTGCGGGTGTTGGGAGGAGGGGTTGCTGCTTTAGCACACACTGACTTCCTGCTAGGTTGTATTTTTAGCAAGGCCAACCCCCCGATAACCCAGAGATTCAAGCAAAACTGTGAAGTAAGTAAGTGTGCCTTGAAAAGAAGAAGGAAAAAAAAAAAAGATGCTGGGTATGGAGGAAGGCGGAGGGAGGCGAGGATGGTGCAGGTGAAAGCTGGTACCCATGCAGCACAAACAGGGCTGGTTTTGGCAGGGGCAAAGGGGGGTGGGGGGGCAGATCTCAATGCTATTGCCACAACCCATGAAAGTTGAGGCTTAGTTACCGGCAGGTGGGTGCTTGGTGTTGGCTGAACCGGTGGTGGAGAGGGCGAAGGGAGGGAAGGGGCTCAGCCCCCCCCCGCAGCCCCCAACCTTCCCACGCACACGCCTGCCCGCCGGCTGTTAACAGCACCCTGCTAACAACCGGCTCTCACCTCGCCCCCGCTGCCTCCGCTCCCACCCCGAGCCTGGGAAAAACCAGCCCTGAGGTGCCAAGTCCTGCCCGAGCCTTTTGGGGAGGGGAAGGAGGAGAGGACCCTCGCGCCCTGGGATGCAAAAGGCCGGCGGATGCCGGTACCCGTGGGAAAAGAGAGGGATGCAGGCGCGACCCCTCCTCGGTGCATCCCTGAGAGCTTCGTTAGAGGTGATAACATCCGCGGGGGGAACAAGGGGTGTTCAGCGCAGCTCATCCATAAAGAGACGCCGGAGCCCAGGACCAGGTGACTGTGGTCAGCAAAAAAGCTGCTTTATTGGTGACGGCTCCCACGGGAACCCCGTGGCAGCAATCGGGTTCAAGTCCCTGAGAACACGCTGTCCATGCTGGTTCCCCATCCCACATCTATTGCTTTAAACACATCCTAGTTACAAAAAGCACAGAGTGATGTTCCAGATACTGGAACATATAAATTAAGGTAAGTGATAGTTACAAGACATCGCAATTTTTTTCTTTTCTTTCTTAAACAGATTATCAAAGGTTGGGGATTTTTTTTTTTCTGATCCACAGAAAATGTATAAAAAGCATTTTAAAATCTACATATTTCTCAATGTGGTTTTCTTCTTAAAAAAAGGCACAGTAAAAAAAATACTGGCGCAATAACATATTTACAACGCACCCATTATGGGCTATTTTCACTCAGCTTTGGGTTGGAAACGTTCAGCTCCGGCTCAGCCCATTTACCCCAGGGGTGCAGGGCTGGCAGCGGCAGGCAGGGCGGCTGCGGAGGGGGGGATGCAGGATTCTTCTCCGTCCCTGGCTAAATCCCTCCCCGGCAGGGAGAAAGCAATGGCCGGGCTGGGGAACGCTACCTGCCCGTGGCAGGTTCCCATCCAGCCGGGCACCTCTCGGGTTCTCCGGCCACCCCAGCAGCATCCGCAGGGCTGGAGGATGCTCTGGTCCCACGGTGGTGGTGGGGGGCACCCACGCAAGCCCACGGCTGGCCCGCGAGCAGGCGGGGAAGCGGAACCGAAGGGAGACCCTGTCCAAAAACGGTGCCCACACCGCACCGGCAGCTCTGGAAAAGCCCCCTCCCGTATTTATAGAAAGTCTTTACATTAGTCTCTATAAATAGTGCATAGATCGATGCTGCCAGCAACAGTTCAGCCAGACGGCGGGGGGAGAAGATCTGGGAAACGGAGCTAACGCCAACGCCGGCTGGCAGCCCACCCCACCGTCTCCCTCCGTTTTCGGCTGTGGAGCACCCAGCAGCTTTGCAGCACCCTGGAGCAGGGAGGTTTCCCCTGCCCACCCTCTGCCTGCCTGCCGAGCCAGGGAGCAAAACTCGCTGGTGACTCTTCATCCGAATCGGGAGCCGGAGCTTCGCTGCTGAGATTTTGGGGCTGGGAGAGAAGGAGGGTGGGATGGGTGAGGGGTTACGGGAGCGAGGTGGGCGGTCGAGGCAAGGGAAGCAGGAGAGGTACACACCAAAAAAACCTTAACATTTGAAAGGGGGGAGGGGGGGGGGGGAATTAAAAAAAAAAATAGGAGAAGCAAGCCCAGGGGAGGCAGAGGCCCGCAGTGCCTGCGGTCGCTCCCCACGCATGGCGTGGGGCCCGCCAGCACCGCGGGGGTGCCCCACGGTTAAGTGCTCAGGACCCGTCCCCCTCCACCGTCCTGGCCGGAGCAGGCAGCGGGGACGGGCAGGCAGGGCAGGCAGGGCAGGGGACACGGGGGCCGCACAGCAGCCTTCAGTACACACACACACACTGTGCAATACCACAGCAACGACGTCCGTCCGTCCGTCTGCCTCGCGGTGAGGCCGGACCGACACAACCCGCACGCGGGTCCCGCACGCCCGTCGGATACCGGGGAAATTCGGGACGAGGTTGGAGGGGGACACGAGCCTCCTAGTAAACCACGTTGGCGGGGCACCACGGCGTGTCGGGGTACAGCAGGCAGTGCACGGAGCGAAACCTGCGGAGGAGAGGAGCGATGCTGAGCGTGGCGTGGCGACGGCCCCGCGGCACCCCGGCTTGGGGGGGGGGACACGGGACAGGGTCTCCTCATCTCACCTGGATGGGTCCTCCTCGACGGAGAAGGCTCCCTTCATGTGGATGGAGTTGCGCTTGTTTTCGAACATGCCGTAGCTTAGTGTCACCTGGAGGGGGGGAGGACAGAGGGGGGTCAAGCGGCCGACATGGCCACAAGGATCAAGCAGGGGCGTTGGGGGGGGGGGCTGCAAAATTCCCCCCGTTTCCCAAGGTCTCCAGTCACAGCCTGTATCACTTCTCAGGGATGGGCTGATGGGGCTTTCGCCCTCCGCTGACGTGTTGGTCACGCGTCAATCAACCTCCTAGCCGTGATGCCCAATTTTTAGGTGCCAACATGAAAGCAGCTGATGGTACCGTCCACCCCCAACCCCTCCATCCACCCCAGGGCGTCAGGACAAACAGGTATCCCCTATACCTGTTTGTGGATCTCCGACTTGGGCACCTGGTGGAGGTTCTCCAGGTGCGAGTGGAAGAGGTTGCTGCGGATGAGCTTCACCCCCAGCACGGACTCGATGATGTAGCCGATGGTGCAGTCGTCGGGCAGGCGGATCTTCTCCGCGGTGCTCATGAAGTGGCCCCCGCTGTGGGGAGACAGAGAGGGGCTGCAGAGGAGCAAAGCCCAGGGGATGTGGGCACCCTGCGGGGTTTGGGCTTGGCCGGTGGGGGCCCAGCTCTCATTAAAAGTCAATTAGGGGGAACCGAAGTCCTTCCCAGCTTGTTTCCAAGCCTCCTGCAGGCACCCCCAGCAAGGCAAAGAGAGCAAGGTGGTGGGACGCGGTCCAACGTCCATCCCCAAAGATGTCGCCGCTCTGTGCCCCGTGACAAGTCCCCACGGGAGAGCAACGCCAACGCTCTTACCTGGCCCACGGGCTCATCTTCAGTGCCAGCCCCCGGCTGATACAAAACCCCGCTCCGCCCGTGGCAAACCAGAAATGCACAGGGTGCTGCGAGAGAGGGGGAAGCAGTGGCCGTGAGACCTCCTTCCGCCGACCGGGGAGCAAATCCCAGCCCAAATTAAGCCAGCCCCAACCTCTCACCCACCCCCCCTCCACCTCACCATCTTGTTCTCGCTGATCCTTTCCGTAGCCTGGATGGGCCGGTCCAGGCTGGGTTTCCCGATGTAGATGTCCTGCGTGTGGGGATAGCTGGAGAGCAGCTTCACCAGCGTCCGCACGTTCACGTAGTTGTCGTCATCCACGTGGCAGAACCACCTGCAGTGGCAGCAGTGTCACGCCGGGCCGGGGCAGCTCCCCAGACCCCACGCTGAGATACGGCCCCAAAAAACGTGAACGGCCTCCGCTTGCACTGTCCCCCTCCCCTCGCAGCCCCGCCGCCCCCTGCGGCAGCCCCGGGCGCTGCTTACTTTCTGCCGGACTCGATGAACTTGTCGTACTCCACGGCCATCTTGCAGGACAGAGCCTGGCGGCTGTGGGCGGCCGAGCAGTTGGTGTTGATGACGTTCCCTGTCGGAAAAGACGGGGGGGTCAAAGCCCGGCATCAGGGAATCCCAACGCCTCCCCGCATGCTCAAATGGCGACGCTTCATCACACACATCCCAGGCGTGCCAGGCAGATGGAAACCCCATGGATATCCCTGATGCTCGGTGGCCTCCATGCCACGTCGTTTTGGGCAAAGAATGAATTTTTTTCTGTGAATGGTTTTTGGGTCCACGTGAGACAAGGGAAGGGATGAGCAAGGGATGCGGATGCAGCAGATGCACCAGCGTTGAGTGATATATCACTTGCCATGCATGATGCCACCCTACATCACCTTGCCCATCCCGGGACGATGTACCAGCCACCCTGGGAGCGAGGGGGTGTCTGAGAGCTGGCTGCTCCAGCACATGGTATCCAAAATCCTGTTCCCGCTGCCTTTTCCTGCAGTGGCCACACTGGGCCCAGGGAAGGTCTGCCAGGGAAATGCTCCCATGAAATCTTGGCCGCGTTGCCCGTCAAACCCACCTCGCCCCAGGAAAAAAACTGGTGCAAAGGCACCCACTCCATCAGCGTGCTCCCCAGCAGCAACATGCAGGAGATGGACTGGGCTGACTGGGAAGGAAACCTCCCGGGCAGAGGGTGCTTTAGGCACAATCAGTGAAACAAGTTGCCTCGTTCTCAGCCGAGGTCCCTATGGCGAGGGCTCCTGAGATTAGTGTCTAACCAGTGGCATTTTGGCCATTTTTTTTCCGAGTTCCCATGGTAGGCTCCATGCCAGCCATGCTCCCCAGGCAGGGGCTCCTCAGGGGACCTGGCTGGCTCACGCACGCAAAGGGACAAGGGCCACAGACTCACGTGCTTGCTTCTTCAGCTCTTCATCCTCCCCATCTGTGAAGATGAAGGTCTGAAAGAGAAGACGAGGCACGTTTGAGGACCAAGGGGCTGAGGCCACGTGGCTCTGGATGCGACACGGCACTCCTCGGCAGCACCAGGGATCAGCCCCTCCGGGATGCCGGCGGTGACTTCTTCCCCCTCACCAAAACCCAAAGCGGCACCGGAGACGCTGGGCATTCCCGCAACACACTCAGCTTCAGACCAAGGAGGGTGCCAAGCCGTCCCGGCTGGACATGGCACGCACCGTCGTGTCTCACCGAGGTGCAAACCTCAGCCCCCCACCCTGAGCATCCCCATCCTCTCGCCTTTTCCGTGAAGCACCAGCAGGCAGGGGAATTTGGGGCGACGCAAGGGGCCGTCCCCAGCACGAGGCGGAGAGGAGCAGGTGACGGGGAGCGGGTACAGAACGCAGCTTGAGCTGCGCCGGGACTTCAGACTTTAGCCGATGCGGCCGGGGATGCCGAAGCAGCCGCCCGGCAGCTCTCCCTTGCCCGGGCAGGTGTGTTTGCCCACGACGCCGGCTGCCAGCCACATCCCCACCTGTGTCAACAGCACTTCACCGTCCCCGACCACTTGCAAAACACCCCCCCCCAGCTCCTCTCTGCTCCCTAGCCCCCTCCCAGGGTGGCTGAGTGGGTGCCGGTGGGTGGCTCTCGCCAGCCCCGAGGAGGGGACAGTCCCTCGCTGCCCACCCCAGCACGGTCCCCACGGTGCCAGGCAGCATCCCACCTCCACCCCAAGCACCCGAGCTGCCCGCCCGGCTGCACTCCTCTATTTACACAGCTAATTCCTGGCATATGCTGCCCGGGTAGGAGGATTGGGAGGGGGGGCTGCTGTTGGCCTGGGATTTGGGGAAGGATGAGAAGCAGGAGGAGAGAGCAGGGGGTGGGAAAGGCAACGCCATCAATCAGCGGGCAGCAAACAAAGCTGGAGGAGAGAAACCACAACCAGCTGCCAAGCGCTATTAAAAACCAGACGTGCACAAAAGGGCAAAAGAAGAAAGACAAAAGGGCTGGGGGGGGGGGGGGGGAAGGAAGGCAGGAGGCGGCGGAGGGGGGGGGGACGATGATGGAGCCTGAGCACTGGGGATGATGAATTACAAGTGAGCTGGAAATTGGGTGCCACCCCGCAGCCGGCCGGCCCCGGGAACGCGCTGGGGTTTTGTGGTTTGTTTGAGGAGGTGGGTACAATAGTGGGGTTGACTTTACTCAGCGGAGGAGAGTTAAGCGGGCAGCGGTGGTCATTAGCATACAGCTGCACTGGTTAACCCGGCCGGCCTGTGTTTGCTCAGGTCCCAAGCTGGGAGGCTGGTGGGGAGAGCCCAGATCTGCTGGGAGGCTGAATGGGAGGGGAGGAGGGCGCGTTCCTGGGGACGGGGCTACAAGTGACCTTTGGGGCTTTTCTCCTTGGGGAGAAAAGAAAAAGGAAAAAAAAACCAAAAAAAGAATGGAGGAGGTGGGAAGGCAAGTTCTCACAAATGCACAGCCTGCTGTGCAGCCTGGCTTTTGGGGAGGGCCAGAGGTCAGCCCCCCCAAGGGGTCAGGAAGGCTTTGAGCAAAAGTTTAGGGGATGGGGGACCTGCTGATGAGGAGGGGACAGCTGGGGGACAGGGACCTTAGCTCAGCAGCTGCGGGGCCAAAGATACCTGTGGCCGTTGTGGCCCCGGGGACACATCACTGCTGGGACGGGACAGGGTCAGCGCTGCGCACGGAGGAGGAGGATGTCACCCCCAACCAACACAGGGTCCAGCCAGCACCTCGCTGCTGGTCCCCATTTCCCCCAGGTGCCCAGCAAGGGGTCAGGCGGCTGGGGGGGGCTACGAGCTGAACCAGGGCAGCAGGAGACCATCCAAGGATGCCCAAGACGATCCCATCACAAGACCGTTCTCATCCACTCCGAGACACGTGGTGCCCCGGTACATCCCTCCCGGGCTCCAGCCCTGCTGGAGGGGACGGGGGACACAGCCTCCGCACAGGCGAGACAGAAAATGTTTGCTTGATTAGCACAGAAACGCCGTCCAGCAACTGCCTTCAGCTGCTCCAAAAATAACCCCACAACTAATCCTCCAGCTCAGCCGCTATAAATAGACCACAGGGACAATTGTTTATTACTCGCCCGTACCGAAAGGCAGGCGAGTCCTAAGGAGGCATCTTCCCTCCAGCCTCTCCCCCCGTACATCCCCATAATTTTCCTGGTGTGGGTGGACCAGGTGACACTTTGGGGACCAGGACAGGGGCACACAGCCCTGCAAGTCACATCATAGGGACTATCGGGGCCTCACAGGTTCCCCATCTCCCTCCCAGGCCCACCACAACATTCTATTAAAACTAAAAAAAAAAAAAAAATATAAAGCCTTTATTTTTTAATTCATTTGTCTGCATTTCCTGGAGGGGAGCTGCACCCTTCCTACACAGCCCCTTTGCCTGGGGCTGCAAGGGAGAGGAGCAGAGGTGCCAGGTGAGCCTGGGAGGGCACAGACCAGGAAAAGAGCGGGACAAGAAAACACCGTGTCCGCGTGACAAAGGAAAAACCACGGATCAGCCTTTGGCATCCCCAGTGTGGGGTGCTGGACATACAGTGGAGCAAGTAGGATGGGACACTGCAGCCAACATCCCCGAGCTGTCACCTACCAAGCCGCCATCTCCAGCCCCAACCCCTCTCCCAGGCAGAAAGCACCCAAAGCCCTTACACCCAACCCCTCTCCACCTTTCTCCCACTTGGCCCCTGCGCCAGCCGTGGCGCTGAGGGGTGCCAGGACCTCCTGGGCCTCCCCCGCAGTAACTTTTCCTGCGGGGTGCAGGAGAGGAAAGGCCCGCTGCCCCCCCCCAGCCCTTGCAGGAAACCTCATTGTTCTCAAAACTGCAGCTTCAAGAAACACAGGATGCCAAATCCCTCCCAAACAATAGCTGCCACTGCTTCATACGGCCCCGTACAATGCGCGGCCTCTGCGTACGGGACCGAGAGGCACCCGGGGTCCCTATGGCCGGGATGGGGTCAGCCCCCCCCAACTGCCTGCAAGGAGCCAGGCAGCCGCCTGCAGCCCCCCATGTCCTCCTCACCCTTGGGGAGGGCCCATTTCTTTTTTTTTTTTTCTTGCCTTCCCCTTCGTTCCTCCTTTCGCGGTGACTCATTTCCCCCTCCACCAACCGAGCTCATGGGTCTCTGGGTGCTGCTCAAGGCGTCCCACCAGCCGCAGGACCACCCCGGGGGTCATCCTGCCACCCTCCGCGCTGCCTGGCCCAGCGGTCCGGTCAGCTTTCTGGGGTGACACACGCTCAGCAGACCCCCATGCCCACCGCCGTCTCCACCTTCCCCAGCAGCACACCAGCCGAAAAGGGGAACTGGCATCCCCGTGACCCTGCAGCGCACAAATCCTGCCCCCGCGCCACGTCTCATTTCCCTGTGCTGGGAGAGGATGGAGCACCCCGTCACCCACCTACGCAGCACCCGGGGGGGGGGGGGGGGGCTGCACCCACTTTCACCCTGAGGACAAGGGGGATGCAGCCACCCTGCTTGGGTACAGGGAGGCAGCCAAGAGGTGCTGGGGAGGGGGCTGAGCCTCCAGCTGGGCAGGGGGCTCTGGGGGGAGGCAAAGGTGCTGCCGGAGCAGGTCCCTTCCCCAGCTTTTTGTCCCCTGCAGCAGATGTTTTCCCTCCAGCCTGTGGGGGTTAGGAGGGAAAATCCCCACCCCGCTTCAACGGGGTGGGAGCAGCGCGATGGCAGTGTCCCGGCGCTGGCAGCGTCCCCACTCCTGCGTGGTGGTGGGTTTCCCCAGGACTGGGGTGGGGGGGGGTCTGTGCTGGCACAGGGGTCCCAGGGCTGGGACCTGCAGAGGCGGGGAAGGGGCTTGCCAGGCCGCAGGCCCTTTGTCCCGTTCCCCCCCCCCCCCCAGGTCCTTTCGTCAAGAGGAAGAATCCTCCACTGTAATTTTAAATGCTATAATTTTTTAATAACCTCCTCGCAAACAATGAGCTCATTGTGCGGCGAGGGTCCCCCACCCTCCCGCCTGGCGCTCCACGCGCGCCGCTCACCGGCTCCGGGGCTTTTATGGACAAGGACAGCGGCATTATTTGGGGCAGGCAATTAAGGGGCCCCCACCCCCAAAAACCACACAGGCTGCCCGGGGCGGGGGCAGCAGGGAAGGACCCTCACACATGAGCTGAGTTCAGCAGTGCTCAGCAGGCCCTGGCGCGTAGCCCAGGGCTGGGGGAAGCCGGCTGCACTGGGGAGCTGTTTTGGGATGAGCAACCCAACCCAGTCTCAACCGCTCCGGTGGGAGCCCAAGTGGGACACCAGTGCCAGCGCCATCCACCGCAGCCACCCCAAGGATGGGGACCCTGGCCAAGGTGCTAGAGAAATTTGGGAGCCTCAGAAGGCAAACCCATTCCCTCTGCCCCGAGAGCAGGAATTTTTTCAAAGCCTGCAATTATCACGCCGAGCTGGAGGAAGCCAGCAGATCCCACGCTGGTGGGACGACAGCCCAGCCCAGACCCCTCACGGGCACCGCGGTGTGCGCCGAGCCGCCCGACCGCCTTCGGGGTGCCCTGCGGACGGGGGACGTTTCTTATGCAACTCTGCCATTGCAAATCACCCGACTCAGCAGGAAAGCGGTGGGTTTGGACTCACTCCTGTCCAGGATTTCTGCCTAATGGCCATTTTTCCTCCCCCTTCTCTTTTCTTTCAAGTGCAAAGTTTCCCCAGACTACACTCCAGCATCCTAAGGATAACCGAGACAGCTGGAAACTCTCCCCAAAGCAAGGAGGGGAAAACCCATAACTCTCCTTCAACAGCAGCTTGTCGGGCCTGGATTGTGCAACCCGAGGAGCAGATTTAGAATCGAATAGGGATCTGCTCTCCCTGGGCAGAAAGAAGCAGGAAGGAGAAGGGGGTGCCCTTCGCAGTGTCTTGGAGGGGACAGAGGGCAGGAAACAGGGACTATTGTGGGCAGAACAAAGAGCAGCCAAGGAAGGACACAATAGCTATTCCTCCCTATCTGCCAGGGTCCAGCCTGGAGTTACCTGCTGGATTTAACCCCTTCTCACCAGTGCCTGCATCCCTCCCGCTCGGAGAGCTGCCTGGCTAATGAAGAGCCGAGAGGGAGGTCGGGGTTTGATGCAAGAAGAGGATCAGGGGAAGGAGAGACCTGCCATGGGGCACGGGGGATTCTCAGCCCGTGGGTAGGAACTTCCACATGTCGCTGAGGCAGCACACGTGCCTGAGCACCACTAGTGAAACAGGAGCGAGGGAGGGACAGGATGAGCAAAGACGGGCCTGACTCAGACCAAGAGAGACGTTTGAGCAGAGGCAGCACCCCGCTGTCACCAAACCACCCTCCTGGGGCAGAAACCACGGGACCAGGCAAGGAGGGGATGCAGGAACTGCACAGCTTCCCCGAGACAGGGAAGCAAGGGAGAGGAGCACCATGGCACCAATCCTGCACTCCGCAGGCAAAAAAAAAACCCCAACTTGATGCCAAGTTTGGGGGAGCCCAGGGTGTCCCAAAGCTTCCCAGATAGAGCAGCCAGGTCAACCAGGGAAGACCGGAGCCGGTCACCACTGGCAGCACAGGTTCATCCCCTCTGCCTCCATGTGTCCCCCCCCGCCAGCCCTCGTTTTTCTCCGCAGGACTTCGCGCCGCCTCCAGCTCTCTCGGCAGCTCCTTGTCCTCAAGTGCTGTACAAGAGCCGTCACTCAGCGGCTTGGCTTGTCAGGCGGGCACCTCGCCGGGCTGCGGCCCCCCTGGCTTCATGGCCCTCATCTCTAGGCAACCTGACCTGGACACGGCCGGCTTCGGCTCCCCCGTTCCCATGGAAAGTGCCACACAAGAGGCTGCGAAGCCTTTTCTCTGCGCCAGGAGAAAAGGGGCTTTGTTAGCTTGCCCAGGGGGACAGCGTGAGAGCCGAGCCTTGGGTCTCTGGGAATCCAAACGGACAAACGAAGCACAACAAAAAAAAAAAAAAAAACTAGAAGAAAGCCGGAGCTCACAAGAGAGAGGGGGGAAAAAAAAAAAAAAAAAGAGCAGCCATTCCCAGGATCATCTGTAGGTGCTCAAAGAGCGTTTTCCACCACCACCACTCACCACCCCCTCGCAGTGACAGCAGAGCATAAAAGAGGTTTCCACTAAATAACTGTACCAGGGAAAGACAGCAGAGCCACTGCCAAGCCCAGGAGACCTGAGCAAAAAAAAAAAAAAAAAAAAAAAAAAAAAAAAAAGACAGGATTCACAAAGCGGGGTGGGGGAAACCCCCAAGATAATGCTTGGGGTAAGTTGCAGGAGCTAAGACCCCACAAGGTCCGGCAGACCCGGGTGACGGAGGCAGGGGCAGGTCGATCCCCACCCCCACCTCCCTCCTCAGCCACCCCAGATTTTGAAAAAAAAAAACCCCAACCCCCAAAAAAAACCAATTTGCAAGCAAGAAGCATGATTCCAGGCCAGGAGGAAACACGTGAAGACAGTAGGATGAAAAGGTTAGGACCAAGCATAACTTACTTGGGAAGCTGTCTAAGGTTAGAAAAAGTGTCTTAAGAGCAGATGGCAAGGCACATTTCCGAAGGAAACAGCTTTTTTTTTTTTTTTCTCCCCCCTTTTCAATTTTGCTTCAGTACTTGAAGGACAGCGTGAGGGACTGCCAGGGCTCTGGGTACGGCATCAGTAAGGTCAGGAATCGGACTAGCTGGAACCGCTGTGGTGCGGGTGAGCCAGAGCAGACCTGCAAAAGCCCCCAGCAACACCAGTACCTGCCCAGTTCCTGGCAAGGGGACCGAGATCCTCGGCACGTCCCGGTGCTCTCTCGGCCCTGGGCTGCAAAAACGGGGTGTCCTTTGGGCAACCCACCTGCGGGCACTTGGTGGGGCCCTGCTAAACCTCACCCGCAGCCCAGGAGGGCACCGACAGGGACCTGACCCCGACTGCGGCACCAGAGGGCTGGGTTGCATCCCTACAGCGTGCCTCAGTTTCCCCAGTGGAAAGCAACTCGGGGCAAGCTCTGCAATGGGAGCCGCTCGGCACGAAGGAGATTTTTTTGGGGGAGACGGCTGCTGGGTGCGAGGAGCCCAGGTGAGTCTCTCTCCATCACTCGCCCCGCAACGCAGCCCTTCGCCCTCCCGAAACCACGGCTGGCTCCACGACGGCCCAGCCAGCCTCCAAATCCCACCCTGCTCAGGGGGAGCAGAAAGAGGAGGTGGCATTTACCGGGACACAACACCCCCCACGCCACGAAGGGCCGGGCGCGGAGCTGCCACCCGTGGGCTGCAGCCCCCCCCTCCCCGCTCCGGCCAGGGGCTGGGCCCGTCCCCATCCCCCCCGTCCCCTCACCATGTCGCGGTTGCGGGAGATCCAGGTGTCGAGCAGCAGCTCCAGCCTCGCCTTGTGAAACTTCTTGGTGGTTTTGACGGCGATGAAAACGTCGCGGGGGGAAATATCCTCGGCCGGGGGTCTCGGGGGGCTCGGCGGAGCGGCGGGCAGCTCCCGCCGGGCTCGGCTCAGCCGCCCGAAGTAATCGGCGAAGCTCCGGAGAGCGGCGGGACCCTCCGCCACCGCCACCGCCGGGGCTGGGGGGGCCACGGCCACCGCCCCCAGGCTCTGCAGCGCCCGCTGCGCCCCACCGGCCTCCCCCCGGGCCAACCCCGGTCTCCCCGGCGGCTCCACCATGAGCACCAGCAGGCAGGTGAACATGGAGCCCACGAGGGACAGCAGCAGTTTCCTCCCGCAGCTCTTCAGCATCCTCCCGCCGCCGGCCACCCGCGCTCCTCCTTCCTCCTCCTCCTCCTCCTCCTCCTCCTCTTCTTCTTCTTCTTCTTCTTCCTTCTTCTTCTTCTTCTTCCTCCTCCTCCTCCTCCTCCTCCTCCTCCCTCCTCCTCCTCCTCCTCCTCCTCCTCCTCTCCGCGCCGCCACCGGCCGCGCTCCGCCCGCCCCACCACCGGCCCCCCGCTCCGCTCCGCCGCCTTTTAAACCGCCCCCGCCTCCGCCCGGGGAGGGACGGGGACCGGGGACCGTCCCCCACGCGGGGGCGTGGGCAAGCCAGCGCCCTGCCCTGCCCGCAGCCTGCCCGCTCCCTTCTCCCAAACCCCCCGCGCCTTGTCCCGTGTCCTCCCCTTCCAGTCCCCCCCACTCGTGTTTCTTGCCCCCCCCCCCCCCCCCCCCGGCCCCATCCTGCCTGGCTTCTGCCCTCGGCTCACCTCCTGCTTTTGCCTTTAGTTTTTTTTGGAGCGTGTGGCAGGGTGCAGGCAGGCTGCCTGCTTCTCCTTCCCTCCCTGCGAGGCCCTGGGGGGGGGGGGAGGGGGTGGGAAGATGGGGAGGATGGGGGTACACCCGTCCCTGCAGCCCCACCAGCGAGCAGGGAGCATCGTCGGCTGTTTCGTCCGTAGCAAAGGGGTGCGTTTCCCCCCTCCCCACTCATGCCGAGCTTTTTATTTCCCAGAGCCCTGCGCCGAGGTTTTCTCACAGCCGTGTCCAAGAGGTTACCAGAAAGCCGACCAGCCTGACCAAACTCCAGGCAGTTTCCCATCAGTCTCTTCTGAGACGTCATTAAAAAAAAAAAAAAAAAACCCACCCAAAACAAACCAAAACCCCCCCAAAACCACAGCACTCCTCTCACTTTCACCGAGCTCCAGCCTGGTGGGTAAATCCGGGAATGGGGCACTGGGGGGGTTTGTTCCCATCCCTCCCAGGAGATGCTCCCAAACCCAGCTAACCCCATCCGGGGTGCAGCACCGTGCTTTGGATGATGGACAGCCCCAAGGTGCAGGGGTGTCCGAAAATAAATGCTACATAGACTCCAAGCAAGCCCCTTCGGTGATCGCTAACCACGATAATGATGCTTTGCTAAATGAGACACTGTTTTTCCAGCCAGGCAGTGGGAGAAGTGGTGGCTCCAAGGGAAAACTGGGTTGAAATCTGGCCTTGGATATGCCACCAACCTGCTATTTTACTGACGCCAAACCCCGGGGCCTCTTTTCCCCCTTATCCACCCTCTCTGCAGGCAGGGAGCTCTTGGGGTTTTTCTCTCCCAGCGTGTGTGCTGCTACAGGGAGGCTGATTTGGGTTTGGGTCTGGGCTGCAGTGTAATGCCATAATCAGGGGCTGCTGCGTTTTTGGGCAGGGACCTTGTCCAACTTGCATTTTTCCTGCTGTCACGTGCTCCATTCATCTCTGGCACTGCATAAACAATACCATAATACCAGGCAGGACGAAGCAGGGAAGCTGCTTCCTCAGGCAAGCCCCAGCATTTGCCTTCTCCTGATTTTAGCCTATACATTCCCCTGGTCAGTCCTTCAACCATGGCTCCAGGCTAGAAATGCTCGGGAAGGCTGTGGGGTTTGGGTTTGCATGTCAGTGCCCATGTCTGGGGAGAGACCTGTGCCTCCAAAGAAGCCTCCCATAATAAAAGAAAAAAAAAGCAGTTAGACCGTACAAACACAGGAACCGAATCCCACACTCCCCACTTCCCGCTATTGCTGCAGAGCCCAGCCTTCTAGTCTCAATTTGCTTTTTTTCTTCGGGCGCCCTTTGTCTCCAACCCGATGGCACAGCATCCGTGGCTTGAGAGGCAGCTGAAAAGCCCGATCGGCAAAACCCTGAATGAAGAAAGAGCTCCTTTCTCCGGGAGCCAAAAGGGGACGAAAAACACTTTTCCCCCGACCAGCTGCTCTCCCGCTCCCGCAGCCCTGGCGCTGGCCGGGGACATGCGCCGTGGCCAGATGTTGGGGTCCCCGCCGGCGCCGCGGGGCAAGTGACAATACGGGCTCTGTGTGCCGCCGGCCCCCGAGCCATGTGTCGGGGTCTGGCGAGCCACCGTGCCGCCTCCAGCGCCGGCACAAGGGTTCTCCCGGCCCCCGGCGCTGCCCGTAACTCCCTTCCCGGGGCTGGCGCTCGGCTCAGCCCAGCTGCCCAGGGTCAGTGAGCTGTGGCAGCGAGGGGAAGCCGTTCTTTCGGCGGCATTGTCCCGTCGGAGCGAGAATCCCCCGGGATTTTGTCCGGCCACTGGCCACGTCCCCCACAGGCTTCCTCTCAGGCGCCTGGCCTCCTGGCTCGACCCTCGCCTGCCACGTGGATGTCCTCAGCGAGGCACGGGAAATTTTTGGGTTCCCTTGGGGAAACGGTGATGGGGTAAGTAGTCGCCCTGCTTACCCCTCGGTGGGCACAGGTTGGTACCCAAGGGGCGGGGAGCAGGAGGCTGCCGCGGGGAGGATGCTCGCAGGAACGCCCCGTGCCCGGTTCGGTGGCGTTCAGCCACTCTTCTGGGTATGAAGAGCCTAACCCTAACCAGGGTAGCCCCAGCACCAGACAAATTTGGGTGCCCCATTAATACAGGGGCTATGGAACAGGGATGGTGTCATGGCTGCTCTGCAGGACTGGGAGGGGGAGTCTCACTTTCTTCCCCCAGAATGACCCCATTTTGGACACAGCCCATAACTCACCCCACTGAGATGTCACAGGGTGAGCCCAGTGGGGTGGTTGTGCCCGGCTCCAGAGGGATGCATCCGAGCCAGAACTCGCTGCCCAAGTCCCCCAGATCTCAGGGATATGCCCTTTGCAGAGGAACCCCACTAGCTCATTCCCACTGCAAATTAACCTCACCGAAACTCTGTACTGGTTTCCCACTGGAGCTGGTTGGATTCAGCCCCACACTGACCCAGGGCTGGGGCTGCACGTGGGGCATCTCTTTTTCAGCCATACCGTGGTATTAGGTTGGTTTAAATTGGTTTAAACCCTCCGCGTTGCCCCCGGTCGCAGCCTGACCCCGGCTCTCGATAGGTGGTCCCTAAGAAGCTCCCAGGTTCTCAGGGCTGCTAAAAATGGTTAATAAATCCCCAGTAATAAAGTGTTCAGCTCATCCGAGAGAAACGCTGCGCTCGGGCTGCCAAGCTGCATTGTCCACCCGGAACGATTTACGCGCTTCATCAGACAGGGGTTAAAAGCTCTGTCAGGTGCCGACTTCGCCGCCATCGCATTGTCGCGGGTATTTAACGGGGTTCGGCCCCGACGTGCGGCTGGGCGGCCGCTGCTCCGACCGCACGGCCGAGGTGTGCGAGGGAGATGTTGGAGGAGGGCAGCCTGAGAGTCGGATCCTGCCCGCGGGCCCCCTCTCACCCCCTGCTTTTTCTTTCTGGGATTTTCTGAGAGCACAAAAGAGACTTTGCATCAATTACTGGTAGGAAAACGGCAGCGCCCTGTGGCAGACTTCTGCGCTCCCTGGCCCGGGTTTGGTTAACTTCCCATTGTCTGATGGGCTCTGCTACTCAGGGCCGGTGCGAGGGCTCGGTTTTTTTCATCTGTTGGGGTTTTTTTAACCACCCTGGCAAGAAAAAAACCTTCCTGCCCTTGTAGCAGAGGGTCTGGCGGTACCACCGAGGTGGCTGCAGAGAGCGGAGCACGTCAGTCCCTCTCTGCCCAGCACCCAAATCTCCTGCAATGGGTGCTCATGATGCATCTCCTGATGCTGACCTGTCCCCGTCCCCATCGTCCCCCGATGTGGTCCAGCTCTGGCACCGCTCTACGCTGGGACCTGCTGCAAACGCCATCCACCCTCCGTGGCCTCAGACCCTACGTCGCTTTCTCCCTTCACCTCGGGAGACTGCGGGTCCCCTCGGCAAGGCGGGGGACGGGGGACGGACACGATGCGATCCGTGCAGGGCACTTTGAGATCCCACGGGGCCAGGGGGCTATACAAATGCAAAGCGTTATTATTTTCCCGAGGCTGAAGCAGAGGCCTGAGAAAGGTTGAGCGAGAGAGGCAGCGAGCGGGGAACAGCGGGGGATTTAGCTCCTGAAAAGGAGCTGGGGAAAAAGCGGGCGAAGAGTTTCATTGTGCGCTGGGCAGAGGGGGTCACGAGCAAGTTAAACTGGTTAATGTATTGGAGCAGCTTCCTCCGAGCTGCTGGGAGCAAGCAAAGCCCTGCAACAAAAGGCCGAGGGAGCATTCTTGTGGGGAAAGTGGGCTCTCTTTAAAAGGATTTGATTTCTTTTCTGTCAGTTGAATGGAATTTGGTGGTGACTCCTCCAGGTCTAAGAATTTGGGGCTTTGGCGGTGGCAGTGGCGGGAGGGGATGGTCCCCGTCCCCCCCCCCCCCGCCCCGTTCCTGCATTCTTCTCCATCTCCAAGCCCACTGCCCCCAGATTACAGCCCCCGGTGTTGTGGGGGGAGAGGGGCTGGGGGAACACAAGCAGCCCCATAGACGCGCTGATCTTGAAAGAAAGCGAGGGGCACGGGGCCGTCCCCGTCCGGACTGGTTTCTCATGCTCCCTATTCAGCCCAGGGGAGGGGAGGTAGATTTGGGGAGAGGGGAGGGCGGTGGGGCAGCCACCACGGAATTAATGCCTCTCTCGGGGCTTCGTGGTCGAGGTGGATCTCAGGGGGGTTTCAGCAGTGTAAGGTGTGCAAGGGGAGCTTTCCCCTCTTTCCTTTGGGGAGTGAATTTTTAACGTTAAAACTGTGGAACAAAGGTAAAAACAGGAGGGAAAGGGAACCTGAACTAGCGAACCAGCTGGATCCGACCCCGCTTTCCCGGAACCTGTGCACCTCTCTCCTCCCGGCAGCAGCTCTTAGGGCAGCTGAGGACTGTCCTTGCACGCCTGGCTCTCCCAGCCCAAAATCTCTGGGCTGGCAGTCAGGATTCCCCCCTCCCCCGTCTTCATGGGTACACTCACACAGAGCCAGGGGACTGCCACCGGCCAGGGATGCTGGGCTGGATGCAGGTCTCTCGTTGGGTATTGACCCCGACAGCAAACCAGGGAGCTTTAGAGCTGTTCTGGGCTGGAGGCTTGCGGTCACATATTGCTTAGATTTAACTGGCAATGTGGGTTTGGGGTGGTAAAAGAAAATAATTAATTCTGCAGAGCTTAAGCGACTGGTGGTCCTGCACTGCATGAGCTATTGCAGAGCCAGAGCCTTCAGCAGTGGACAGACAGACAGAGGTGAGTGGGGCAGCAAAGGCTCCCACCAACAGTGCCCAGCTCACCGTGCCTCAGTTTCCCAAGAGGTGATGTGCCCCTGGCAGAGATCCCCTAGTCCCTGTCCCCTGGGCTGCTGCCTGTTTGGGAGATTCCCTTATGGGCTGCCCACAGAGCCTATACGTGTCCATCTGTACAGGCAGGGCCAGAGCACAACCAGCTGAGATCACGGTTTGCTGCAGGTAATCGTCAGCCTGTCCCAAGCTCCTTCCAGGCAGAGGTGGGGTAAGAGGAGCTTGCAGCTCCTGGCCTTTAATTTCTGGCCTCTCCTTCTTTCTGGCCCCAAATTTTTTCACATTCCTGTCCTGAGCTGTTCCTCTCCCCACTGCCTTTCTGAAGATGTGCCAGGAGCTGATGTCAGGGCAAGTGTTTAGAGATTACCCCAAGGAGGAGGCAGGAATCAAGTCTCATACTGGGCTGGACTGGACTGGACAAAGGCCCAGTCAACCCAGTGTCCCATCTCCAGCAACAGCAGAACTGGAGTATAAGGAACAGCAAATAAAGGCAGGCTGCTCCCAGACCCTGTCCCAGCCAAGCCCTGCACCGTTTGGCACCCGCCGCTGTGGGCTCCCCTGCGAAGGGAGCAGTGGCAAGAACTGAGCGGAGCTTCTCCTCCAGCTCAGCACCTGCCTTAATAACTCCCTAAATCTCCTGCTTTAAGGTCCACGTTTGATGCAGCGGCTGGTCCCTCCGCTACCATGAGACGCCGGCCACTGCTTTCCTGCCCACAGCTACCTACAGCTCCAGATCTCCAAAACCTCCCTGGGGAGAGGGAGCCAGGGAGAGGATCGGGGATGCATTTTAACTCCCTGCCCGGACCTGAGCATCTCAGTGCCCGCAGCTCGCCCCGGAGCAGCGATATCTCCCACAGCCGCCTGCGCACACCCTCTGCATCCAACCCAGATCAGATACGTGTGCCACCCCGGCCCCGACACGCTCCTGCCAAGGCTATTTCCAAACGCTGGCTCCCCCCGGGGAACTTGGCTTCTCTCTGAGCCCCCGCAGCTTCTTGGCTTCTTCCTTGCCCCTGAGGTGTCCCCATGAAGTTGCCGAGCGGTTTTTCAAAGGTCAATCAGGGAGACAATATTCACCCACCGCTTCCCCCCGGCTTGCCCTGGTGGTCTCCAAAAGCCCATTCCCCATCACACCCCTGGGAAATTGTTCACTCCCTTCCCATTGCCCCTGCAAAAGGGATTAAAAGCAACAGTTCATTTTTCATGTGATGTTAGTTTAAATAGGAATTTCGCTGCTCTGGCTTCGCCCCGTTTCCGGGAGCCGAAGCCGAGAGAGGATAATATTAGTGCTGTGCAAGGCAGGGAGGAGGAGGAGGGAGGTGGGAGTTGAAAGGGGGAAAGGCGGGGGGGACGTGCGGGGGTGAAGATGGGATTAAAACATCCCATTAGAATTTCTGTTTTTGGAAAGCTCACAAAAATGTTGACATGTAGCATGACTAACATAGTGCAAATGTCAGCCCGACTCTGCGAACGGGGGCCCTCACTCTCCTCCCAACATACTGGCCCCCTTTTAAGGCAAAAATATACAATGAGCCGCACAATGGCCGAATTCCAGAGAGCAGCGCTAATTGTTCCTCGCTCACGTCGTCGGGCTAATTGCTTCGCTGAAACCGTTCGTGCCTGGCCTGGATCCCACGTGTTTTTACCATTTAATTAGGAAAGAAAAGCTGAGGCCAGGAAACGGGGTGAGATAAAGGCAGGCAGAGATGGGGGACAGGTCGGGTGCCCCAACCTGGAGAGAGGACGTGCTATGTGTGCTCCGGCGGGCGAGCGGGCAGGGAACAGGCTCTGCACCACACCAGCCTCCAGCGAGATTGAAGCTGTGCAGGCACCCAGGAGAGGAGTGGGAGACTGGGACGGCTCTCGAGGCTGGTGAGACCAACTGTGAGACGAAGAAACATCGCCAGCAGCAAACATTTGCAAGAAACACCTTCATCCAGCTGCTTGGTGACGGCTCCAAGGCTCACGGACGCAACAAGGGTGTGCGTAGCTCTTCACCTGGTGCCGTAATTAGAAGGTCTGTCCATTTGCAGACCACGTGCAAAGCTTGATCAGGACTCAGAGAGGGAAACAATAGATGGGCAGGAAATGCCTTTTGGTGGCTGCTTATTGTCTTCCACCTTCTGGGGGAACTGGAAGTTTAACTATAGTCTTCCTCTTTCAGGTATTCCTGTACAGCTTCGTCCTCATCCTCGGAGGATGCGCCTGGACCACAGCATCGTCTGGCGCTGGGCTCCATTGTGCTGAGGAATGTGCACGCGGTTTTCCCCTTGAATAGCTCCTCTGAGACTCCAGCGACCCAGAAACACTGCAGGGCCCCAGCACATCCCCTCTAGAGGAGAAGGGTTTACTTACGGGTGCCACTGTCTCCTCTAAGGTGCAGCGCAGAATCTCTGCTGCCTCTCACCACACCGCTGTGCTGCAGGGGATGCCGGTCCCCGTGTTGTAAGCAAGGGTGGGTGCACAAGGTTTAATATTAGCACTTCTTTCCCTTTCCCCCGCATCCATCTTACAGAGCGGTGCCTGCTCCACAGCATCCTCTGGGAAGCCTTCATCCAGGCTGCACGGTGTCATAGACAGAGAAAGCCGCTTAATATAGATGATCTGACACTGAAGTGCACCATCTTCTAGTGTGGACCCTGATGGAACTGATCTGTAACTCCTGGAGGCATTTCATCTCCCTGTGACTGCAAACAGCCGGGGATTCCTCCGATGCCCATCAACACATCTTCGTCTGGTGAGAGCGACCAGCAAGAAGCCATCAGCCTTGTTCATGCAAGAGGGGTTTGATACATTGGTCTCACAACAGCCTGTACCACCCTTCATCCCCCCACGAGCGGTCCCGGCACTTAGGATCACAGCAATACAATTTGCAATTGGCAAGTTTAATGGCTTGGTGGCCTCCGTATCGGAACAGCTCTTGGCCTTATAAGCAATACTCCTGGTGGGTTTGGGCACTCCACGCAATCATTTCAGATGGGTGTGAAAAGATTGTAGCACAGTTCAAAGTGCAAATCTCAAAGTGAACCTGGCTGCAGCCTCCAGTAGAAGGAGGAGCAGAATAGCCCCAGGAGCTCTGTGGATGAGCTGGCACACCCACGTGGGCAGAGGAGCTGTGACTTCTGTGGCTGGAGGCATTTTCTTCCAGCTGTCCTGGAGGTGAGGGATGTGCTTGGACTCTGCATCCCTCCCAACCCAAGGCTCTCGGCTTTCAGGTTTCTTGAAAATAGGAAGCATTTTGCCCAACTGCAGATAAAGGAGGAATTAGCCACACAGAGCTCAACCGTGAACAGATATTGAAACTGCTGAAAATGGGGAGCACAAGCTTCAAACATTCCCCAGAAAATCTGCAATTTTCTGTCCCAGTATAACAAGGGTGATCTTCTCTTTGAGTTTCCATGAAAGCCCATAAGAGCACACCCACACCCTGAGGACAAGGATGCTAACAAACACTGGAATTTACAACAGCGATTTACTCAGAAGAAAGGCTCCAGGTGAAAAGGACTGATGCTTAAAAAAGAGAGAAAGAATTCTTCATAGATGCAAATTCAATACTTGTAAGTCAATATTTGCTCTTGCAATATTGGCACACGCAGAAACGGTTTTCCAACATGAATAGTTTTCAGCCCAGCTGCTCCAGGATCGTGTTGTTCAGAAGCATTCAGATCCACTTCTTAAACTTCATTAAAGATGTGTTTTTTTAAAGCCTTTGGGGAGCTAAGAGTCTTTTATGACAAGTCCTTCTAGCCATTGAAATCCACCAGCACCACGGGGTGGCCTCGTGGTAGCTAACCAAGAACAGATGATCCCTTTGGGAAGAGAATATTTAAAAGCCCCAAACATAGACAAGTCAGAACAAATCCATGTGACAATAAGAGAGTTGAGAACATTTCTTCCTAGATCAGTCGGTCATAGACAACCCCCCAGATGATATTTAGTTCGGGACTAACACCCCCCCACCCCACCCCAGCATGTTTCCAGCTCCCTCCACATGCTGGAACCTCACACCAAGATGCCCAGCGCTGGTCACTCATTTGAGGTTTTGAGCAGTCCCCTTGAAGTTACTGTCACGTGTGTATGAGCAGGGTACCTGGGAAGCCCAGGTGACATTAGGACCTGCTGGCCAGGCACAGCCCATGTGTACTGCAAACCAGTGTCCCTGCCCCAGTCCCCTATGCCTGTCCCACACAGAAGTGCCCAGTGGGGAAGTCCCCAGCTAAGGGATGTGGAAAGCTGCACCCAACGCTCAGAGAGGCCAAGAGCCTTTCTCCAGACCTGGATTCATTTACACAAAAGAGGAAACAGAGTCAAAACACTGGGAATAAATTTTCCTGCCTGGGAGGGGAGAAAATAACCCAGCGTAGCCACTGCACTGGGTGCTCTGGGAGCAGCTGTCCCATTTTGTAAGGTACACTGGGACGCGTGCACAGCCTGCTGTAACAAGGTGAGCCAAGAAGCAAGCGTACTGTAGGCTGGGAAACCAAGATGTGGTTGAGAACTGTGCACGGTTTCTGCATGCTACCCAGGAAAAACTTAGGTCAGTGACCATCATCAAAACCTGGTAGCAAAAAATGAGGAAACTCCTCATTCCTGTTCCCCATGGCTCAGAAAGGTTTGCATCAGGAAGGGTGGAGGCGACGCATTTTGTACTCTTGGAAGGGACTAGGCGTCCTCAACAAACTGATTGCTCCTCTCGTTGTTGCAGAACGGCCTCTGTCCTTTTCCCTGTGAGGGTCCCCTCTGTTCCCCATTCCCTGACCTTGAAGGACCACACTGAAGGATGACAAAGGCATTTCTTTTGAGTTTATTTCAAGTGTTGCCCAATTAGAGAATTATCTGCAATCTCCAGTTAGGAACGGCATCCTGGGTATGGGTTGTCCACTCTGGTGGAGAAAGGACATTATTCAAGAATAGTTATCCTGGCTTTTACGCTCAGAATAACATGACTTTTATTCTGGAATAAGCTGGTTGCTCGCTGCTCATCCGGAACAGGGCGCAGGGAGCGTGCCAAACCCACGGAGGGGATGCAGCCACCTGCCCCGTAGGAAGTGGGACAGGAGCCAGACAGCGTGGTTTGCCCACACCGCTGGACAGGCACCCAGCAGCAACGGCATCCTCCACTACCGACCTGGGCTGGATTCAAACTGGCAGCTGAGAGGGAAGAGGAAACCATATTATATCGTTATCTCTCACCTTGCTTCCCTTTCGTAACAACCCCATCCCTTTGCAAAACAGAAAAACACACGGGGGTTTTGCAGAGCCCACGCGCTGAGCTGGGGCCAGTCAGGGCTGGAGCTTCCCTCGCCGAGAGCCATGAACAGACAAGCTGTCACTTCCCCCAGGCCCAAACTGGGTCAAATGCAAAAGGGAAAAGCTCAGGGAATGGCAAGACTTTGTTTCCTAGCTCGATCCCAGCCTCTGCAGGGCGGGATGTTGTTGCAGACAGGCTTTCCCCAGGAGGCAGGACCGTGCTCCTGGTGGTGCACCATCCCCACCCCCGAGACCCTGCAGTGCCACCTAATCACTTTTACCAGGAGCATATATCATAAATGCCCAAATTAGCCAGAGATACGGGTCAGAAATACGTGGGGAAAGAGAGACTAAGCTTCCAAGATGGTTGCCATCGTGCTCTCCCCTTGTGCCGCACGACAGTCCTGACTCTTTTCGGTTTAAGCTCCTGATGTCTCAATCCTGGGGTCTAACAGAGTGCCTGGCTGTCAGCTCTGCCCACCCTAATCCATTCATGTAGCTCCTACACAGGCTCTCAGGAGCAACGGAGGCTGTTTCTCTTTTTTTCACTTCGAGAAAATTCATGAGCTGGTTTCACATTTGTTTTTCTTTCAAACTTGAGGCTTTGCAGATATTAAAATATAATCCAGGAAGAATTTGCTTTGTGAGTGAAGAGTGTGGGATCACGGAGGGGAGAGGGGTCAGTGGGGGAGCGCAGGGAGGTGGGGGTGGCAAAGGGATTTTCATTTCCCCTCTATGTCCCATTGGGATCAAAGTTTTTACCTCCCTGCAAACAACAGTGGCCAGTATGGGACCAGTCAGAGGCTTTGGGAGACTCCAGGCTTCCCTGAGCTGGGAATTTCTGCTTGCAGCAGGAGCTTTAGACATTGCCCATGGTGAGGGCAGAAGAAATGCTTTTTGCAGGTGGTAAGAACTGGAGAAGATGGCTGAGAGCATGGAGGAAGGAGAGTAGAAAACGTCTCTCCTGGTACCGATTTGTTGCTCTGTATTAAAAAAAAAGCAAACAAATATAATTTGTGTTATAGGTAAACAGAGGAACCGGCCAGGCAGGACAGGAAGGCAGGGCCCCGTCAGAGCCCCACGCCACGCGGGCAGATAAACAAGAATCCTAGAAATGTGGAGAGAGGCTTAAGGTGATTGCTCAACGCGCGAGGAAATACGGGGCAAAAGCCAGATATCAGGGAGAGGAAGCTGGAAAAGGGCAGGCTGATACGAGCAATGAGGTCAGCGCTGCAAAAATAGTGCGGGAAGGCTTCCCGGAGGCAGCGAGCCGGAGGAGCACGCATGCTCCCACTGCTCCTCCTGCTTTAGATGCGCAGGTGGCAAGGGCTCGCTAGCCCGATATCAGGTTAAAATCGCTCAGTGGCAGTGAGTTCAGTCCACCGAAGGCTCCTAAGCTACAAATCCCACTTCATGGCACGTGCAGCTGAGCTTTGTTTCCAAGGGAGTACTTCCAGATTGACGCAGGTCCGTTGGCAAAGCCCCGTTGAGTTGCCCTAGCTGAGGCCATCACCCAAAAAGCATGAGGAATCAGCGTCTACATCCACTCAAACCAGCCATTTTTCTTGAATGAGTATAAACCCGGCCCCATCTCGCTGTCAGAATGAGCACGAGACAGACTGCCCTCCCAGCTTAGGTTTGATCTCCAGCCCTGTTGCGTGGTGAGCTCATCTCTTCTGGACTGCAAGGCACACTGCTGGGAGAGCAGCCAACTGACCTGTGGCCCTGCGAGCACTGGCAGCATGGTTTGTTTGGGTTCCTGATATGCCAGGGGTCTTGAGGCTTATTTTGAGTTCATCTCAGTTTGGCAGTTTTGATGGATTCTGCCTTTCTGGTCTGGTCACAAGCAGTTGGATGGTCATACAGATCTTGCTCTAAGACAAACAGCATCCATAAATCTCTGGGTGAAGCCAAGAGAGTCTTGTCTTTCATTGCTCCATGTTGTCCCCTCAGCCCTTTGAACCCCTGGTACCCTCACAAGCATGGAAACCTTAATCAATGTCCTATCAAAAGGAGCAGAATAAATCTCCTTATCTTGTAAGACAAGGTCACACTCCCTGTGTGGCCATCTGGCAACAGATGGGGCTGCTCCTTGGTTTATCTTCTCTTTGCAGGAAGTCTTCCATCAACTCTTGCAATGCATGAACCTTTATGTATCTCCAAAATGCAGTTTCAGCAGTTGGCCCTGCTGTGGCTTGTTCAGAGGGGCACTGCCTCCAGTGGAAGCCCTATGGACTTCCCATTATGGTCCACCCTACCAATCCATCCTGCTCCAAGGAGACTGGATGGCATGCCTCCAGTCTTGCCCCCGGGATCTCACTAGGGGATCTCCCATTAGGATCCTATGCAGTTCTGAGTAACTTCTCCAGTTTCTTTGAAATATGACTGGTTTTTTCAGCTACCTATAGAACGAGAGATCTCTTTCAGGAGGAGGCCATGCATTACAGTCCCCTGTGCTCGGTCAGATTTGTTTCTCTAGCTCATCAGCCCTCTGTTCCTGCTGCTCTGCCTCCTCCCATGTTCCCAGTGATTTGTTAAAAGATTGCACCAAACCCTGACAAAAACTGCCTCTAGTGTCAATGAGTTTGGGTCAGACCTTGAGTTTGAACTCCCAGAAAAACCTATTTTCCTGCCTCATTGCACTGGCTGTGCTGACCCAGGCATGGACCTGCTGCTGGGGCCAATGGCCCTGGGGTGCCGACGGCAAGGGCAGCCATGATGACACAAACACGTCTTTTAGCTGATTTTCCCTTCCACCCTCAGGCAGGGAAGAGGACGGGGACGTTCTGCGGCTGTTTGAAGAGGACACACAGCTGATAGAGACCACATTCGTGACAGTGTTTATTTGCATTTCTAGCAAGCCTTTGATAAAGCCCGGCTCCTGCCTGTGCTGCCCAAGCTCCAGGGACCATGGGAACTCCGGGAGGACCATCTCTCTGTCTGGGAGAGGACACGGGAGAGCCGGTGACCAGCCCGCTGGCCCAGCGGCACATTCAGCTGGACACACATCCCCTTCAAGGGACAAAGGGACTCGTTTAGAGAGGAAGAAACCCTGTGTGGCCTACAGGAAGGAGGGGGCTGAAGAGAACTTGACTTCACCGGCAGCAGGGAGGGAAGATAAGGATGGAAAATCAGATTGTTTCCAGCTCACGTCCAGGCAGTCCATGGGGAAGAGGCTATTGGATCCATGTGTGGTGTAAAGGGGCTGGAATCTGGGGTATTTGGGAGAGCTTCCAGGAGACCCTGTGAAGCCTCTTTGTCCCCAGGAAGGTGATGCCTCTTGCCACGGTGGCAGTGGCACGAGGAGGGTCTGAGCGTGGCAGAGTGAGGCCGACCCCACCGCCACCCACTGCCCTCCGATCTCTGCTGGATCTCATCACATCAAAGCACCTCAACCCCTACGAAATACCATATAGGGTAGCTGGAGAGAGATTCAGAAATGGCTGTGCATTTCCCCTTCTCCTTGGGCATCCTCCAGCCATGTCTGCTCGTGAGGCCACCAGCAGCGAGGAGCCACTGGGCAGAGGCATCTGCTCACCCTCCCCAAGAACAGGAACCCTTTTCTGCCTGTCACCCTATAGCCACGACCCAGTTTCACGGGGGCATTTCTGAACCCTAGGCTTTTTCCTTTTTGTCTCCTCTCTCGCTATTCCCCTCCCTCCCCTTTGGCAACGGCATTTGATATTTACTTTCAGGCTGGGAGGGACAGAGGAGGCTTTTCCTTGCATTGCCCCACATTGTTCCTCGCTGGTATTTGGGAACAAGTGTGACATTCAGGGGAGCCGGAGCGGACAAAGCCTGCCTGGAGGTAATCATACTGCAGGCAGGCGTATCGGGTATCCGTGGACGCAGGGCATCCGAGAGCTTTTGACTGCGTCTTTTTTAGGAAGAGCTTTCTCAGCCTTGGTATCTCTCAGATTAGGTTTTGTCCCCAGAGGAGCCTGTTGTGCCTCCATTGTGGCACAGCTGTGGGAACCCGCGGCACGGCTCGGCACCGGAGCGGTAGGACAATGCCGAAAGGCACTGGCGCTCCTGACCTATCCGATGGGCGTCTCTTCCTGCGGTCCAGAGGGACTGATCTCTAACGAGGAGGTTGTGTCGACATCTGCTTCCCAGGCGCTTTCTCTTCTGTACTCAGATGTCCACAAAAGAGCAGGTATGGATGGAAGCCCTGTGCCCTTGGCAAGAATCCCTGAGCCCATGCTTGGAGATGGAGAGGGTGACACACACGCATACACGTGCACAACCAGGGAATGGATGGTGACTGGTACACCACGTACAAATCTGGGTTTGTGCCTTGCATGTGCAAGGAGGAGGCAACACAAGGAAACCATCTTGTCATCCCTAGCTATGTGCTGGAGGAGCAGCAACAACCTCAAAAACTCAGCAATGAGTGGGAAAATGCAGAGCAAAGCCCAGGGCTGTCTCTGTTTCCTTCCACATGCCCTTTGGCATGGCCAGGCAGAGCTGGTCCTGGGCACAAAGCACCTACAGCCTCTCACAAAAAGTGGGAGATGCTTGCCTGCCTCCGACTATCTTCTGCACTTAGGGATTTGCAGGGATGCTAAATGCTTCCCAGATACATAAGAAGGGATATTGGTCCTCAGCCTCTGCCGCAGCACAAGTTCATGCTGTTGAGTGTCCTATCTGAGGATGTCCAGCCCCATTCAGCACAGACAGAGCCTGGCTGCTGCATGACCCTGCCTGTCTGGAGATGGGATGACATCTAGAGCACTGGCAAGTCCAAGGAGAATGCAGCGTCTCTTCTTCTCAACGAAATCAGTACTCACAGCTCCCCGATCCCATTAAAACACCTGATTTAGTACAGATACTAACTGTGTAAAGACACTTCTGGCTCCTCTCTGCTGAGGAGCTGCGTAACCCCAGTGAAGCCTTGCTGATATAAACCAGTCATTGACTGATCCCTTATCTCCAGCCTTCTCGTGCTGACTGATCGGTTCCTCCCTTGTCTCTCAGCCGAGCCTCTGCTCTGGATTCACACAGACTTTTCATCACTTTTAAAATCCTGGCCCAATAAAACATTAAAGCACTTGAACATGAATGGGACTGTTTACTTGCTTAAACCTAAACATGGGATGTAGTTGGATCAAGACCTTTCTCTTCCTACCCAATGCTTCCTCCTCCAGTGTCCTGGCTGCTCTCCTCGGCATCGTCTGTGGTTTTTCTCTGCTACGGTGCAATGTCACGGAGAATTTGCAGTTTCCCATTTGTGACACACTGGTTTTGCCTAACGTGACAAATGACCTCCTCCCTTAGCGATAAACCAATTTACTCATCCCAGGCTGCATCTGCTGGTTAGTCACAGTCTGCCCTTGGTGACGAGGCTTTCGGTTCTGCTGAGCATCTGCACTACAGCTGTTTGCCATTGACTTTCCCCTGTTGTCTTTAGCACCCAGCCACTCACTTCCTATTGCACTTCAGCTCATTGCGTTTCCTTTTATTCTTCTCAGTTCTCTAAACCAAGCTGGCTCCTTGCTACGTCTTCTGGGAAGAGCAATCCTCTGCTGGGCTGTGAGGCAGCCCTCAGTGGCTTGCTGTGATTGAGCACGTTGAGTTTGGTGGGAAAACATGAGCGCTTCTGGCGACGACGAGACAGGCAGGTGGGAGATGCTGCTGGGATGGCTGCCGTCCAGGAGGGCTGGCTGGGAACGGGACGCGACCAGCCGCTACGTCCCTGGATGGGCAGGGATGTTCTTGGATGGGTAGAAATGTCGGTGCAGCAGCTGGGGAGTGCAGCGCAAGGCTGGTCTCTCCCCAGTGCTGCGCGGGGCAGGTTGCCCGCAGCTGCCGGAGCTGCCGCGGCGTGCGCAAGCGTGCAGCCCGTCAGACGCGGCCCTGACCGAGGTGTTTGGGAGCAGGTCCAGGCTTATGCGAGTCGGGCTGGCTGCCGAACACACGCATCCTCCGTGCAAGGAAAAGATGTCTTAGCGGGGATACAAAGCACACGATTGGGCAGGTCCTTGGATGAAGCTACTTCCCTCCAGCACATCTGGAAAACTGCTCCCATCCTCCGGTAAACAGGCTTCCCGAGGAAGATCTGTGCTAGTGTTGGCGTCCCTTTGGGACGTGGTGGAGCCAAGGTAGGAAAATCCAGAGGGATGGGAGGATATATGCTCGCCTAGAATAACTTACAGCTGTCCTGGAAGCTCGGAGACCTGGAGGGCTGAGGAGCATGTTGGCAAAGTCACAGATTTCATCAATTTTCTTGATTCTTGGCAAAGGGCCGGGGGAAGACACAGTTTCCACAGGACGGCAGGGATGATGGAGGTTCATGCGGAGTCCCTGCTGAGTTCGGCCTTTCTCCCACCTCCATAAACCCCAAGGAGCAGCAGCACAGGTGGGTGTCTCGGTCAGGCTTAGGAGAAAACCTGGAGAAGCCAGCACAGCTGATACTCCTCCTCCTGAGCAGAGGAGGTCTCAGGAACCCTCAGTGATGTGGTATCTTTAAAAATAATTGTATAACATCTGGCACCACTGAGGATGGGTTAGTGTTTAAAGAGGCCGGTGAGAAGAGAGAAAAGGTGGTGTCATGGTATGAAGCCCTCCAAGGAAGGGGAAGGATCCAAGAAAAGGACCTCAGGTCCTCAGCCCCAGAGCAGAAATTTGGAAGGGGCTATTTCAGGGGTCCTGCTTCAGTGCAGGGAGAAGTGGTGAGAAAATGCTGTAGTGCTCGGAGAGCAAAGGGAGGGTTTGCTTAAATCTCTGGTAACAACAATTATGTCACAGCTGCCGAGGAGACGGCCCAGAGCTATTTTGTTAGAGATTGTAAGCCCAGATATGGGTAAATCAGGAAGCTCAACTCTCTCTTCAGAGGGGGATAAGCAAGGAGGTTGTTCTCCAGTATAGATGGATGTGGAGCCCTGTGTTCCCTCCAGACACTGCAGAAAGATGTCACACATGAAAGAAAACGAACCAGAGCCATGATTCACGGTACACTGAATGTGATGCTGAGGTCCCGCTCCAGGACTGTGCTCCAGCCTTGCCCAGCAGCCCCAGGCATGGAAACCTTCTGCGTACTGGAAGGAGACTCCTCGTAGGAAACCAGGAACCTGCTAAGTTCAGCTCTGGTTACAGCCTTAAACCATCATGTCATAAATCTTTTTTGCAGCATCCTTGGCAGGGGTATTCTCCACCAAACACCTTGCTTGGCAACGTTGTGAATGTGGCAGCTGGTTTTGGGGGTGTATCTCTCTGCTACGGGAAGGGCAGCCCCAAAGTAGCCCTCAGGGCACACTTGGGCCTCAGAAGCCCATCATAGTGGCCCTGGGGAGGTAACAGAAGATGTGACTTTTCCAGCCTTCCCAAGGCCTCTCCCAGCAGGAGCTCCCAGCCTTTCCCACCTGAGCCTTCCCGGGCAGCGTGACGAGGCAGACAGTGCCGGACACGCGGCTCTGAACGTGCCAACCCTCCTTCCAGCGAGACGACGTGCCCAGGCAGGCTGACCAAAGCCAGAGCAGTCTCTCCTCCTCGCACCGATGCCCACGCGCTCAACAGCATGAAAGCCAGGAGGTCCCAGTGCTGCTCTGTGGCTGGGAGGCCAGTCCCCTGGGAGAGAAGTGAGCTTGTGGGGGGCACCGCTAAAGATGGGGGCTCTGGGTTAAGGCATCAGCACTGAGCTCTGGAGGCTTTTTATATTAAAAAACCACCTACAGGAGCCTCTTCAGACTGAGTGTTTCCGAGCTCTCCCAGGCACCTCTTTCCTGTCCCTCTCCCTCCCCCCCCCGTGCAGCTCAGCCCCGTCTCCTGCAAAATCTCCAAGTGACAAAAGGCTCTTTGGGGCTCAGCATCAGCCACAGCCCATCGCCCGCCTGCCCGGTCTCAGGGATGGAGGACAGGACCATCTGCTCCAGGGCAAATGAACCCCGTGGCCAGATGCTCTGCTTTGCTAAGGAGGCTGTAAAAGCCTTGGACCCGGTTCATGGGAACCGCTTCGCTCTCCCCCGCCTCCTCCTCCCACACACATTAACCTCTTTACTGCCACTGATGTCTTTATAGCAACATCTGAGGGAGAAGAAGGAGGTGGGTGGGAAGGCACGGGGGCGGAGGGGCAGGATGCTGTGGAGGTGTGCTGGGAGCTTGCCTGACACGGTGGTGTGAAGTTTGCCATCCTTCCTCCCCGCTTTGGGAAGGTGGGGAATGAGAGCCCCTTCCCGGCGGGGAGGCCGTAGGCAGCACGGGAGCGGGTGCTGAGGCACCGCAGGGGTGGGAGGAGGAGGTGGCAGGATTGGCACTCGCTTTGGAAGTGTCCCCGCAGGAGTTCGCTCTCCGTTGCGGCCGATTCCCACGAGCCGACCGAGCCCCATCCCCCAAAGCCTCTCACAAGGTTTCCATGATCCACGCTGATGGTTCCCATCCGTAGGGCAGCAACGAAGGCACTCGGTGTTTGCTCCAGGTGCTTCGGCTCTGGTGGGGAGGACAGGAGAGGCCGTGGCTGCCCGCAGGTCTCTGTGGCAGCCCGTGCCTGCACCAGTCACCCCACAGCCGGCTGCTGGGAGCGGGAGACACACAGCCCAGTATGGGGAGCTGGATGCCACGGTCCAGGCCTGGGTCTGACCCACCGGTCACAGCTGATGTCCTGCCTGCATTAAGCGTTGCTAGAAATAGCATACATTTGCAACAACATACGACATACACTTGCACCAAACAGCACGGTTTTAGGGGTGAGGGGGACCCAGAAGTCCTGCCTGGTTAGCCCCTGTCATGCTGCTAATTGGGAAGAAGCCACATAACCTCTATATTGCCCCTATTCCTTCCAGTGATGGAAAGGGGGTATCAGTCCAACCTGGCAGGGTGCTCCCATGCAGGACCCCAGTTTTGGGCAGGGCTGACAAGCATCTAGACTGTAGGCATGTACCACCTGTGTACTGCTCAGCGCTACGAAGCCCCCGACATAGTAGGTGAGCAACTGCTGATCCGGGCTGGATCCAACCCTCCTGCCTGGACAGGGAGGCTTTCAACCTATTAACAGACACAGGGGGATGCAGCTTCTACCACCGTGCTGCATCTGCCTCTCTCCTCCCTCCCCCACGTGTTTTCTGCCCCTCTAAATTCATTTCCAGTCACCCAGGCCAGCAGGGGTTAATGCTGCCCCGCTCCAGTGGCCTGTCTGGGGCGGGGGGGGGGGGATGCTGGGAACTGGGGACATCACAGGTGGGACTCGAGCTTGCCAGGCATGGTGGCCTGCTGGAAGAGACCTTGACTATTGAACCCTGAAAAATCTCCTCCTTTCTACCAGAGCCTTCCTCGCCCTGGTTCCCACAGGGCTCCTCAGCCGCCCCACACCTCCGGGAAGGTCACACGCCGCTGCTGTATCTTGCCTGGCGCGGTGGGAATCCGATTAACAACCGGCCCCCGGCTCTGGGATTGGGCAACGATGGGCGAGAGAAGGGCCCCGTGCCCGGAGAAGAGCTTTCCCACACTCTGTCCCCCCTCGTCGGCGACGACGGAGGAAATCGTCCATATCTAAATGTGTCCTGATAGCTGCGCTAATCTAGGGCTGAATGTGCAGCTCGGGGTGGGCTCGCCGGCAGCATTAGCGCAACACATGGCCCGTATTCAGCTCACACAAAGGGCCGTATTCTTCCTCACCCTTCTCGGGCTTCGCATGCTCGAGTGGAAAAACAGAGCGGTGCCGGGGGTGAGGGAAGAGGGGAAACCGTTGAGACGGAGCAGCTGGCTCCCTTTGGGAACGCGGGGGGATTTCTGACCCCAGGGAGACTTTGCTCTTCGCCCAATGCGTGTCTCCACCAGGCAGACAGGACTGTGTGATGCTGTATTCGCAGGTCTGAAAATCTGGCAGAGAGAAGGGAAAAATGTTTTTTTTTTCCTAAGCATCAGAGGGGTATTTTGGGGTGGCTGCATGGCAAACTCCATCCCTGGTTTGCCGGGGTGTTCTGCGGGATGGAGTTTCTTTGCTCACTCTCCATGCTAAAAAAATACCAAGGGGAAAAAAGTTGGCAGGATGTCAAAGGTTTAGCTCAACCTGAATCATCCCTCCAACTAAACCCACAATGTTTTCTTCCCTTTTGGGGGTCCTTTTTGCACCTTTTTAACCCTTCTTCTCCTTTTGGCTTGCAGCACAGTTCAAATAGGAAAAGCTGTTTTGAAATAAAGAAGCCAAAAAAATGTTTTGTTTTGAAAAAATGTTGAAACAAGATGTTTCGACATCTTCCAAATGATCTCCCTCACTTGTTTTGGCTGAAGCCCTGCATTTGCATTTGACCTGGATTTGCACATTGTTGGTTCCCCACAAAAGGGCACATTTTTCGGTGAACTCAATCCCGTTCACCAAAAAGCAGCTCAGCTCCAGGGCCAAGCTTCTGTAAGTAGAAATTTTCAAAACGATGGACTAAGTGGTTGGTCTGGATAAAGGTGAAGATCCTCTTCTCCAAAGGACCTTAAAATGTTCCCCTTTGCCCCACAAAGTTCCCCTTTCCTGTTCCCCTTTTTCCTGCGCTGTCTTCTCTTTTTGCCTTCTTGCATAGACCAACATTTCACCTAAACCTTCTTTCTTCCACAGACTCCCTTTTTTGGGTCATTTAGTGAATAAACATTGCTGCCAGGTTTGGATGCAAATTCTTGGAGCCCTGGAAAGCCCAGAAAACCATAAAGCCCAACCCCAGGATGGGGTCATCTCCCCTTGGGGACTGTTCTCAGCCACTGGAGAAACTCTCCAGCCCTGGATAAGGGAAAATTTCCCTCTGGAACGAGGTACCCCAACCCTGCCCTCCCTTCCGGAGCTCTGGGGATGCCTCGGGGCTGGGTGTGAGGGAGCAGCAGGGCAGGCGCGCTTGCACACACAGGGATGCTGGGGCTGGGATCAGCCCTCACCTAATCACCCTTCAGCTCACATTAGCAGCGAAGTCCCCACCCTGGCTCAGAGCCCTGTCGTGCAGCTCCCCATCACCTCCCCACGAGTTTTCTCCTCCTTGCCGGAGACCGGCTCCTTTGCATTGGGGCCGGTGGGTGCCAATGGGGATGCAAACCCCCTTGTCGGGAGCTGGGAAAGCAGCGACCTTCCCAGTTTCCACTGGGAAGGGCGGGGAGCAAGGGGAGGCAGCCTTTCCGTGCCTGGCAGATCCTCCACTGTACTCTTTCTAGGCCCTGTCGAAATCTGCCTGTTTTAACTTGTCTGTATGTCTCACTGGGGAGATGGACTGGAAAACACAAGGCAGATCCAAGCAGCTTTCTCCACGGGGAAAGCTTTCAGCACATAATCATCTGGGGCTTGCTTGATGCCTGGTGTAAGATGCAGCTGAATAAAACCACGTAGAAGGAGCTTGAATAGTAAAGGGCATCTCGAGAAACAAGCAGCCTTTTCTTCCCTCTCCCGCTGCAGAAGTTGCCCCGGAGCTGCTGTGTGTGTGGGGAGAGGGGCCGGTTCCCATTTAATCTCAGGATGAAGGCTGCCACTATAAATGAAAGTAAATATATAATTCCTCCTATTCCTGCTTGGTTGCTATGGAGACCACAGTTTAATTAACCACAACGCTGATGCCCTGCACGCCGCAAAGCTGCCCGAGAAAATATTACGGATGTCTGTATAGGTATCAGTCCTACGTTTATTTCTCGGGTTTACTCACTTCCAGAACTTGCCAAAAGTACTTGATGGGCACGTGGTACAACCTGGCATCATCACTGTACAAGCCACGCTCATGCTTCCCACAAGGGATGGACCGGGAGGGCAGGAGCTACCAAAACTGGATTCCTTGCTACGATGTGCAGGCTGGATGGAAAAACCCATACACATAGGGAATTTCCGGAGAAGAGAGGGGAGAGATCAACCCTATTTAGTCTTCCCAGGGCTTCACTTGGAAAATCCACAGAGATACGGCTCGTGTGATCCCAGTTACTTCTGTCTTGTGGACTGTGGCTTGGCAGGAGCCAGCGGAGCGGGTGCAGGAGGCGGCTGCACATCTCACCCTTGCAAGATTAGCTCTCGAGACAGCCTCCGGCTGGGCCCTCAGGCAAATTTTGCAAGGAGTTGGGCTTGGAAGGGGTTTTACCTTCCTACTGGAGACCTGCTGGAGTATTTCCATCGCACCCAATCTCTAGCTGAGGGCTGAAGCTGCTCTGCTCTGCTTCAAGCCCCTACCACCCCCCTGCAGTCCCTCCCCAGCAGGGACCACCGGGGCGAATCCATCGGGAAAGCTGCCTGCATGGTGGGAGGTTTGCAGACCCCTCGCTGCACCCCAAATTTCTCCAACTCCTCATCTCCAGGGGAGCAGTGGCCCCAGGAGCTGCAGGGGAACCGGCGAGAGACCTGCGGCAGGGAGCTGGCCCAGGCGCAGGAAATCCAGCTGTCAAGAAGACTCCAACGTGCTTACCCATCCCTGCCTCCCGGCAGCTTTTTCTGGTGTGCATTTGTGTTTCAGACAGCGCTGATCCTGCCGGCCAGCCCTTACCTGCCAGCATCTGTCAGACACCGCAGTAAAGAGTAGCCCCAAGGCACGAACAGCCCGCCATAGGGGCCGCACCTATATCCACCTCCGTGATGCAACGTCTTGCTGCGCAGCTGCTCTCCTCGCTGCCAACAGCCCCCGCGGCTCCGCTGGAGACCGGGTCTTCGAAATAGGAGCTTTAGCACCCTCCCAGCTGTTTGCTCAGCCCCAGCCTTGGAAGTGAATCTCAACAAAAGCCAGCAAAAGCCTTCTCCTGCTCCAGGGAGAGAAGTCCATGGGTAAAGGCTTGACTTGGTCAGTCTAGAGAAGGAAGGATGAGCAATACGAAGGACCCGTCCCCGTGCCATCGGAAATGCTGTCACCTTGTGAGCCAGGGAGAATAGGAAAACTCATCTCAGTTGCTGTCACAGGGACCCCGCTGAAGGTGCACCGTGGTGGGGGGTCAAGCCGTGCCCTTGTCACGTAGGGTGCTGTCACGGGGTGTCACTACAGGGCCTGGAGGCAACGTGATCAACTGTGCTGCCATGTTGTGTTGTGTGTGACAACAGATGTCAGTTAATAAGTAAAAGGAGGACAACGGGCAGGGTGTTTATGGGGTCAAATTCAACCAGCCAGGTCCTGGTGAGAGCTGGTGCAGGATAGCTCTGCCATTACCCCAGTAATGGGCTACACCAGCATTACCACAGGCTCTCCCCTGCATCCCCGGGAGCAGCATTAGCACAGGAACCACTGCAGAAACCCAAAACTCAGCCAAAGACATGGGCGACACAAAACCAGGCCCCAAAAGGACAAAGCTGGGGGACTGCAGCAGAGGACAAGCTGTCTGGCTGCTCCAAACTTTCAGATAGTCTTGACCTTGTCTGGAGGGACTCACCTCTCTGGCTCATTGGGAGGGTTTATTTTTCCTGTTGGAAAATTTAGACCCTCATTCCCATTCCCGAGCTTCCCAGGGTGCTGGAGGAGTCCTTCACTGTTTTTACAGTTTGCATTGCTTCCCCTCACCCTCTGTTTTTCTTTCCCTCTTCTCTGTGACACGAAGCTTAACTAAACTCCTGGGAGGGGAGAGGAGAGGGGGGAACAAGATGCTAACTCTGGCTCGGCATTTCTGTAAGATCCCCAGAGATATAGGCATGGTTTTAAGTTCCCTACAGGGTGCAGGCAGAGGGAGAGCCAGGGGATTGCCCTTTGGGCAAGCCAGAGCTGGCTGAGTAATTCGCATGGCTCTTCTTCAACTTTTCTATGGGACTTTCTGGTCTCCATCTGGGCTCTGATCTGACCATGCATGGCAGCCAGGATGACTTGGAAGGATGTGTTTTTCTGGGATGGTTTCACTTGCACTTTCTCAGTGTGGGAGGTTGCTCTCTTGGATAAGATATTAGTATAGCAGGGGATTTTTATTGCCGAAGAAACCCATAAAATGCTCTCAATGAACTACAGCTTGGCAGTTAGGAAGCCCATTCACAGCCTTGCCAGGCTGCCTGCCATGCTGCACCTCGCTGGGAAGCTGACACCCATTTGGTCCATGGGATGGGAATTGAGCCGAGGCTCTCCAAAACACAGGATAGATTTAAAAAGCTGGTTAGCAGGGGGCTGTCATCAGGACTCTGATCCCCACAGGACACGCAACACATGGAGAAGCAGGCATCCGCTCAGGTTGGGTTCAGCACTTAACAAGGCTGCTGGTTTTGGGGCAGGTATTGCACTGCCAAAACACACCTCCTCAGTGGCTCGTCCGCCAGCTTGGGGACAAGGGGGACAGCACTCTTGGGAACAGTCCTGGCTTGAGGGCCATAAATCGCAGCCAGTGGGAACAACAAAGGCACCTCGTTGGATGGGGTGGGGGGCAAAAGGCATCGCTCGGGGCCGCCTGAATTTATGGCTCCTTTAGCAATGGATGCTTTCGACATAGGACTCAAAGCAACAGCCTTAGAGGGGGAGATAAAAGGCTGGGAGAAAAGAAAGGATCATCTTTTTTCTCCTCTTTCATTTTTCTTTAAATCAGCAGAGGGAGAGGAGGCACCATGGCAACGCCAAGCGCCTTGGGCGGGATGCTGGGCGGTGGAGGCCCCGTGCTAACCACCCTTCTCTGATCATCACACAGCCCTCAGCAAAAGCCCATGGCCAGGCCATCCCTGCCCCACGCACCATGCATCCATCGCTGGTGCTGCCCGCCTGGCCGGCAGGCGAATCTATTCCCAAGGATGGAATCAGCCACTGCCTTGGCTCCTCGGTGCAGAGGAGGAGGCGGCAGGGAGGGAAGGGAGGAGGAGGGCGACCCTGTTAACAAACCTCGGCTAAACAGGCTGCTTGGGGCTGTGCAGGCAGAGCCGATGCCCTCATTGATATTGAAATCAGGTGCAATCCATCACCAGTGAACAGGCTCCTTCCATGGGAAGCTGAAAAGAGCCACTCTCAAAGGGAGGGGGAAAAACTTGTCCAGGGGAAGGGCGAACCAAAGCGTGGCAGGTGTGGTATGGAGAGGGATATGCTGTCCGCGCCAGACGGTGATTCATTGCCGAGCGGCACCGTGCCATTGCCAGGGCGGCTGCAGAGTGCAGGCGGCAAAGTGTCCCCTGGATGGTGTGAGGACAGCAGGCATGGGGACGCGTCACATTTTACTGGGGTCCGGAGAGAACGCTGGCATGGCAGAAGGAGAACGGCTTTGGTTTGCACCCCGGTGTGGGAAAGTCCCTGCTAGAGGAGTCAGCATGACCAAGGCAGGCAGTTCGTGGGTGTTGGGAGAGGAGGTGGCATCGGGCGCAGCCATGGGACGCGTGTCCCCTGGGCCACCCTGACTCCTTTCACCTGTGACTGAGCTCCCACCCCGGAGAGCGAAAATGCAATTTTGCACTTTCACCCGTGGGCGCTCTGGGTCCCTGCAGGACAGCACAAATCTACCGCGTGCAGGGCGAGTTACGATGAGCCTTTTCACTCCTCATTTCAATAAGCATCCCTATGACTCTGGGGGGGCCAGGTCTGCCATCTGCACTGGGGGGCAACACCAAGACTCCTCTGGGGGCTCCCCAGGCAGGGATGGAGACCACACTGCAAAGGCCCTTGAATTTGGATTGCTCTCAGATTTGTAGGTCTAGCTCAGCATTTAAAAAAAATAAAAGAAGAACCCAAAGTGAAACTGAGTTTGGTTTCCTGTGTCTCAAACCAACTTTCCACCGAGCTTGAGGGTCACCGCTGGCTTCGGCACAGCCTGATGTGATGGGGACCACCTCTGTGGAGAGGGGCATGAAAGTTGGGTCAATGGGAGGAGAGGGCACTGGGGATGGTGATCAGCCTCATGAGCTCCCCAAAACTGCCTCCCTACTGCAGACAGACCGTGGGGTCCAGGCACGGTTGCTTTCACCCCTGAAGCCTTGTCTTTCCATGTAGGTATCGACGGTCAGCCCGGAGTCACCCTGCTGCCGCCGCCAACGCTGTTCAAGCAGAACGATGCCAAATCTGTCCCAGCGTCTCAGCGCTCAGTCTCCGGCCTCGGCTCCCCGCACCTGGATGCAATCACAGAGGCGGCTGGAGAATGGGAAAAAGCCGTCGGATCCCATTCACCAGCAGCTGCTGTTTATTTACCCGGGATCCTTCCTACCAAGGAAAGACAGAGCGGGGGACGAAGCGCTTCCCACCCCATCAGGGCTACCACTCTGGGGATGATGCGGGGTGCGGGGGATGCCCCGGCGGGGGGGTGATGCTCTCGGCAGAGCTGTGAAAGGACCATGGCAGGTTTGGCCTTTCCCAGCACAGCACCAGGGGCCCGGGGGAAGCCCACATCTGTGTGCGGGGGAGCTGGGCCAGCGCCGGTGTCCTGCGGGGGCGGGTGGTGGAGGAAGCCAGCCGCGGGGCTGCAGACCCATGCTACCCCGCGGAGGCGGGGGGACGTTTTCAAAAATTGCATTCTTCTCTGCTTTTCTTTCTATTCCCTGCCCACCCACCCCCCCCAAAAAAAAAAAAAAAAAAAAAAGAAGAAAACCATACAAGCTCTGGACTTAATTAAGCAAAGGACAGAGAGGCTGGGATGTGCTGGAGTACAGCTATGAAAGCAATTCTGCTCCAACAGGAAAAGGGTTTTGCTTCTTGAAGGTTTCCCCTCACATGGTGTCATGCTTTGCATTGGCTGTGGGACAAGCCCTGGGGCTGGCAGGGTTGCTCTGTGCCCCCCATGGCATCCCCCATACTCCCTCTGATGATCATCCTTGATGATGTGAGGGGGGCCAAGCTCGGCTTTAGTGCTGCCATAGGGTTTGTCACCGCAGCAGAGTGAGTTATAGCTGATACCAAGGCTCTGCCCCCTCCTTGCCAAGCAGACTTGGGCATGTCATGTCCCTGCTTTGTGCCTTACTTTTCTCCCTGCCTTTCTTCTGCTGTATATAAACCCTAACCAGTTTTTTGGCAAAGCAGCTCTGTGCAGCGCCTTGCACCACAGCGTGTTAGTGTAACTTCCAATACTCCCACTTATAACAGTGAATTGAAAGGCACATGAGACGGGAATGCAGCAAGGGAATCTCCTCTCCTAGCCCTGGGATTAGGGCATTTATGCCAGGATATGGGCTTTGCCACACCAGAGTAGGCAGGCATCCCTCAAGGGAAGGAGAAACATCCCAGGCTGCATCTGTGCCATTGTGCTCAGCTGAATGATGGGAAGGGGAGCGAAGGGGAAAATTAAATTTGCACCCTGAGCCTGGAGATTAGTTTCCCCTTATTGTTGTAGGAATAATTAAAAATTGTTGGCCACATTGTTCCTTTTTGTCTTCTCATAACCCACTTGCTCTATTTGATTCGCCAGCCTCCTCCTGATAATTAAACGTCACGGTCTGCTTTTACGGTCCTGCACATTCCCTGTGACCGTAGGCTCCTTCTCATTGCCACCCTCCCTTTTCATTCCGCCATTTGCCGGTAGCACTTTGCCCACCCACCTGAGCAAAGGCCCCTCATCCCCCAGCGCTGGGCTGGGAGACCAAGATGGGTCCCCATGGACCAACGCGGGGAAGAGACGGATGCCCACGTTCCTCTAAATGACCGAGCACAGGTAGGGAGGGAACAGAGCCACCTCCATGCGATGCTCTCCCAGGCTTCCTGAGGAGCAGAGCTATTATACCAGATGGGTTATTGCTGCTTTATTCCTTCCCATGTTGCTGGATCCGAGTTTAACTGGGCTCTCCCTGGGCAGCCCTGCATTGCACTATACAGACCCCGACACAAAAACGCCGAGAAAGCTGCCGTCTGGGGAAAGCACGCTCCCGGCCCTGGGGATCGACAGCATGATCCAGGCGGGAAAGCATGAGCATCGCTGGGATGAAGGCTGCCAGCCGAGCGGGGCCGGTGGGGACCAGCCCTTTCGGCCGCCTTAGACAAATAAACACAGAGCCCCGGGCTGGCGGGGGCTCGCAGGCAGTGACCGATGGCGGTTTAACAGGTCACCCTGCCCCCGCGGCTGCCATCTGCTACTGCAACCTGTGGGTCCCCCAGGGCTGGTGGGAGGCTGCATGTGGGGGTCCCCAAGGGGATGGGGATGGCAGGACAGGGATGAGGAAGAGGAGGAAGAGGGAAAGCTGCTCCTGGAAGCTTTTGGAGCAGGGCTGGCGTGAGGCCGTGAGCTGGAGAAGGCATATTCTGGCAGAATAATAATGAAAATAAATCTCACTAGACTTATTTTTAGCCCTTTTGATGCTGCTGGGACTATTTAGAGGCTGGCTGACACTGTGGTCTGGGGCTTTTCAATGAGCCCCAGTTATCTTGTGTTTTGTCCTTCGATCTTAAAACTTGGTGGGAGAGAGAGAATCATTTCTGTGTGTTGGTCAAGGACCCCGTGCCTAGAATGCCTGAGCCCTTTGGTGTGGCAAATAATAAATATAAATAATGATTCACCAAGAAATTACTATGTCTGATTAAAACTGTCCAGCTGTTCAAATGGTGAGAAGGAAATCTGCAGGGATGACTTCGGGCAGTCTGAGAGTGAGACGGATGCAGAATCGGGCAAGTAACTCATCAGACAACAAGGCAGATGTGTAAAGTCTTTTCCAAATACACTTGGACAACAACAATGAAAAAAACCCCACCTTTGTGGGAATGAAATGAGGGTCGAAGAAGAAGAAGAAGAGGTGACAGGGTCTTGCTATGAGCACACTGGAGGGGGAGATGGGATAGCTGGGTTTGAGTGATGATAGGCAACTCATTAAACCACATGTGCTCCCATGGGTGGACGGGGGGCAACAGTGATGCTGCCCTTCTTGCAGGGCACAGCCAGCTCCCCAGGATGCATCCCAGCTTCGCTCCGTGGGGTCAGGAGGGATCCAGAGTCAACAAGATGCACAGCAAACCAGTAGCTCTTACATTTCTGTCCGCACAGCAAAGCAACTTTTAGAGAAACTAACACAAACTATTTTTTAATGGCTTTAAACCCTCCCTGCAAGAAGGTTTGACAGGGCAAACCCATGCAGACCCATAAATTAGCTGTAATAGCTGAAGCCCCATTGTGTAGGCAATGGCTCGCAGCACACAACAGCTACTCCCAGTTAACAATGCGAGGAAAGTCACTCTGCACATTTTTTATCCTTTGACACAAAGTGCAGCTGCAGGAATACCTCAAGTGGGATTTTAATAAAAGACAATCGTGTTCTTGCAGCTCTGCACATTTGAGAACGAACCCGTGGAGATAACGGGCTCAGGCTCACAGGGATAAACATGTCGAGATAATTAAAATTATGTCTTTCTTCTAACAGAAAGGGCAAGATCCTCATCTGATGCAAGCTGTTGTAGCTCTGTACGGTCAGCAGAGTCACTCCTGTTCACCCGACTGGAGACTGAGCCCATGGAATTGGCAGCAATGAAATGGGATCCAGCAACCAGGCTCTGCGAATGCAGCGTGGTCAGAGAGGTCGCTGTTTGGTTGCATGTGCCAAATTCTCATCTTTCCCCATCCAAAATAAATCCAGGATTTTTGTATGTGTGTGCAAATGTCATTTAGGAGCTAAGCTGAAGGCAGACAAGCAGCCTGTGCAATAGGGGACCCGGCTTTCAGAGCTGCAGGCAAAGCAGAAAGGACTGGATGCTAAGTGAAGGACCCGAATGAATTTTCAAAGTGGGATTGATGCCGAATTTGGCTGGGAGGCTGTTGCAAGGAGCGGGGGCAGCAGGAGAGCAGGGGCATACCCACGCTTGGGGAGGGCTGGAGGCAGCTTTTGCTGGGATGAGAAACACCAAAGTCCACAAGACAGCCTGGGCCAGGTTCCCAGAGGACTTTCAGGCAAGGAGAAGTGCTGGAAAATGGCAGCCTGAAGGAAAAAGTCTGGAGGAGCCTTTGGCAGCAGGAAAGGAGAGCAAGGAGGCAGGATTGCCTGCAGAGGAGGAGCGGGAGCGTGCACGGGGCTGGTGTCAGGGCTTGTCGGCACAGAGAAGCATAGCAAAGCTGCTATTGTGGAATAAAATATGCTGGAATGTGGACACGCCTATTCCAGAATAAAGCTGCTTTTTCCTAATTTAACTTAATCCACTATTTGTTTTTATTATTTTTATCATCATCAGATGCAGCTAATTTGGAAAAGCTGTTCCAATTAATTTCCCTGCATAGACAAGCAGTTACACGCTGGAAAGCCTTTGTCTGTTCAGTGGCAGCCTGACCAGCAGCTTCTATTCATTTCAAAACCAGCTCCTTTTTTCTCCCCTCTGACCATTTTTTCTACTTTGTCTCATCAGACCATGAGGGGAACAGGAGTGGGAATTTTTCCTGGGAGTGTGGAGCCTGGTAGCCCTGTTTACAGGAGGGGAGAGCAAGAAAAAAATTGTTATTTAAAGGGAGGGAAGACAGGGACCTTAGGAGAACAAGAGTCCAGGGCAACGGTCAAGGAGACCACGATGACCTCATGGATGGCCTTGAGGGACTTGGCATGAGGTCGTGTCTGCCATGCCCTCTCTTTAGACTATTTAAGCCATGGGTTAGTACATGGCCTGAGGACCTCAGCATGGGGGCAGAAGGCTGGAGTGCACTGGGTTGTCCATGTTGGAGAGACCCACAGCTTGAATCAGGGCCAGAACAACAGCTGTTGGTGGCACCAAGACTGTGCCCAGGATCAAGCAGCCCCCTTGGATGCATCCATGGTGTGGGATGGCAGGAGCATCCCATGCCTGAGGGGCTGCAGTCGCTGCGCTGCTCCCGGCGAGGCAGAGCCGGCTCTCAACAAAGCCCAGATGTTGCAAAGGAAGCTGCTGAAGAATGATCCATCCTTTTCTTTGGCTCGGAGATGAAAGCAGATCACAGGAGCTCAGGGCTATGAGCAAGTAACTGATTAACCAGCACTGCAGCCGCCGGGCCCTGCAGATGCTGCGAGACCTGCCGTACTGTTTTTGCACAGCTCTTTCACCAGTCCATCTCCAGCTTTCAGCCAGAGTGAGACCAGACTGGGGGGACCTGCACGTAGAGAAAAGCCAAGACACAAACCCCTGTCCCCAAGCTCATTTTCTCCCTCTGATTCTGCAGTCTGTCTCTTTTCCTATTTTTTCCTCTTCTTCCATCCTTTTGCTTTGGGACTCCGCCATCTCCTCACTCTATCCCACGTGGTCTTGTCCTTTGGCACTTCAGAGACTTGGCTCAACCTCCTGCTGACTGGCAAACGTTGGGAGGCCACAGCTACGCATTCATCTCCAAAAGCAACCTGAAAATGGTCCAGTCCATCGTCCCCTGTGGTCTGGGCAATGGAGCCAGTACCAGCAGAAAGAGCCAAGCGTATCCATTGCTTGTGTGGCAGGAAGCTTGCGAGAGAGGGATGTTGGGGGAGAAGGATGCAAGCTAAAACCCCAAAGTATCCCGCGCGATGTTGGGTGCACCTAAAGAGATGGCAGTGGCTAACACTGGGAGGAAGGACAGCCAGCTTTTCTCCCTTCCAGGCGATTCCTATGTTGTTTGTGGAGTGTCCTTCCCTCCCAAGGCTTGACCATGAGAGACACTATAAATGCCTTAAAATCTCGGTGCAGGACTGTTGCGAGCTATTTCAGCATGCCATCAGGTTATCATTTGGTACAGTGACTCTCTTCCCTTCTCTCCCTCGTACCTTCGAGAAGGCTGTGTTCAGGGGAAGCTCATGGGTGAACTCCCCATGCCCAGCCTCTGATGAGTCAAAAAATGAAGTCTTCTGCCCCCCAATGTATTTGGTCCCTCTCACCCCGTGCTTGCTGGAGCTGTACCTCCCTGCTAACAAAGCTTGGCACTTTGTAGGGGCAGGCCCGCAAGAAAACAACAAACAGCTTCAATAAAAGGGATATGCTGCCAGCCCCCCACCCTTCTCACACGAGTGTTTGTACGGTCCTGATTTCCGCACAGAGACTCTGATCTGCAAGTTGTGTTCGCGACCATAAACCAGAGATTAGCTCTTATCTCTGGCAGGCAGCAATATCAGGCACCAGCCCTCCTCCAGAGCGTTGGCAGCTGAGGACCAGCCCAGCACGTGAAGATGAACTTGTTGGAAGAGGACGAGGTAAACAACAGGAGGAAAACCAGTTGGGGGAGGTGAACCCGGAGGATGGGATGATGCCAACCTACCCTGGGCCGCGAGGGAGCCCCAAGCCCCGGCACAGGTTGAGAGGCAGGGGAGGAAGCGGTGATTAGACACCAGCATCTGTAATCAAGAGGCAGGAAGCCCGATCGCCGGGAAATGCTCACCCCTCTTACCGTGCACGATAAGCTGCCGAGTGCCCTGCGGACGAGGCACCCAGCCCTTCCGTGCCTCCCTGGCACGGCGCCCGGCGGGCAGCACCCAAGCCCTGCACACGCAGGGAGCTGGTCCTCATTGCTGAGCCAGCGGCAATGTTTCCCCTGATTTCCAGTGGCCACTAATTGCTAGGGCTCCTACAGAAATCCCCAAGCCTCTTGGCTTGCAGGAGGGGTGTCCCGGCAGGGAAGTGTTCCCAGCATCAATCCTTCCCTTTCCCTAGCAGTGGGGTATCGTTGTACCTGGATGGAGGAACTGTATAGACAGGCAAAAACCCCGGGCTGGTTTGGAGTCTTACTCACAGCAAGACAAACACAGCTCTGCTTACGTAGAGGTTTGGATCGATTCAGCAGTGGTGTGTGTGGGAACAGGCTTTGGTCATCAGATGGCTGCAGGAGAGAAAGGGCAAGAGAGAGAATGAAGGGGGGGGGGGGGGAGAAAAAAGAAGGAAAAAAAAAGAAAATTGAAAGAAAAAAGAAAAATAAAAGAAGAGAAGAAGATAAGAGAAGAGAAGAGAAAAGAAAAGAAAAGAAAAAAGAAAAGAAAAGAAAAGAAAAGAAAAGAAAAGAAAAGAAGAAAAGAAAAAGAAAAGAAAAAGAGAGAGAGAAAAAAACCCTTTTGAAAGACTTAAACCTGGCTCTTTATCTCCCTAATCTGTATTTCCCCCCCCAAAGCCTCTTTCTGTACAGGATGAAAGCAGATTTTTCCTCTTTATTTTCGTTTTCTGTGTCCTTTAGGAAGGCATTTGCTCGAGACTAATTGAATTTTCTGCCCGTGAAGAGAAAGACACGACACAGAGTGAGTTAAAGTCCGACACCAGGACAGGGCGCAGGAGCCGTGTTAACTGGTGTGGGGGACAGCCCCTCACTTAACAAAAGTGTTTAATTCTGTCCCCTCTTGTTAAGAAGGGGCGGAAGGAGGGGATATTTATTCTGTTCTTTTCTCAAGGTTTTTCCTTTCGGGTCACAAAGTGCCCCCCACGCTCCCGGCCCCCCTCCTCTCCCCTCTTTTGTGGCAGCAGCAGCTGGTGGGTTGCAAAGGGGACAGGCTTTGTCTTTTGACACACTTGAACATTTCTGCACAGAGCTGGGGAAACCTTCCCCTTCCCCACCTCTCGCCTTTCCGGGTGAGGAGGAGGGAGCGAGGGGCAAGCGGAGGAGTTATGGCCGAGGGGATAAAATGGCACAAAGGGTTGTGGAGCCACAGTGGACGAGGGATCGGGGCCAGGCTGTGAGGGGTTGCGGCGAGCAGATGGTGATGGGCGCTGGGGAGGGGGTGGGATGGCCCTGAATGCCGGGGAGGCTTGTGTCAAGCAACCGGTTGAAGGGAGATGGGAAGAAAGCAATGCAAGAGGCAGTGATCCCATAAAGGAGAGTGCAGGGGCTGCCTCTTCCCAAATCCAACAAAGAAGCTTCTTCTTTCCCTTTGTCACTCACCCACGGATGAACCCCAGTTAATCTTCTGGCCACGACACGTGGAGGATTTGTTTGGTTTGTGCTACAAGTCCATAAAAAGAGCTCTTTTCTTCTGCAAGCAGCACCCTTGAGTCATCCGCGAAGGGTGTGCAAACCCTTCGGTCCCTCTGTGAAGGGTGTACAAACCCTTCGGTCCCTACACGAAGGGTGTGCAGACCCTTCAGTCCCTCCACACCTCTTCCAGGGACAGGACATGGAGGCTGATCCCCAGGAATGGGTGTGATACAGCTGCATTTGACACCAGGACATGAGGAACGCCACGGTGCAACCCAGCATTGGTGGCCTGGGGCTGGAATGAGATCAGGCTCCTTATAGGCATGAGCAGGAAATTGGGGCTTGACCCCTGAGCTAACCCCACAGCAGTTAGTATACCCTGCCTGCGTCCGCCCCGTACCACATGGCTTTGTAGGCTGGGAATGGCCCCAGCGCCTTCTCTGTCCTTGGCAAAGCTAAAAGTAGAAAGCTAAAACCCAGCTTAAAGTAGAAAGCTAAAATCCATCTCTCTCATGAGCTCACGGCTTGAATTGAAGACTAAATCCCTCCACTGTCTTCCCCATGACCAAGCGCCTCGTATGAGACCCCCAGCCCTTACCCTGGGACAACACCACATCTTTATTTCGCAGTGAAAACCAAGTCCTCACAGCCTAGTTGGTGTTACTGGGTGTTTACGTACAGCAATACCCAATAGCCTGCACTGGGAGAAGGTCCTCCCTTCTCAGGCTGAAGATGGGAGAACGTGTGGACACTGAAGGATAAGCCTCTCAAATTGCAGCCAGTGGCCTGATTAAAGTCTGTCTGGCTCCCCCTTATACTGGTGCAAGCTGGCAGCTTCAGTGGGTGGACACTGGGGTAAAACCAGTATGAGGTGTGTGAGAACAGAGATGTGAATTTTAACCTTTGTGCGCACCGGACACATACACGAAGCTGTGGGAAATGCCTGCTTCCGCAGGAGCTTTCAGGAGAGTCCTTATGAGTGGAAAATAAATAGATGCGTTCACTATCCAAATTGTCTTATTTCTGTGGTGCCTCTTGAGTAAACCCACTTCTGAGGCTGTCCTAATTGCTTTGCAATAGAGCAGAGATAAATATTTATCAAGCAGCTGCATCAGGAAACCACAGTTCAGAGAACCAGTATCGGGCGATGTGTCTCGGGAAGGATGAGTCTGAGTGGTTTTAGCTTGCTGACCTGTCAGGCTTCCTCCTTCGCACGAGGCAGAGCTTCAACCAAGCCCAGACCCACGTGGCACCACACCAGTCCCATACCATCGCTTGGAGCTGGTCATGCAGAGCCTTTGGAGGACTCCTCTTCATGCTGGAGTCCCCCCGTTGCCCCGTCCCATTGACCTGGTGTTTTCTGACACCTTTTCTTCCTCTGACTTCGTGGCCTTGCTTGCTTTCTATTAAAAACCCAAGATGTGGCCCATATTCCTCTGGGAGCCCCAGTGCTTAAAAGAGGCCCACATGCAAATATTTAGCCGCACTATTATTAGCACAGGAACATCCAACCAGATGGCAACATTTCTAGGTCTTGCTGTGCAAAACTGGCTCTTTGGAATAAAACAGGCTGGGATGGAGCTCTGGGATCGCCTGCCGCTCCCTGAGATCCCAGACCGCTGCACTGAGGCAGTGGGACACATGGGACAAGGGCTTTCTAGCATCTTGCACATGTGGGACATCCCCTCAGCAAGCAGCGTTTCATCTAAAAAGAGAGGAAATGATGCTGACAATGAAATTTTGAGGTTCAGTGTGTCAGATGAGAGGGTTGGCTTGCATGCGGTTGCAGCATGGGTGTGCAGGTCTCCCCTTGCTCTGGGCATACCTGATCCCTCAGCAGAGAAGAGGTGTTTTGCATTGACCTCAATCTGTCATGTGCTGTCCGTGGCTGGGGAGGGCAGAAACCCCTCTGTTAACGTTAACATCAGCATTAAGCAGCCTCAAGAGCAGAGAAGAGCAGAATTTCCTCTGCTGCAGTTTGTGTCCATCCTCTAAAAATCTTATCCTCCCAGGAGCACTCCCTCAAGCTAGAAATGCCCCAAAAGATGATTTTAATGCCGAGCATGAGCCAGCTGAAGTGCTGGTCTAAACTTCAGATGGATGACGTTCCCATTTAATTGGGAGCGGGTGGTTTTTTGACTCATGCAAAGGGCATGCTATTTTTTAATGAGCTGATTTCGGATCACAGCCTCCTTATGTTAGGCTCTGCACATACATCTAATGAAAGCCAGGTCCTGTCTTAGAAGCCCATACAACGGGCTGAGAGTTGGGAAGAGCACTTAGAAGCATCTCACCCAGGGGCTTTGTGAGGTTGCCCGCCAGGGTCTGTTTTTTCCATCTTCACTCATGTCAGAGAAGTTAAATATTTACTGGAGCCATTAAATATTTATGCTAAGCTGCTCCTCCCATGGGGAGGCATCCTATTGCCGGCTCTCGGGGGTCTGTAGCCAACTTGTTCACGTGCCTGTGCTCAGCTCAGCTCCACTCCAAGTTGCAAACACGCAGGAACTTCGTGGGGCTGCCATGTCCCGCAGGGAGGGGAAGGCTCTGGTTTTGGCACCAATAATACTATTAGGTGATGGATTTCAAGTCCTCTGGGAAGATGTGGGTTGCTCTTTACTGTCCTTCCCCCTGTGGTTTGTAAAGTCACCTCGTCCCTGGTGTGTGGGAAGCTGGGCGACAACATCCAGCCTGACCCAGCTCTAGGTCCTTCCATCCTCCCAGCAGGTCACCACCACTGCCGGGAGAGCAGCAGGACTCCAGGCAGCAGGTCCCTAATCCATAGCGTCCAAGGGGACCCATGGTTGACTCAGTAAGAGCAGGAAACCCAGTGGCAACGCCAAACCTCGCTGCTCTGCAAAGCACCAGCCAAATGGGAGAAGTCCCATCACCAAGGATGCCAGCAGCAGTCCCGGGACAAGCTCCCCGCTCCCACACGGGCTGAGCGGGTTAACGCTGCTGTGCCTGCCCGCTGGAATGGGGCCAGAGGAAAAAGGCTCCACCGTTTCCCCGTCCGCCTGGAAAACAGGCCGGCTGTTTTCTCCAGCGGCAGAAGGCTGTTTATTCTGGGCCAGATTCAACGGCGCGTCGTGTCCCGCCCGGTCCCGAGCTCCAGCCCACAGAGAGGCTGAAGGGCACAACCTGCCCAGGGAGGGGAGCCGGGTGCTCTCCCTGCCTGGCGTGACCCCCCCGGGCGCCGCTCTGCCTTTCCTGTCCACGTCCCTTTCCTTTCCTCCCCGTCCCACTCTACGCGGGGCTGGGGACGCCCTTTCCTGCCTGGCACCCGGCTGGCCCGACGGCAGAGACGGTGCTGCCGAGCGCCACGACGCTGTCCCGCCCCTGCTTCCCGCTCCTGGCCAAAGCCCCGCCACGTTATCCCCCTCTCCTCTGCGCTATTGACCTGAAAAAATGTAGCTGGGAAAGAAAGGAAGGAAAAAGAAAGGAAGAAAGAAACCAGTCTTTGGCTCAAGTGCGCCGAAGGGAGCGACGGCGTGCGCGGGTTTGGCTCGATTTCTCGCCATCTCTTTTCCCAGCAGAGTGATAAGAGACGGGGCGAGCACAATCGCAAGCAGAGGAGGTCCCAGCGGCTCAGCCGGCTCTGGGCTGGGATGGCCGAGGGACGCTAAGTGCTCCGCAGGGACATATTTCCAAAATAAAGTCATTCTGGTGCTCCTCCAGCACCGCCAGCCACCCGACAGCCTGCTGCAAAGCATCGCTGCCGCCCCCACGGCCAGAGTAAAGCTGTGAGGAGCCCTGACCCAGCAAAGGCACGTTTGAGTGCTCCCCAGGCAGCCCCCTCCTCCAGCCACAGCAGTTTTCAACGCAAAGAGCAGCACATGGGTTCGGCTGGATGCACCCCTGGCCCCCGCAGCCTCCCCCAGAGCTCCCGCATTACCCTCCACCTCATCTCCTTTCCCTCCCATCCTCTCCATCTCCCCTTTCTCCCCCAGCATCGCTGCCTTCCTCACCGGGTATGTCCACACACGCTCGATGGGATGCAGCTGAGGTCTGTGCACCAGCCTGGTTTGCTCGCTGCAGACTGAGCTCGGCTCATCCTGACCACAGGACGGATGTTTTGGGCCCAAAATACAGCTGGTGTTGTAGAAGGGCAGCTCAGAGGTCGGTTTTGAGCCTGCTCCTCAGGTTGCAGAGCTACACAGTATACCCAGCCTGCTGGACGATGGGGTCTGTGGGCTCCGGTCACTGGGGAAAGTGAGACATTTTTGAGCACGCAAGCCATGGGTGTGAGATACCAGTTGTTCTGGGAGATGTCTCCAGAGGAACTTAATAGTTGAAAATTAAGCCTGGGAGAGGTTTGAAGACACCGCAGGAGACAGAGCCATGAGGCCCAGCACGCAGAGCCTTCAAAGTCCCTTTGTTCATCTCAACCTGTGCAACGTCCGCCCTCCTCCAGCCCCACAACCAAGTGCCAAGGCCCCTCTCCACCCGTCAGCAGCCCCACAGCTAACACCCTCCATTTCCACATACATGGAGGAAAAGCAAATCCCGTCCATCTGCTCTCCCATGGGACCCCACTCATTGAACACTAGCCCACACTGTCCTAGAGGTCCTGGAAGTGGATAGGATCCTGAGACCATTATCCGCCCCAATGCAAAGGTGTTATACAAGACTCCCTTGAAGATGACAGCCCCAGGCTTGAGCTCTTCATGGAACAACCTCTGAAATTAGGAGGCCCCACAGGGTTTGCCCACCTCAGTCTCCAGCACAATCTGGAAATGCCACAGCATGCAGCCGGCACGCTCAACTCACCCTGACCCCTACTCCCCAGCCCTTCCTCTTAGTCACCTCTTCCTTACCGTAATAAATTAAAAATCAAATGGGTATTGCAACACTGATGGCTGCCCTCATGATCCTCTCATCAGCATTAAATTAGCAACCCCGACAATGCCCTGATAGCAGCACCAGTAAGGCTGAGATAAGCAGCAATAACAAAAGGAACTCAACCCTCCGTGGCAGCCTGCGGGGCTCAGGGTGTCCTGGCATTCAGGGCTGTCCCACCAAAGAGTCCATCTCCCCATGGCCTTCACACCAGGGATGCTCAGCACTCTGTAAAGGACCCCAACAAGCTGGGGGCCAGCAAATGGAACCCCCTGGGTGGGCCTGGAAGCCTGTGCCCCTCCATGGTGCACATGGGATGGAGGAGAGACCCCAATTCCCATTAGAGGAGGTTGGGACTAAGCAAGGCTAATGATGTCCTTACAGCGAGCACTGTTCTCCATGACAGGGAGACAGGGATGTCTGCGGGACACCCTCTGCGTGGAAACCTCGTCTGAAATAGCTATGGATGCCTCATCACCATGGCCCATCCCCAACTGATGTGAGCAGGAGTTGGCTTGAACCCACCAGCAAAGATCTCAGCGATGCTTTGCTCAGAGACCCTTGTCGGAAGGGGTTGTGAAGGGGGTAAGCCTCTCCTCCTTCCTCATCTTCCTGGAAAATGGGCAGGAAAGGAAAAGTTGCAGCGGTCAGAGATAGTTTCAGGCCAGCTCAGGGTCTGGATGGAGCAGCCCTTGGAGGCAGACACTGTCAGGAGGGCTCAGGCCACCCCCGTTCCCTGGGGAGAGGTGCATGGAGAGGTGGGACACACACCCCTTGGGAGGGGTTCCTGTTTTGAGGGAAGAAGAAAAGGACACGGACGTGGCGGTCAGGGATGTACTGTTGGCCCTGCTAATAGAAACCCTCTGTATAAACAGGGAGAGGATCCAACAGAGATCAGAGATGGTTTTTCTTTCAAGAAAATTAAACATTTAAAACATTTGAGAACACACGCCCTCACCCCCCGGACAGTAATTAACTTCTTCCTGTGCAGAGCATGGAGCACTTTCCAAAAACAGAGTTGGATGGATTATTTTTCAAAGGAAATGTTGTTGAAAGGATCTTCTGTTATGTCCTAAAGTGGGAAAACAGTCACAGTGACCGAGGAAGAGCTTGCTCCATGCATGTGCCACGTTATGGCTGCCCAAGGAGATGGTGACACTCCAGATGCTGCAGGTTTGGGGGCCACGTGGTGGCTGAGGCAGCAGTCGCTTTGTTCGATGGAAAAAAGTCTTTCTTTGGTCATTGTATGACCCTAAAAATCAATGCAAAGTAAACCAGTCACCAACAGTGAAAAAAAAATCCCATACTCAACCTGTGAGGGATGCATTGCATTTCCCCAACACGCCACGACAGAGGAATTTTGTGATGAGAGAGGATGTAAATTCAGATGCAGATGCAAATATATGCAGTGTTCAAGGGGATTTACATCCCACGTCCCCATCTGAGCCCATCTTCCTGTGAACTTAGGATGAGCTCAGTCCTCGTGAATCTCCGTTCTCAGAGCAGTAGCATGAAAAGAGGCAGCTGGTATGTGTGTTAAACAAGCACAGTGTGAATGACATCCCGGCAATAAAAGGACTCCACTGCTAGCCAAGGTGTTTGGTGGGAACAAAATAACTTCCCAGGCTGATCCCACCGCACTCCCTGAGCCTGCAGAGAGGCGGGGAGCAGCACGGGGAGGCAGGGCCGGATAGAAATGTATAAGAGCTGGTCTGGAGAGACAATTGTGCTTTGTAGCAAAGTTTGAGGTTTGGATGTTTGTTTTCAGTGCTGCGTTGGGAGGAAAATAAAACCCAACATTTTTTGCGACACAGACTTGTGGGGAAACAGCCTTTCCCTGGTTGAAAAGGTCAGGTTTGCTTTCCATATCTCCCTCGCATCAAAAATGTCCTGCAATCCCTGGAGCTCGGGAGAAAATTTCCTCTTGCAAAGTTAAGTGAGGGCAGGCCTGCAGGGAGAACTCATTTCTTTTCCTAGACCAGTCTGAGCCAGCTGGGAGAAATGGGTCGGGGTTTGAGCACCCAAGTGCTCTTTCAGGTCTGGGGTAAAGAAAGGGTCAAGAAACAGGAGCCTGAATGTCTACCAGCGTGGGGCAGCTGGAACGTGGCTGGAGATGGGTCAAAGCCAGCGGCAAGTTTGCAAAAGCAAATGGAGTTATTGGAACAGAAGGACAGCCGTAGTCCAGTCCAGAGCCAGTCCTCAGCCACCGCACGGCGGCTTTGGCCAAGCAGCCGGGCTGCTCAGCGGGACCTGCCTGCCTGGGAGACACGGGCAGCCCAGGACATCACAGCCGGGATGTCCACTTTGGGACCCTGCCCTAGAGCAAGGGACAGCAGGAGCTGTCATCACCCAAGGCTGCGTGTGGCCCGTGCCACTCCTCCTCGGGGTATGGCATCCACAAGTGGCTCATGTGGCCCCGCAGAGCCGGGGGGACGATGCCACATTTGGCATGGGAAATGATATGCTTGGGGTGGGAAGTCTTCTGGCTTTGCTCCTGCAATTTCTCTTCACCCCTTTCACTCTTTATAATCCTAAAATCACCCCAAAATTTCCAAATTCCCTTTGGGTAGCTCTCCTTTCTGACTTCACGGTACAGTCTTCCCTTGGCTGAGATTTAGCTTTTAGCATCTTTGCTCTAGTAAGGATCCCTCCGCGTCAGCATTGCGAGGAGTTTTGGCACTGCTGACCAGTATCTCCCTTATAATGAGACATCCAGTGCTGAGCCTCGGAGGATGGCAAATGCGTACAAAGAAAAAATAATTCAAAGACACAAGACAAAGGGATCTCTTGGATGGGGACCAGCACATCTGGGGAAACATCTTTGTTTTAGAGGGGGAAGAGAGCAGAAGGGAGAAAAAGAAAGAAAGAGAGGAAAAAGGCATCCGGAGCCGGATTGTTCCTCGCCTGCAGGTGTGTGTGCGGGGAAGGCAGGGCAGCACCGTGCATTTTTGACATTAAAAGCATTGCAGGCTGGTCACCTTTGGCTGTTCACTCCACGCTCCCTCCCGGGGTGTTGTGTTCCCATGCCCACAGGCAGCATTCTCCGTCCTTTTCTCTTTTCCCCCACCATCTGCCGTTGCAAATTCCCTGGAGCGTCTCCCGCCCCGGCATAGAGTTTCAACCCGGGGTAGAAAACAAGAGGGAGAGAAACCCAAACCCAAACCCAAACCCAACCTGCGGCAGCACAGGGAGGGACAGGACCTAGCTTGCGCCTGTTCTCCATCACAGTGTCATCTTGCCTCTCTTGTCGGGTGCTTCGGGAGTACCCCTGGGTGCCAGTGGGCGCCGGAGGCTGCTTGTCCCAGGCTGGGGCAGGGGAAGGATGGGGAATGCTGGGCTGTGCACACAGTAGGATCCTCTTTCCTTGTATGGCCGGGGCCGGCGGCGGCACGGTCTCCCCTAACCCCATTGTTTCAAATTACAAAGCTGCCCCGATCCCACTGAGCCACCTCAGATCCAAGGAAAGAGCCGGCAGCTGCTTTGAAATCTAGACTGGAGTGTCTCCAGCAGGCAGTGCTTAAAACAACAGCTGGGCTCCCTCCCCATGGGACTCAGCACCCCGGCCCCAGGTACCAGGGAGGGGACCGTGGGCTTGGAGTCCCTGGGGTAAGGGAAAAGGGCATTTGGATCTGGAGCAGGGCTCCCACAGACCCCAGGGCAAGCAGCAACCTCCTGCATCATGCCTGGCCATTACCCATCTCCCTTAAGGGGCCGGAGAAGACCCTGTGTCCTGGCGAGCGATGCACAGGGGTGCTTTCTTGCATCCCCATGCACTTTGGTCCCTTTGCATGGCCCGTGCCAGTTGCCATGTGAGACGTTTCCTCCAGCGTGTGTTCAACCCATCGTCTCCTGATAGAGAGCAATCGCAGGCAAAGGTCTGGAATAATTACACTTATGCCAAGCTTATTGCCCTAAATTGGGCTTAAACCCTTTTGTGCCCACCAGTGCCTCCAGCACACCCTCCCAGTTCTTGGGCTACTTATCCCTGACCTTGAGACCCTCTGTGGTGGTGGGAGCTGGGAGAGGGTGGAAAGGGGGCACTGGGGGCTGGCAGTCCCAAGGGCTGATCCAATTCTTCACGCATTGTTAACTCCCCTCAGACTGTCGGGGAGGAGAGCACAGGGCCATGGCTGGGACAAACTTGGTCATGCTCGGCCACATTCCTGCCTTCAAAAGGGCCCGGGGTGCCTGGGCCTCGGTGGACAAGGGCCCCAGGAGATCACATTACTCAGGGCTTTTGTAGCCTTAACAGCTGTGACGGCATAGCAAAAAACTATTAGTGTGCATGGCTGTGTGCGCAAGAGGGTCGGGGAGACACCACCCTCTCCAGCTCAGCCTGGCATTAATCCCCCTAACAGATTAATGACGCTTAGTGCTTTGAAGAGGAGAAAAAGGAGATGGGAGACTAATTGGGGAGAACAGCAGGACGAAAGCCAGCGTATACTCCCCCCCCAAAGCCCTAGACAGTGTTTGGGGAATCAGTTTCTCCCTTGGGGAGCTCAGGGTGTCTGCATGGGGAGCTCAGCCTGCACCCAGGACCACAGCCGGACGGAGTTGAGTGGGTGAAACCTCCTTTGGGGTGTTCCACCGGGCAGGATGGGGTGACAGGGACCAACGGTTGTGGCTCGGTGCACACCTGGAGCCACAGATCCGTGCCCCGTGTTCCTCCAAGGATGCTAAGCTCCCACCGCACACTCAGCCCATGCCAGAAGCCAAATTCAGACCTGGTCTGGGCAGCCTTAAGTCCTGGCACGCTCGTGCCTCGGTGCTACGAGCAGCCTGAACAAACGGGGGCTGTTTGCAGAGCAGCAGCAGGAATGCTGGCCCCGAGCCCGGCGCGCTGCAGGGCCGGCAGCTCCCATCCCCTCCCCGCTGCCAGCCTGCTCCCTCAGGTCCCATGGCCCTGGGGGAAGGAAAAAGGCTTTATGGAGGCTGGTGGGCAAAGAGGAGAGGATTTGTCAGTGCAAACAAGTCAGCTGCTGTGTTTAATAAGCACCGACAAACCTGCTTTGGAAGTGTGTTGGCTGCCCGACGAGATGTACCTACCCACGCTGACAGGGGTGTGGCAGTAGCCCCATCCCTAAAAAGCTGCCAGGCGTCATTCTAGCTGCAGCAGTCTCTTCACCGGTGTGGTCCCTCCTGCTCTGTTGGCATCCCACCAAGCTGTTACCTTCCTGCAATTCCCGATGCCCAGCCAGGCTCTGAAACGGGTGCGAGCTGGCGGTTTCCCAGGGTCTTGGGCTGCGATTAGAGAGTGTGCTCAGCTCTGGCTTGAGGGCCATCAGCAGGGTGCTCTGCCTGATGGCTTTTATGGTTGCTTCCTCCCCTAATTAGAAACACGCAGCCACCAATTACCAGCTCTCTCCTCGATACCTGCATGAGAGAGACCTTTCCCAGAACTCAGCCTTGATCAACCACCACTCTGCAAACACTTGGTGGGAAAAGGGTCTCTCCCCTTCTCCAAGGATCCAGCCAAGGGGCTTTTTATTTGCATTCACCATCCTGGCCATGATTATTGCTGCAAAGGTTGTTGATATTTCATCCATGCTTCCCAATAGCCCTTTGCAAAGGACTGGCACCAGAAGACCAGGCTGAAGACCTCCTAAGCTAAAAAGCACATGTTTCTACACTGAGTAGTCTGGGGACAGGTTCCTAAGCTGGGATGGCAGCAGATCTAAGTCTCTGGGTCACAGGCAGTTGATGAAGCATCCGTCACTCAAGCGTTAGCTGCTCCAGCCCCCCACCCCGCCTGCCCTGCAGCATCCGGACCTTCTTGGCCCATTCCCTCTTCCCAAAGAGGTACGAAAGCTCCTAGGACCAATTTACCCCATCTGTGCAGCCGGGAAAGCATTTAAGGCTTGGCGGTGTATCAGGGCCACTGCAAGTAGGAAAGAAAAATAAACAGGCACAGGATCTCTCTGCAAACCGGCAGCCCTGAGAAGAGGAGCCACCAGCCCTCGGTGCCCTGGGAGGGTGGGTTTGTCAGGTTCTGGGTATTGTTGCTGTCATTTGGGTTTTGCTGGCACAGGTACAGCTGCAGCCTCTGTGCTGGATACATAAACACATCTGAAACCTGCACATCAGCTGTCATGCTTCCTAACCCATTTTTTCTCTGAACTTGTTCTACCCCCTACTCAGTGGGCAACCGGCTTTGCCACCCCCCTGGCCAAGAAATGCCTCTGAGGCAGTTTGGGCCAGGGCTGCCTTCCCTGATCCTGCCCTCCCCGCTCATCTGGGTGTTCCCCCCTGCTCACAAAGGGGTTCCCAAGCATCTGCAGAGATGCTCTGGATGTGCAGGGGCATTTATAATCTAACTGACTTCTGTAAACATCACTACACTCCTCGTTGCACCATCAGCACTAAAATCCCCGTGGGAACCTTGGCTCTTCATCCCATCGTGCCTCAGTTCCCCATTTGTACTCCAGGACCGCTGTTCCCAGAGGCATGGGGAGAAGCTTTGTGGACTTTCCCTCCTTCCTCTGATGCTCTGGTACTTTCCTTTTACCTGACTCCCTCCCGACTCCCCTGTTTGGATATAACTGTGTGCACCTCTTCCCCACTGAGCTGATGAAAGACTCTCCCATTCGCCCCGTCACCCTCCGATGCTCCATCACAGTGAGCCCCTGTTTTGCAGAACTAGGAATTAAAGTGACTGGCGATGCTTTCAGGCTCATCTAACGACTTCCAGAGCCTTAATTTAATTTAATTACCATCTCCTTATCTTAATCATCCCGCCTGTGTTTATAAACAAAACACTGACTCCCTGCCCCACGGGCTGCAACCTGAGCACGGCACCTCCCATCTGCACAACTCATTACATTCCTCGCGCGGCCCATCTGCCAGATGTCCGCAAGGAAGCCCGTGCAAGCCGCAACTGGAAAGCCGGTGCAGAAAAGGCGCTGTGTTAACCGCTTGGCTTTCATCCGCCAGCCCAGATTTTCCTGGAACACCCTCTTTGCTCCATGCCCGGGGTGAGGTATTTGGGTTGGGGTTGCTCAGCCCATTCCCCGCTCTCCTGTTGGGGGTGGTGGTTCCCGCTGCTGCCAGCTCGGCCCCAGCCCCTAGTTGGGATGTTTATGCCAAGCAGACAGCCTGGCTGGTTGATTTTGGGGAAAACCGGGATGCCGTGAGCATGAGTGGTGTCTGCAAACTGCTGCCCTGCAAATATTCAGCAGAGAACGTGCGATGAGCCGTTCTGGGCAAAGCTGGGCTCCTGGCGATGCCTCGCTCCTCCCAGCAAGCAAGGTGCCATGGCTGGAGCTCACACGGTAGCTCTGCAACCCCAAAATGACCCCAGAAATGGAGAAAAAGTCACTCCCTGCGCAAACCTGCTTCTCCCAGGGATGCTGGTGGTCCCTCCTGCCTGGTTTAGAGCATCTTCTTCCTGCAGCACGGATGTGGAGTAAACGATGGTGCAGCTGAGTCCGTCCCTACCCCATGGACTTCGAGGCCCTGTTCTTAAGGTTCTCCCTGTTGCTCCCAAAGGATGTGCATCTTTTGAAAGTCTGTCTCTTCCCTTCTAGGTAATCCTGATAATCTCAGCTACAGCTGAAGAAAGAGCTGGAAATCTTCTAGTAGAGCTGTCATTTGCTTTCTCTCATGACGTTGATTTTTAGTCCTTCAAGAGCCCGGATTCTTGCCAGTCAGGACAAACATCACTGAGATAACCCCGCTGTTATAAAAGGTGAGGTGAGCTCCTGCTAACCGAAGAGACTCCTGTAAACACCAGAACAAGGGACTTGGCTCAATGCAGGCGTAAAAACAAACTTTGGCTTTGACTTCAAAAGCCTCAGAGTTTAAAAAGCAGTTATGATGCAACCTCCTTTGTATGCAAGTGGGGATGGTAATGCCAGTTTCTGCAGGAGGGTGGGATGTGCTGGCTGGCCCAGGGGGGCATTTGCAGAAGGCTTTGCAAGCCCGGGGTGGTTCAGTGGCAGCGGGCCCAGGGAAAAGGGCATCCCACTCCCGATGTTTGGATCCTGCCTTCTCTGACGGAAATGAAGCTGCTGAAGGGCTGCTTGGGTCATGGAGGTACGGAGACAAAAGAAAATATCTTGCTCTGCTTTCTCTCTTTACTGCAATACTTGCGTTGCTCCCTGGGCTTTCCTCTGCCCCATCCTCTGGCCAGCTGCAGCGTGGCAGAAGCACAGAACGTTGATCTGCCGAGATGTGGTGTAGCTCGGATGAGTGACCAGCTTAAAGCCATGTGCTGGGAAGAGGTCTGAACCAAAATATAAAAATTAGCCCTTTTCCCATCACTTGAACCCTTGACAAATTTGCCTCCATAGGGCAGGCTGTGTGGCTAACTGCAGTTTGTATCTTTTGGCCCAAAACGCTTTGAATAATTGTCCCTTTCTTGCAGAGAAAGCAACAGTAACTTTGGGTTGCTTTGTTTTCCCGACATGCTGATCTCACAGCACATCCCGGGTCCCAAAAGCTCCTAATTCATTTCCATGGTGCCAGGTCCAGGACCGTCACACACCTCAGGGACCAGGGGATGCTGAAAGCACAGCCAGCCGGCGTCCGACAGCATCTCTCCTGGAGATGGTTTCCTATGCCCTGTGATTTAGACAGCAGCCAGGGAAATGTCCTGGTATCTGCCATCTCAGAAGACATATTCTGGAAAGGTGCACCCGTGAGGTCAGGTGCATTTGGTTGGGTAAGAGCAAAGTGAAGTCTGAAAAAAGGTAATATCTTGCATTAGACTGATGGATAAATCAGGAAGACCAGGCTCCCTGGCAGCACTTTGAAGGTGTTTGTGCAGCTTCTCTCTGCAGCTCAGGTTGCAGCACTGATTTAGGGGAAGATTGGTTCAAGTCCCTGCAGACAAATCCTTTCCCAAGAACTGCAGCCTCAGCATTGCCCCGTGTCCTTGGGTGGACATACCACCGTCTCCATCAGCAGAGGCAGGTTAAACCAGAAGCTCATGGAAAAGAGCTGCATGGCAAGAGCTCTCACTCCCCTGCAGCACCAGGGAGCACTCATGCCTGCTGGTAGCAGACACATGGGACCATGAACAGCTTAGAAAAGACCACATACAACCATCTTCATGTCCGACATTATGTTCCCCAGGCATTTATTGGGGTAAATGAGATCAGAAAACCCTCTTATGTGGTCACAGTGTTGTCCTCTGTGCAAAAGAGGGGAGCTGGGGCAGAGCATTCGTAGCGAGCTGTTCCCCTCGTGCTGGTCGCTGGCAGGAAGGACACAGGTTTTTCCTATTATAGCTTAGTCATGGGACTAATAAAGCCACTTTAATCATTGTTCGTCGCTTGTACACACACGCACACAAAGGCATGCTCAGAGCTAAAGTGCAGAGGGAGTCAGCACCTGGCAAAGTCATTATTGGCCACTCTAATTTATTTCTAATCTGATGCTAAGAAAAAAAAAAAGTAAAATGCAAACTGGTGCCAAGAGAAGAACTTGGCCCACGTGGGAGGAAAGGCTACGATGGAGGTGTGCAGAGTGGAGAGGGAAATTGAGGCAGGAGAGGGTGCAAACCACTCTGTACACAAGTGGGATGGCCCAGAGGGGTGCAGTGGGGAGCCCTCGCCATGGTGAGGGGGGTCCCAAGGCGTGTTATGGGGCCGAGGTGTGGATGGGGCGCAGGGGACACCATGTCCCCACGTGCTGCTTCCTCTTGCAGGGGATGGAAATAAATATTTCAGTGAAACCCAATTCCCTGGTACAAACGGCAGCTGCTCCTGGAGATCTCTGACACAGACCTTCTCAGGTGTGCCTGAGCTGGACTCAAAACTGCCTGGGTTTTACTTAAAACCTGTGTCTAGACTACTAGGTTTAGTGGAAAGCAGAGCTGCTTAGACTCCTTCTCCCCCTGCAGGGTCCCCACCTCTTTATTTCAGATATCCCGCCAATAAGGCTGACTGCAATAAAAGCTTATCAACCCATAAAACGCACCCTCCCGAGCACATATTCCCAGGGCAAGGCTGTGATAAGGGGTTCAAATACAGGAAACAGCAGAGAGAGTTTAACAGCAAAGGCATTTAAGGGAGGTCCTACAAAAACAACAGCCCGTCTGTGCATTAAACAAGGGATGGGGTGGATGGCACCCATCCCTCCAGCGGCGTTGCCCGCGTGTCTGTGGGGTGTGATGGAGATGGGGCAGGATCTGTCCCGGCGCTGTGCCAGGCGCAGTGTCCCATGGGCGATACGCTTGGGTCAGCATCCCTGTTTGAGCTTTTGATCCCACAAGGGTTGGGTCCAGGGACACCAGGGTGAGTGCAGTTGGTGGTGACGGTGACTGCCGTACGTGGGACTGAGCGAGGCAGGGAGGTTACCTGAGGGAATCACATCTGGCAGAATCCAGTAAAACCTTTTCCTTTTCATTTTTTAAATTTATTGCAGAATAACACATAAAGCTCAGTAAATATTATTCAAATATTTGTGAAGTCAGGGCTGGTGTGCTCACATCTGACAGCAGCTTCCTTGCGTCCTTTCTCTGAGCTCGGAAAGATCAACCCATCGGAAAGGAAAATACTTCAGTGACATGTTTACTTTTTTCACAGCTTGTTTTCTCGCCTGGATGGGAAAGCCTGAGGCCATCAACAGGGTTTAAATCCCGCTAGCCTGCTGCGAGCTGGCAGGTGGAGGTACCCGCCACGGCATGCAAGAGTCCCTCACCCCGTCTCCCAAATGCTCTCTGCAGAAGTTAAAGATTTAATGGCAGTTAGTGCAGGGGATGGTGTGTCGTAGTCTCCATTTAAATATTTCAGATGATCTGAGTGTTCATTCCAGCACAAAGTTGTGCCCCTTGGTATCCATTCATTTGATCTTATCCTGCTTTTGCCTGTTGACCCAGGAAACCCTCTCCCATCTCAACCCTGATGTTTAGGGATACCATGATCATCAGCCAAAACTCTTCAATATATAATGCTAAAATGAATAACACCCAATAAATAAACTGAGTTTCCCCACCACTCTATCTGCGTAGGCAATGTTTTCAGTCCTTGAATCACTTCTGGGGCTCTTTTCCTGGACAATCCCAATGTGCCAGCCTCCTCCTTGGCTAGGGGACCCCAGAGCTGGGGACCCCGCTCTCCCTGCACTCACCCCATGGCCACAGCCATGGCAAATAAAACCTCCATCCTCCCCCACCGCGTCCAAGGACAGTGGTTGCCCTCACAGCTGCTGCGTTGCACCAGGGACACAGTCAGAGTTTCCACAGTACTTTGAAACCACAAATCTGGGGACCCTGAGAGTCTGGGTTACCTCTGAAGGACCACAGAAACATTTTTAGAGGTTGTCCCACTAAAATAAGGCTAAAACCCATGGTTCTGCCATGGCTTTCACATGCTTTGTTTCCCGAGACAGAGGTTGTCCCATCCTATAAATACCACCTTCTCTTTTTGTTTCTAGACTCTTTATGTGGTTGTACTAAAAGAGGCAGTTTTGGCTTGCACTGAGTGAGCTGGCTTATTTTGTAACAGCCGTTTACAAATGTTATCAGAAGGGGTTTGGTTTTTTCCACCGAACAGGTAAAACTGGGGAGGCTCAAGAACCAATTTCTTTGCAGCCCCACTGGAAAGGCAGCTGCACGACCACACTTCCCCAGGGGAGCTGCATCTCCCAGCCCGTAGCCAGCCCTGTTTGCCCTCCCATCAGGTGAGCCATGATGCTTTTGCATCATTAGCGTTTGTCAGTCTACCTAAGCAGTAGAATCCACTCCAGCTCCATTTCTACCATGGCCAGATGCCAAGTCACACCGCACAACCAAGGCTGTTGCATTGACAAGATCATCTTTATCAGCCCAAATCCTAGCCCTGTAGAAATGAAGAAGTTAACAGAGATCTATTTTCATCATTTTCTGGGATTGGCATCAGTTACACCCCTCCTTTAATTAACTACATGTTGTTTTGTATTAAAAGCCATCTCAGTATTTCAGCTGTGATGGATGCCAAGCTGGCAGCCTCTGAATAACCCGAGGGGCCTCATTGCCCTTTCCAAAATACTGACTTTCTGGACCTCCTCCCAGCCTGGACATAGGAGCAGGTTTTGGGTCTGGGAGACCAAAAGGCCCACACTGCCTTTCACAGCACAGTGCCACATCCCTGTGCTAAGGTGATGGGCATTGGTGAGCACTGGTGGGACCACCTCCAGGCATGGTCCCTGGGGAGCAGGACCCGGAGGCACATGGTGGTGTGGACGGTGTCTCCCTGGGATTTTTCCAACTCTTTCCCTTTGCGAGTGGGGTGAGGATTTGACCTCAGCCCTTCCCAAGTGCCGCTCTTGAGCGTTAATCCGACAGGGTGCCTCTGTTTCCATGACCCTATTTCCACCCTCAGTGTTACACTCCACTCCAGCTCCATGAGCTGTTCCAGATGTTTTGGAAACCCCCTCACAGTTTGGTAAAAGCTCCAGAAAAAAACATAATTCTCCCAGCAGCCAGATCTAAAGGAGGAGGAGGAGGAAGAGAGGCAGAGGATGTGAGCATAGCCATGGTCGGATGACGTCTCCCAAGGCTACAATCCACATCAAGTACAAAACAGGATTGATGAAGTGCTGAGGCAGGTCAGAGCTACCCCACATCACTCTTGGAGATGGAGGCTGAAACCCTGCAGCCCCTTGCCTTTCCCATCTGTGGGAGCTTTGCTCTTGACTGTGCCTGCTCCCCAGCCCTGAGGGGTTGGAAACCAGCCATCAGCCATGGCAGGAGTGGGGAACATGGATACAGCACATTCTGGAGTTGCAGCTCTGTCCTCAGGTCCCAAGCGTGCCTTGGCTTCTTCTGAGCTGCTACTGAGATGCAGATGGAGCTTCAACCCCGCTTCCCAGAGCTGCTCTACGAGCAGGAAAATTACAGCCAAGGTGTGGATGGGTCTGGGTCGAGCCTTTCGTGGATTAAACCCTTCACAGGGCATGTGACATCCCCCCACACCGCGCTTTTGCTGCCAGTTTATATCCCTTCCTTTTGCTGAAATCTTGCACTAACAAAGTCCCTCATTTATAAAGTATCCCTTCACCTCCCCGCTGAAAAACTCACACTCTGCTCTGTTCTATCCATAACTATATAGAATCAAACTATGTATAAATCCAGCACCAGAAATAGAGAGGGTCTGAATCAGCAGCCTGGATTCAGCCTCCACCCAAGTCAGGAGTCACTGGAAGCTGGACCTGCCTCCAGACTTTGTGGCTGGAGCCCATCTGCAACTCTAAAAGCCAAAATGAAAATAAAGAAGAAACCAAATAACATGGCATCTCCTTGCCTTGACCGCAGGCTCCCTGGGGCGGTGACTGTCTTTTTGTTTGTCTCAAGAAGAACAATTTTACTGTCTGCAAATGAGGAGCTGCAAGGGGGTCAGAGAGTCTCGCTGCGGGAAGGGGCAGAGAGGAGCAGAGCTCCCGAGGGAGAGCTGGGCTTCTTGCGCCTCCAGCTCTGGAGGAGCAGGCAGCAGGACGGTCAGCAACAACCATGGCTATAGGGAAGGCTACACTTCCCCTTCTTCATTCCTAGCACCACTGTGTGTCCCAGAATCTCCCCAAAATGTGGTACTGTTGGCTACCACCTCCTTGGCTTCCCCTGGTGCAGTCCCAGGCTCCGCAGTGCAACCGCAAGTCCTGGTAGCTAGCCCTGTACTGTCACCAGGGAAGGGGATGGAGGGGATCCAGGCAAAGGAGATCAGTGTTTGGTTAAAGGCACCTCCCAGCCCCTGGGCAGGTCAGGGACCGAGGGGTCTGGTAAGGCGTTTGGTCCTTTCCAGCTGAAACAGGCCCACCTTCGTCTCGGGACACGAGGATTTGCAATTTAGTAAGTTGAACTTGCGTCTCTCGGTTTGAGTATCCTGGTCACATCAGGAAAGAAATGCATTTAGTTCCCTAAATGGGAGGAGGTTTTTTGTCATCGTCGTCATTTTTCTAGTTTCAGTCTTTGTCAGCAGCCCTTCCTCTTCCTCCCTGCCCTCCAAAATAGCAGAAAGCTGCATCCTCCTCCCCAGCTGCCTCTTGCACGTTGCTACAACACTCCGTGCTTCTCCTCAGCCAGCAGCCCTGTGTAGCAAAGGTCAGAGCCCACGTGGAGAGGACCAAGTCCCCAAGCTCAGGGGTTTGTCGACTTGGTGGCCTGAGGCACATATGTGTGGGTTCTTGCTGGTACTGGTATTCTTTGGATGTGTGCCAGGCTGAAAATACCCTTCCCACCGCTCACCTCTCATGTGTCGTCCCAACTTCTCCCAGAGGCTGGGATGGGAAGTGGACCCTACATCCCCTCTGCAAAAGTCACAGTCCCTTTACACCACTGATGTGGCAAGGCAGATGACAGCCTGGTGTCTTTAGTGCAGCACGACCAAGAGAAGAAATCAGTGGTGGTGCAAGGTGTGGGTTAAATGCTCAGAGATGGAGGAAGAACATCCTCTGGGCTCCAGAGCTGCAAGCCTCTCAGTTCCTAAACCCTTTTCCTTGACCAAACCCAGAGTTCCTCCTCCACAAATACCTCTGAAATCCTTCTAAGCTCCCTGGAGATCTCCTTGGGGTGGAGTTCATGCTTCCATCAGCAACTCCAGGAGCCCCACATGATGCCCATCCTATTGTGTCCCCGCACTACCCACCGCCCATCTGCCTGGAGGCAAAACTGCTCATCCTGGTCGGAGGCAGCACCGTCTCCGGCATGTCTTGCCAGTGCCAATGGATGGTGGGTCTCCGGGCAGAGCTTTCCAGGCTGGCTGCCTGCTGGGAAGGGGCTGTGCTGTCTCTGGGCTTGGTGCATCTTCGTCCTGGGTAAATATTATTTGCACTTTTGTGTGCCTGGGAAAGATCACCCAGGGCTGGGCTGAGCAGCCGTCTGGAAGAGGCTGGAAGGTTTGTGACACTGGTGGTCTCATCTTTTTCTCCTCTTTTAGCTTTTTATGCTTCCTTTGGTGCCAGTTGCCATCTGACCCCAAACTGGATCTTCTCTAGGACCCAGCCTGTAGGACAGCTATTTTCAGGGCTGATGGGGATATCAAACATGGGTATGGGAAGGTCTGCACGATGCCAGCACCTGACTATAATTCCTTATTTTAATAAATCTCAATAAAAAATTGTGGAAAAGCAGGGCTACACAAATTCTGATGTCCCCAGACCCGAACCATCCTCATGAAACCTGCCAAGAGCCAGCAGGGCTCCAGTGCATGGGATGCACCTGTGTCTGGCTGCTCCCTGAACCCCAGAGCATCCCCAAACCTTGCAGATCACCTCCCTCCTTCCTCCCCAGCTCCAGGCTTCCCTCTCCTCTGTGTCTTCTCCAAACCCACCTGCAGGCGCGCGACTGCAGCTCCAACCCACGCGTTGGTCCCCAGGGGAGGAATCCAGGCTTTGATATGTGGAGCGTGGCCCACCTGTGCCATGCTCAGGCCTGTTGCCATGAGGTCTCCCTGGCCAAGGAGCTGGCATGAAGCTTGCAGGGAAGAGCATCAGCAAGAGATGGTCATGCCGTTACTTGTGCGCATAGCTGAGTGCAGCAGAGCACGCTGCCAAGCTGCAGCCCCTCTAGTGATGTGCCTCCTCCTCCCCTTGTGTTTTGGGGCAGTAAATCATTCGACACAGAATAAAAGCTGCTCAGGCTGAGGAAACGTGGCCCTCGGAGACTAGCTTCACCTGGGAAGCTGCTGGGAAACACTTCTGAATTGGCAAGAGTTAGCAGTGAGGCGATGGGGGATTGGGGGGGTGGCTTCGGCAATGCTGACGCCATTCTCCAGGAACCAGGAATTCAACATAAAACTGAGCAGGGAGAGTTCACACATATCCCCTCCTCCTCCTGAGGATCTGTCATTGCTTTAGCCCTGAGCCAGAGACCACCATGGAAGGACATGCCGTACACCCACACACGGACTCTGAGGAGCACGGCGAGGCCCAGCGCCAGCTATCCTCCTTCCCCATTAATCACGGGGAAGAGGGAGACAGATGTCTCCCCGGGGAGTTTGGAAGGTATCACCGAGCAGCAGGATAAATCAGGTCCCTACATATACAACAGGGCAATTATTTACGGATGATCAAATATTGGCTCTAGGAAGCCCGAGTAATAAACAACAGCCCATGCCAGGTCGTGTGTTTACCTTCCGCCTGCACGTCTCAGTGCTAGGCAGGAGCGATGGGTCAGGACCAGCACCAAACCCACCACTCCTTTCCAGCTGGTGCCACTGGTGAGGGCAATGGGACCTGCTTTGACATAGCTTTACTGCCTTCTCCCCAGGGAACTGAGCAAGAAACGATGAAGTCATGGTTCACAAAGCCTGGCTGGATAACGACGCAGCAGGTATGAGTACCAACGGGCTGGGATGTGCTGGCTGCAGTGATGTTTGTGTTGCAGCATGTGTAGTTGTCCTGAGCCAGGGAAGTAGAGGTAGATACAACCTGAGCTCAACCACTCTCTGCCTCATGCCTTTCACCTCTGGAGGACCTTGCCTCGGTTTCTGGCTGGAGCCTGGCTGTTCCCGTGACATGAGTAGCAGCAAGGTGGCAGCAAGCAATGCCTGGCGGGGATGCCTATATAAGAGCAAACTCGAGCTCCAGATCATAAACGAAACCCTCCTCTTTCATTTACTCATCTGACCTGGTGGTGCTTGAAGCTGATAATGCTGGTTTCCTTTTAAGTGGAGGCTAGTCATAAATAAAATAAACCAGGCATGCTTTGTGTTTCCACTGCCTTGCCTTTCATCCCCGCTCCTCAAAGCCGCGTGAAAGGGAAATCCTGAGCGGCAAGCGGGAGCTGTGCTGGGGACAGCAGTGGCTCCAGGTTTGGCCTCAGTTGCACTTGTCCTGGTTCACGGCCCCGGCGTGGGGTGGGATCGCCTTCCCCTTTCACCAGCACAGGGGAAGAGCGCAACGAGAGGCAGAGATTTTGCTTGCAGTGATTCACCTTCATGGCACTGCCTGGGACTGAACCAGGCTCCTTTTCTCACTTACCGGCCAACAAGCATAAAAGCAGAATTTCATATCGAGCAGCTTCCAGACGGCTGCTTGGGGAGAGGACGTGCCCTTCCCTTCCCCAGCACCAGTGCCTAACTGGGAGGATGATGGGACATACTAACAAGCGGCCAAAGAATGGAAAATCTGATTAATGCAATGGCCCCAGAAGCCGCCAACGCCAAGGCCGTTCCCAGCGGCTCGTTAGTGGAGCTGCCACTCCAATGAGACGCGTGATGCTCGGTCAACACCAGGCAGCGTGTGCCGGGGGGGGGTGTTAGCTTCTCCCTGTTTCTCTTGCCACCTTACAGGGTGTGATGTTTTCTTTCCTTGCTCTCTGATGAGCTGCCTTGGGATGTTTAGGTTGAGCAGCCGCAAGGGGCTCCTTCTGCAACGCATGTGGAGAGAGACTGAAGTCTCCTTAAAGCAGGTATGAGAGGTGCAGGCTGCAGAGCTGACCCCCATCCCAGAGCAGGAGCGGGTGTTGCATCGGGCTCTTCTAGAGTTAGACCCATGTGTGATTTTTCTTATGATTATCATTTGTCTCAGGGATTTGCCTGGAGTCTCCAGCCCTCTTCTGGCCAGTCCTGTAAAGCACAGCAGGGTGAGATAGATGGCAGAAATATAGAGATACCACAGCTTGTTCCACTGAGGTTTAATTCAAAAGGGTTGTATCCATAAATAGTTTTTTTCTCTCCAGCACTAACCCTGGAGAAGCATTCACACCATCCAGCCCTGGCATGGCACTGAGATGGCCGGTCTCTGGATGCTGCTCGTAGACAGCAGCGCTGGAGAGAGATCCCAAGAAGAGAAAATCAGGAGCAGGGAGCTAACACAGAGCCATAGGTCTGGGGGAAAGGGTATCAGGGCGAGCTGGCAAAGTGACGTGCCAAAACCCTTCCCGGGGTAACACGCTCCCGAGGCGGCGCAGCTGGAGCAGAGGGCTGTCTCCTGATTACACGGGGGAGTTTTAGGAATTCCCTGGAGGAACTAAAATGGCTGCGGAGGAGGTATAAAGACTGCCAAGCGGCACATAAGCAAGTCTGGAGAAGCCTCTCACAGAGGCGTGCGCTGGGGAAATCGCAGCCCCTGATTTGGTCTGATGGGGGATGGCTCCCGGAGACCCGTCTGGATTTGGGGTAACCCTGACTCGCCCTCCAAGAAGGAGCTGAGCCTGCCTGGAGCACACAGCTGGTGGGCAATGCCCAGGAGGCTCTGCTTGCAGCCGGGCTATTGTTTCATGGTATGTTTTTTTTTCTGCAAAGCTATTGTCCTAAAACAAAGAACGTGGGGTTTTAGGAAAGCCGGTGAGTCTCTCTGGCTCCAGAGATGGAGGAAAAGGCCTGAGTCCTTGGGCTGGAGGAAGCAGTCATGGTGCTTTCCCCAGACAGGTAACAGCTGGTGGCTAGATGGGAATGTTCAAATCAAGAAAAAGCAAGGGACTTTGCAATGGCACCATTTGCAGCCTCCTTGCTGTGCCCAGCCTGGCTGGTGGTTAGGGCCCACCACTAAAAATGCATCATTTCTTAGCTTAATCTTAAATTATTCCATAAGGCTACAGGTCTGGGGGCCCCTGGACTAGTCCCAAAAGAGTTAGCCAAGGGTGATTCCAAAAGAAGCCCAGTTCTGGCTGCATCCCTGTGGCCACAGCCACCCTGCTATGGGCATTAGGTACCAACACAGCTTTGCACTTGCGAGTCTACTGGCCACATGTGGCTGCGGGCCAGGAGCACTGGGCTGGCTTGTTTGCATTGGTGTATTTAAGGAATGTGAGTTGATTTGTGATCACAGGCCTCCAGCAGGTATATATCTTTGAGGTTCAGTGGATGCTATATATATGTGTGTGAGTACATATATGGGTGAATATTCACAGGACACAGGGCTGTGAAATAATGTCTGAGGAAATATATATCAATATATATATGCCCTGGCGTGGGCACAGCCAGGTCTGTGTGCTGATGTTCCTGGCTGGCAGAACAAGGCAGATATGGGACAACAGGTACCAGCGTGCGGAGAGTACACCTGGGGCAATATCCAAAGGCACCATTCACATCAGGGCTCAGCTGAGTTAATCGTGGGATGGATGCCTCTTTCCTTCAAGAGCTCACAGTAAAACCTGAGCAGGTGTCAAAAACCGGAGCATCATGCGGTGGGTGAACTGCAGAGCCAGGTAGTGCAACAAGGAGAAAATCAATATATGGTGTGTAGAGGCAAGCACTGTATTCAGGTCCTGAAAGTCCAGGCTGTGTGTCTGGAGACCTCTAGAGACTAATGGAAATAATCACACGTCCAGAAACGCAGCCGGTGTAGCACAGGGGAGCCTTGCATGAAAACTCCTGTGGGAAGTGTGATGCTGAGCTCCTTGCTGAGTGTTTCTGCCGCCTTGTGAGCAGCAGGGAAAAGACTTTGGGACGAACAACCAAGAGCAGGACATGGTAATAACAGCTTAAGGAAAGGTGCAAACTCTGATGGTTGTAAGACCAAATGGCTGGCAAATGCGTAAGCAGGTCTGCTAATGCATCCCCCGCAGTCAACCAAGCCATCAGTTTATCATCTTTTCTATGCTAGACTCCCTCTACCTCTGACTGTATCCATCTTTTCTGTATCCCAGTGGCACATAATCAGTGTGTTTGGGGTTTTTTTTCTATCCATCACCAAAGAGAGGGAAAAGTTATGGCATTAAGAGCTAACCACCCAGTGCTGCCTCCAACGCCTGAGATTTTAAACATATTTCCAGTTCCTTCCTCCTTGCTAAACAGACAGATGCTACGATGGCTTCTGAGCAGTGGCAGAGCAGGCAGAGGGCAAATAAAGGTGCACCTGTAAAACCAGTTGGTATTTGGGCACCATTTACTGGTGAAACATGCATCTTTCCCCAGCAACCTTTCTTGCTCTTACTGAAATGCCAACAGAAAGCAAAGCTTTGAATTTTGGGAAGTGCTGAGCATCTCAAAAGTTGCTGTCCCCCAAAATGGAGCAGTCTAAATACCCCCTGCCTCCTTGAGAGCTCACCTATCTCTCCAAATGTGCCTCCACTTGTATTTTTTGCTTTCTCACAGGGCAGCCCCGCAGACAGCTGTGCTCCCAGTGCCACTTGGCCTGACACAGCTTTTCGCAGCAGGGGACAAAATTCGATGCCTGTTGCTGGTGGTGGCACCAGCAGAGGCTGCGGTGGGAGCTGAATGAGACTCAGCATGACCGGGACATCACCCTGCCAGGACAGACTGCGTGCACAAATTTGTGGCAAGCGCTTGCTTTTGCTAGACAAAATAAAAGGCTACAGCAGCTTCTCTAGAGGTCATGAGTCACGCTGGTCTCTGCACCACGTGGGTGAAATGCAGCCCCCGGGCACAGAAAGGAGCCAGTATTTGTCCCACTATGGCTTTTGCTGCACAAGGTCCTCTGCTATCCCACTGCACCCTGACCTGCCCTGCAGTGCCCAAGCCTTCCCCAGTCCAGTGATTTCATTAGCAGAATTATGATAAAGTTGGCACAATTATTTAGCTCACATATCACTTATTTCCTACGTGCAGGACTGCAATGCCCATGGCGGGTATCTCAAAAGCAGCCCCTTCTCCTTGCAGCCCCTTGCCTGGCTGGCAGGAGAAACAGGCAGGGAAAGATGATTTGGGGAGTGAAAACACAACATTAGTTTCAGGCCAGAAGTAGGGGAGACCTGTGGCTGGGTAAGTTAGAGAGGCCAATGTCCAGGACCCTACAGCAGCCCAAGGAGGGATGGGTGGGATGTCCTTGGCCCTGCCGCCACCACCTCAGCACCTCTGCTGCTGGCTCGCAGCTCCCTTGCACATCCCGATGCTGCCATCTGTAGCACAGGGCTCTGCACCGGTGCTCCCCAGCACGGCGCTTGGAGAGCCAGGAGCTGAGTGAGGAGACCACAGCAGGGCTCAGCTTCACAAGGTTTGGTTTTGTAGGAGTCCAAACGGGCAAATCCCAGCCTGGGATTTGGTTTTTTTAGCCCCGAGAGAGGCTGTTGGCTTCTATGTCCGCTGGATTGCATTTTTAAACATCTGCCAAGGGCACCAGAGCCTGGGATAGTAGCTCTTATTCTGCTTATCTGCTGGAAATAAAATAAACACATTAAATAATATCAGCACTGCAGCCCATACAGTGAGGAGGTTTTAACCACGAAAGCCATGCATTCCTGTAGGACCAGCTGGGGAGCATCGCAGCCTCCCATACATGCAGGGATGGGGTCAGCATCTGGTTTTAATGTATTTACCCTGTGAATAGGGGAGGCATGTGCTGCCATCCCTCCCTTCTCCAGCTCAGCTTCACCCACCCATAGTTAGCACATACTGACTGTCAGTATGAAAACCTCCATCACTGAAATTCGCTTCATCACTACCCATGTCTTGGTGCCTTTCCATGACATGAAATATCGGACAAAGGCTCTCTCGCCCTGCTCCCAAATCCCTGTATTGTCCCCAGCAGGGAGGGGAAAGGCAGGACCAGGGTGTGCTGAGCTCAGCACAGCAGCATCCCGAGCCCCGCCGGCCCCGGGGTGCCGCGAGGTGGAAAAGCGGCTGCGACAGAGCTGGCATCAGCTAGTTTCAGGCCGGGATCTGACCCACAAAGAGGGATCAAAAAGGAAAACAGGAAGAAAAAGCAATCTCTGTTGGTCAGGGTGAAGCCGAGCTTCTGTAGGAGCCACTGTTTCTCTTGTGCCACCTCCCTTCTCTCTGGACCTTGCAGTGGATGGGACTCCCACTATCTCCCCCACCTTTGGAAGTCTCCATCCTCCCTTCATGCATTAAACACATCTGCCTCCCCCCAGATTACAGCCTGAATGCCTGTCCACCCCATTGCTGCTGCACGCCGGCTCCATCACGTCACAGCTCAGGACCGCAGCGGGGCTGGATTAGCCCTGCACGCATGAGTGGGCTGACCCCGCCGGGCAGGGAGCAGGATTTGCTGCTCCCCATCTCCCAGCCGACAGCCGGCTCTGGAAAAGAGACCTTAGCCCGCTGTAGCTGCCAATCCCCCGAGCACGTGGGCTCCTGGCCGGTGGCCCCTATATAGACCCCTCCGGCCACGGACCCGGCCGGGTCTGCGGTGCCGGGGCAGGCGAGCGAGATGGCATTGCGGGTAAGCTCTGGGGCCAGGAGGTGGCACAGCCTGGTCTATCTGATGGGTGACAGCGCGGGGCCAGGCAGTGGGTGAAGGAAAGCGGTACAGATAAAGGCAAGAAAGGTAGAAAGATGTGGGGATGCTATTTGCGGTGCTGCCCCTCTATTTCAGCCCCATCCAGGCTATTGCAAAGCTGAGATCTTTGTGGCTTTTGAGAAATGGCGATAGGACAGATTTTTTTTGTCTCAGTTACGCCAGGGCTGGTCTGGGGTAATGCTGCCCTGATGGCAGCGCTTCTGGCTTGGAGGGTTTAAGCTGAGACCAAAATACAACCGATGCTTTAGCAGAGGAGATCTGTGCTTTGCTATCTGTCTCTGCTGGGACAGCTGGCAGCAAAGAGGGAATTGCTGTTTCCTGCGTATGTGGTGTGTCTTTTGCTGGGATTGTTGTAATGATGACAAGCTAAGGGTCAAAGCAAGGCTAACCTGGGTGCTGCCATCACCACTTGCTGTTTGAAACCGTATCGTCAGCTCCATCAGCCCTCCGTGTTTCACAGGGGGAACACTGGTGTGGTCAGAGCCTTTGAAGGACCATGCATGGGTTCCTAAATCTACTCACCAAAAGTAGCTGGGCACAAGGGCATAAGGCTGGCCATCATCATGTCTCAGCTCCTGTTCGAAAATGTGTATATCCCCGAAATGCATTGGAAGGAAGAAATCATGGCAAAGAAACAGGAGAGTGAAACTGCTGAGCTATGGGGAGGGAAAGCAAGGCATGCAGCTGGCAGTGGAGATGCCAAGGCTGCAGAGATTTTCCCAGTGTAAGCAATAAGTTTGAGAGAGGGGGATGCTCAGAAAAGCAAGATCATTAGAGTGTTACAAAAAGTGGGGTGAAATGGCGAGCAGTTCTTATTAAAATGAGTTATTTAATAAAACTACCAGTTATTCAAAAAGGAACATTTTCCAGCTCGTTTTATGCAGGTTTAACCTTGGAGATGGGGGGAGTGGGTAGAACAGGGGATCAGGCAGGAGCTTGTGAGAAAAGTCACCCATGTAATGCCGGATGAGGACGGGCTAGGTGCCACCTTACACCCATTCCTTGATCAGCCCTTGTCTTTCACATTCTGCTTCAAAATATCACAAAGTTTTCTGCTTTGGATTTCGTATTGCCCAGGCAGGGAGAGGGAGCAGAGCATCTTTGTGTCCTGTTGACAATGAAGGCATTTAGGTTCTTTAAGAGCCCTGGCATTTTTCTCTAAATGGATACAAAATGAAGTTGCTACAACATCCAGTTGATGAGGTGGGATTTGCTGCCCTTGAAGACTTTTGTAAAGAGCTGGGTGGGATCAGGGAACAAAAACAAAATAAAAAATGGAGAAAGATAGAATAACCTAAGCCCACGAGTTTATTTAGCAGTGAGAAAAAGGCAGGGGCAGAGAGTGTGCCTGCATGCGAAGGGGGGAGAAAGGAGAAGACGATGAGAGGGTGAGAAAGATGGAGATGTGTAAGGGGTGAGTGGGGCCATGCACCTCTCCCATCTTGCCATGCTTCACCATCGCCTCCTCGCTGGCAGTTCGAGGCCCTGTACCCAGAGGGAATATGTCCCGGCTGGAGCGTCGTGGTCAAGGGCGAGACCAGTTCCAGTACGAGCATGTAAGGACACAAGCCACTCGCAGCTCTCCTGGCTTGCAAGAGCCAGCAGCATCTCTCCATGGCTCTCCATCACTTCTTTCTATTGCCCTCTTAGGTTTGAGATTAATTTGCTCTGTGATCCTGGAGACCAAATCGCTCTCCACTTTAACCCTCGCTTCTCCAGCTCCAGAATCGTCTGCAACTCTTTCCTCGCCAACCACTGGGGGAAGGAAGAGGTTAATAACACCTTCCCCTTGGAAGCAAAGGAGCCATTCCAGGTAACCCTGTGTCACTCCATGGGTCTCCTCGGGTGGGACGGGACAGGAGCGACCCAGCCAATATCAGGGTCCTCCTCATGGATCTAGCCCTGCCTTTTCTGCCAGCACCACATCCCCTCTCTGGCTCCGGCTCCTGTTAGTATTTCTGTTGTACTCCAATTTGCTGCTGATTTACACCCAGTTCTGGCACAGACATGCAAAGCTCCAGCAATAATCCCTGAATGCTGCGTTTGTTTTCAATTTAGGCTTTGCATTATCACCACTTTCTGCTATCATGAAGTGAAGAACTCAGTTATTCCCTCCTTTTGCCCAAAGTAGAGGTGAACAGTGTGTGTGTCAGCTCTGGCAGAATTTGAAGCGGGTTGCAGATGCTTGTGCCCTGATCTGGGCACTCACTGGCATCGTGACAGCAAGGTCCCGTGAAGACGTGGCCACACGGTGAACCTAACATAGTCTCTTTTTCAGGTTGAAATCTACTCTGACCAGGACTATTTCCACATTTTCATCGATGAAAACAAAATCTTGCAGTACAAGCATCGGCAGAAGCAGCTTTCATCCATCACCAAGCTGCAGATTCTCAATGACATTGCCATTTCTTCAGTGGAAATCATCAAACGAGGCCTTTACTAGAGACCGGAGCTGGGACAGTCTTGCAGACCATTCCCCGCTAAGCTCCTGATCCAGCCAAGGACCATCCTCTCCCCTTCTCCACCCAACACATGCCATCATCACCCAGGAAGATAGCTACACACGTGTCCTCGTAGTGGAAGCGATGGTCATTCCCATCTTAGTGGGACACTAAGACACCAAGTGTCACTTAGCACCCAGCCATGTTGCTAACTGTAGCCCAGATCATCAAAGACCTTCTGCCTCTATGCCTTAGGGTGCAGAACATCTTCGCTGTTGGACAGCCTGACAGATCACTACAGTATGTGCAATTCTGCCTTGAGCAGTCTGGACACCTGAATGTTACCCTAGGAATTGTGTTTGCCCAAGAGTAGGGTGTGAATTAGCACTAGTTCTCAGCTGGCCACATGGTGAGGGATGTAATGGGTGCAGATGTTAGGGATGGAAAGGGACATTTCTTTCCAGGAGCTGGGTAAAAATGCTACCATATTTGCCAATAAAATCAAACAAGGAAATCCCTGCTGAGATGTCCCTCACTGGGCAGATCAATCAAGTTATTAATTCCCTGCAAATCTCCAGGCACCTGGCATGAACAAAAGCTGGTGACTGGGCAGGAAGACACAGGCTGGGGGTTGCTTGGTTTTGGCACTGGGAAAATACTGCCTTTTTCCTTTGAGAGTTAACATAAGATGAAGGTCCCTCGTAGGTAAATCAGGGTCATACGATTCAACTTGCAAGCTATTTCCAGAGATTCCTTTCACCAGCTGAGAGGTGTTTGCTCAGCCTGAGTCCTGCCAACTCCAGGCTTCTTAGACAGACCCTGAGTGATGTAGTGGGTCAGAAAAGGGTAAAAGTTTGAAGGGACACATAAAAGCCTGTGGTCCTTTCACCATACACCAGAAATGCAGGTGGATTCCAAACAAAAGGTTCTGAGTAAATCAGGGTCTAGAAATTATGATAAGTTTGGACCGAACAAAGTGCCATTATTCCTGTAGATAGCCTCTAGCTTTTCTCTTTGTTCTGCTTTTTTGTTTTCTTTTCTCTTCCTTTTTAGTTGCCTTTCAAAACAGTCCACTTGTCCCTTGCACCCTCTTCTCTTTTCCACTCTCTTCCTTGGAGTGCAACATATCTCCAACTCCTTGACCGGGCCACAGCAGGCTAAAAGATGTTATTTTTACTTTGTTTTAATAACGCGCACCATAAGAAGCATAATGTCACAGTGTTAAATCTGAACAGGAACTCACTCCAAAAATGCAATTACAGCTGCCCCCAAATCACTGCTTTGCTCCTCAGACATAAGACAGACCACATTCCTGATGTAAAAGGCAAAGACAATCCTGCCTTGCCAGTCTGTTCCATCAAGGAGAAATCACTTGGTGAGAAGTCAGCTCTGATCCATCCTTGCCTTTGGGTGAGAATTCTGAAGGTCACAGCTTTGCTCCAGCTTTTTTCTCAATGCTCAGATTGGCCATTCCCAACTCTTCCCTCTATTTATAGTTTCGAGGACTTATGAGGAAGAGGTGACTGTATAGCCAACCACAACACATGATGCCACAAAGTTGACATTCATGAGTGCTAAAAAGTTAATAATGTTTTTCCAGACTATAAAGAACACTAACTGGAAACCATCCTGTTCTTGTGGCAAAGAGCACAATGGGAACACAAAATGGTCCCAAGTGGTACCTCCTCCTTCCAAAAAGAACAGAAAACAGGGTTTGGAAATGGCCACAGTCTTGATTGCAGGTCAGGAAGGTTGGGATGGTGAGACTTCCTCTGGCCTGGAATAAATCTGTCACCACTGGGACAAGAGGGTTGGCTCAAATTCTGGTTGTCGTGATGTAACTCGGGCGTTCAACAAGCTTTACTCTTATGGCCATCCCTTCAGTAAAATACACACAAACACAGACAAAATCAGGTCCACTGGGATCTCTATGTCATATGTCTGATAATGCTGAACTGCATTCGAAAGAAATTAGTATTTTTATTTGTGCTTCTTTTGGGGGTGGATAGAAGCAGTTCATTTTTCATGGAGGAAAAGTGATGAAATGATAAGGGTAATACTTTGTACTTATATGGCCGCAAACTCCATCTATATCCACTGCTGCAGAAACACACCACAATTTCATTGTTCTCCAGAAGCGAGCACAAGGAACCGCAGACAAACAGGACAAAAAATATTTCAAGTACAAATAAATAAAGACATGCCACAAAAAATCAGGCAGCGGCAGAGATTATGCCCTGACTCCTGAACATGTTCCCTGCAGCTTCTGCCAGCGGCTGATCTCACTCCATTACCATCTGCACCAAGAGAGCCCAATCTCTCCTGACACATCCACAGCTCTGCTGCTGGCTTTAGGATTTTATCTGCTGCCTCCTCCAGCCAAAACACTCCCAAGGGTGAAGGGGTCTTCAAAGCAGAAGAGGTCTGGGGAGCTACAGAGCATCTCTGGGAGGAAAACTCCAGGGCTGGCTGTTCATAGCTGTTTTGCACAGTTTTATGGGGAATGAGAGATGCCCTCCAAGTCTGTGATCCTCATCTGCCCCTTAAGGAGAAACTCCAGGGGAAAATTAAGTCCCACAATTATGACAGTCAATTAAACTCTCAGGAGGGGGGTTGGCACATCAGACTTGCACAGAGGCATTGCATGCTGATATTGAGGTGATCAAAGGGAACAAATCAATCCTTCTTCTAAATTTTAACCAGCCTTCCTATTCATGACCTGAGGTTTGAAACTGGGGAGGGAACTGATGGAGACGAGCTCCTGCCCAGGGGTAGTTTTTGAAGAGCTGGAGGCCTTTTGAAGGGGAAGGAGCAGAGGCAGCTGGGGATGCAGCTCTGGGAGGGACCAGCATTTCACTGCCCAACCTAAAGGCCAAGCTCAATATTTTTGCTGTGGCCAAGTGCAGCACAAGAACCAGGCTGAAATGCTTCCAGAGAGAGCAATTACTGTGGGATGGGATCCAGACTGTCCTAAGCAGGATCTGCTTATAAAGCAGCAGCTGCTGCCCTTAACACTTACACGAACTGGGGAGGGAGACATGAGAGAGATGTCCCTCAGGAGGCAAAGCCAAGAGGTGACCTCCAACCTGGGCTCTCCTTTTCCTTCTGATTCTCCTCCTTTGGGCTGGATCTGCAGAGCTCGGTGAAATGCTCTGGCTTGTCCCCAGATCAACGAGGGGAAAATCAGGCTCGTCATCCTTTGTGCTTGAGCCGTGCCAGGACTCCCAGGGCCAAGGTCCCCTCTGGCAGTGTCATAGCACTGCAGATCTCCTGGGGAGCATCTGCCGATGCATGATCGGAGAGCGTTCCTTGGTGTCGCTGACACTGCTGGCAATCATCGCATACCCCAGCAGCAAGCACAGGCAATTTCCTCACAGGCTGGTGAGCAAACGGCTCCCACGTCAGCGACAGTCACGTCTCATCAGCAGAGCACCAGCCTGGAGACATCGGACTGAGTGACGCTGTCTCTGCCGGCCTTAGTAAGGGACAGTTGAATATCAGACACTGGGTCCTGCCTTGAAATAGGAAAGGCAGCATGAAAAAGGGCAAGAACTCGTTGCCAACGCAGTGGGAAAGACTTCTAGGAAAGTACAAATAAAGCAGAAAGTCACACAGGTTGCATCTGCCTCATACTCGTTTTCTGACCTGATGCCTTTTTTTTTTTTACATAACCATCCCTCTACAAAATAACCCAAACCAACCCACCAAATTTTGTTGCGGGACCTTTAGCTACTTATAGCTAGAGGGCAGCTCTGGTGAAGAAAGGCAGTTGTTAACCGTTTAACTAACAATTCCCTTTCTCCTCCCATTTCAATGCCACCATGAGCATCTCCCGATGGACAACAGCTGGCCTGCAGCAGAGATCTTCGCCTCTCCACCGATCTGTGCAGCTGTGTTATGGATCAGCTCAGCGATCGTGGACCTACGTCTATGGCATCTCTAATTTCCCACATGCCCCAGGGCCTCTGTTTTCCCAACATGTTGCCACAGAAATAGCTGCCTGAAGTGCAGACCTCAGCAATTACTTTCTTCCTTACAACTCTGAGCCCTTACCCGAGAGGCTGCTTATTCAACAACCATGGCTGTCAAACTCCTTAAATGCTCAGGAGCCACAGGTGTTTGCTGGCAGAACTGAGGAACAGGAAGGGCAAATGTTCAGCCTTTTTCTGAAAAGTATAGAAAAAAAACCCAAAACAAGAGGAAAGGAGGAGTTACTCTTAGTTCTGGCTGGGAACAGGTATTTCTAAGGCACCAGGCAGCCCCATATTGCAGCTAGAAAAGAGCCTCTGCTGGAAAGCAGAGGGATGTTTCTTTTATTGCATTTAAAAAGAGCTTTATAAAGCCATTTTAACTCACAGCATCTTCATCCAGAGCCAGCTCAGACAGGAAAATACACCTCTCGGCCCTGATCTTGCATGCATGGTGGCAGGTCCCAGCTGCAGACATTAAATGCAGGCTGGAGAGGGATTATTTTCTGAAAGAAAGGATCTGCTCTAGAGGTTGAAGAATTGGAAGCTGATGGTATCACTTTATTTGGCAGCTGTGTTATTGTATATCACTGCTGGCTAAGGAAAGGGTGACAAATTAGCCTGATGCCCAAATTTGCTGGCCCTTCGGTTCTGTGGTCTGTTCGAGACCCTCTTGCCAAAGCTAGATGCAATCTATCACGTTATTCCTTCAAGCTATACGAACATAGCTAGCCAAATCTCTGACTTTACCAGAGCACAAGGCAACAGCCTATGGAGATCAGAATGGTTCCTCTGCACCAACACACACCGTAAGGCTGTCTAGGTCTTATAAAGCACTTTAAAACCATAGGGATCCAAGTAAACTATAAAGAGAAGGAAGTTTCATAACACCCTTGTGCAGGTGAGGAAACCAAGGCATGTGGAGGAAAGAAGCAGAGCAGAAAAGGAGGGAAGGAACCAGGTGCTTTTGCCTCCAGCCTGGTGCTCTCACCCTGCATCTCGTGGTCTGGCCATGCAGCCTGTGGGTAGGTTTGGCTGGGACTTTTCGTGATCTGTCAGATGTTGCCCCAAGCCTTCATGAGCTAACAGGCTCTACAGCCTGCAGCACAGCCCAGGTCACACAGGTGACCCAGCCCCTTGTCTTAAATGAGCGACCAGGGCTGCTGAGCAGCTCATTAGCCCAAGGAGTTTTCCATCCATCCGTGCACAGATATCATCGCTGTGGTCTCAAGCTACTAATCAGCATTTTTCTAGCTTGGTTCATGCTCCACCTCGAACAACAACCAAAGAGCCACCAACATCCCTTCATTTTCTTCCCCTTCCTTGATACACCACCTATCCAAAGAAAGCCTTAGAAATTGCTGCATGATTTATTGCACAAAAAACTTGCTGGTTTCAAAAATTGGGAGTAAAACTGAGATGCAGCTATTTCACCTTCCAACCTCCACCTTTGCGCTAAACTCCAGCTATTGTCAGCTTTCATTCTTGAAGTTGCTCTGTGCTGTGAACACACACTGGAAACAAAGACAGACGTGGTCAGTGGTGATGAGAGGGCAGCGACTGTACTTCCAGTAATTTGTCCAAGTCTTTCCAGATGAGTCACTGCACACAGAGAGGTGAGGCATTATTACTAGAGAGAAAAAGTTTACAACTGATCCTGACAGAGTTTAACAACGTCTCACAGCTTTTGCCTGCCTGATTTTCTATGACTCTAGTTGTGGAGATTCCTTCTAAAAGGCTGCCCAAAATAAATAACGCCTCACAGATTGTTTTCTTATCCTGTCAAAACATTACAGCGGGCTGCTGGAAAGCATTCAGACCCAGGATCACATCTCTCCCTGTCTCCCAGCTCATCTCCTCTTGAATCCACAAAGCAGAAATCCTAAGGATTTCCTGACTGGAAGCATAAAATATAGGAAAGCTTATTTTTAAACGCATAACACTCGATCACCAAGACCTTGTTGCAAACATGCTCAAGTTCTAATTCTTACTGCAACCTGATCCCAGGTGTATCTGTTTTGTGACAGCTACCCGCAAAGCATCAGCTAGGCTGAGAGTAAATCATCTTGCTCAGAAAGACAAACTCCCTCCTATTGTAGTCTTTAAAATCCTTATCTCCTCCCCGACGCCAGCAGATCTGGGCCCTGAGAGTGCTTTTCTCAGAGCCTTTCCTCCCTGCTTTTTCCTCTGCAAGCCTCTGCAGCTGGGAAGAGGCAAACAGTGGCAAATTTAAAGCCTTTGTCACAGACTTCCCCCAGATGGCAATCAGCTGATGGAACTGAGAAAGCTTTGTCATCTAAAAAGCCCTTTATTAGCCTGTTGCACCTGGGTATAGAGCACCAGGGAAGCAATATTGTTATGCAAATCTGGCAGCGTTCAGGTAGGGTAGAGGACTGACTGTTAGCAGCCCCGGCTTTTAATATTGGTTTATCTGCCTCCCTCTCAGTAGTATCACTGGGAAACTGCTTAGACCGCTAGAGTCATAACAGGATGAAATGGAGCCCCACAAACCTGGTCAGACCACCAGATCGCCTCAATTACTAAATCTGCTTGATTTGGGCTTTGCTTTCAGTCTGGTTCTAGTGATTCCTCCCTGAGGTTGGCAGTGCCTGTATTGATCAAGAGGGTGAGACCCCCACACAAAACATGGACACGGAGGAAATCCCACCGTTGGTTCAATCTACCCTGGGTCACAGCTCCGGGGAGAGAAGGGCTGGGTGCAGGTAGTGTTAGACAGTTGCTTTGCTTGTCAGCTGCCGCCCCTGTGAAGTCCTGGCTTCTCTTAACGTCTCAAGGACCTGACTTAGTGCTCAGTATTGCTTCAAAATCTTGTCTGTAAGTTTGTGCAATGAATTAGGGATCCACAGCACTGATTTCTCCTTAAAAACCCCACTTTGTTCTGCAGCAAATCTCCATTTAGTGACTCTCTATTTAATGAGACAGAGTCAAATTCACTTGGTCTGGTCCTGTTTTTAAGCAGGGGCCCTGCAGGAGCACGTTCAGCCCTGCATTCCCCAGCCTGCTGCTTGCCTGCACTTCTGCAGAAACCAAAAGCAAAGATATCTGAAAGACAGATTTTTCAATCACACTAATGCCAAAATGGCGTTTCATTGTTCTTGAGCGAGTGAACATCATATCAGACAAATTCTTCTGTACAAAATTATCTTTTTATTTCAGCCACTACATTTCCGGAGCACTCAATCTAAGAGGCTTCCAATAAAAAGGACGGAAGATAAGGAATTTGGCACATATCTGTTTATGAAAACAGACATCAGTGAATATTCTCAGGCATAAAAATGCACACATTCTCCATTTAAAATCCTCCAAAGGACACTTGAAATAGTTTAAATGTTTCATTCTTTGATTGAGAGGGAAGAATAGTGGGAGAAGAAAGGTTTCCATTCTCATAAAAGTAATTACAAACAACAAACATCAATTCCCAGATGTTTTTGATTTGTTTTGTGATTTTATTTTCAAAGAATCTGAAGTGCACTTGGCATCTTCTGTGTATTGTCTTTGTGAGCAGTGTTGGCCTCTTATCTCCTCCTGGATTCACAGCCGCGTCAATGCACTGACATCAGCAAATGCCACGCCAGAGCTATACTGAGGACCTGGACCGCAGCACCAGAAATAGCTTGTGTACCCCCCTAAACCGCAGTGCTGGAGCAGAGATGACATGGGGACGGAGCAGCCACCAGCAGAGGGAGCGGCAAAGCCGGCTCAGTGGTCCCCCAAACCAATGGCACCCAGGTTTTGGGGAGTTTTATTGATGGCTTGGAGATTTGTAAGAAAATGTCCCAGAGAAGGATGGCCACCTTTTTTTTTGTCCAATACAAGTTAGCAAATGGCGATGCTGTTACTCTCTCCTGATGGCAAGAGAGAACCCAGAGAGACAGGTTTCAGTATTACTCCTGTTTGTATCGAGCATTAGAAATTCTCACGCAGACCCTCTCGGGTTGCAGCGGCAGCAGGGTCCCTGGGAGGGGGAAGGAGTGTGCGCAGCACAGGGGCAGATGCCAGGGCTCAGAAATCCTCCCTTACCCCAAGGTCCTCCCGTCTCCATGCCATCAGTCAAAAAGCGCCAGGGGCAGAAGGGGTAAGTGGCAAACAAGGTGGGTTTTATCCAATGCTTTTCAAGAGCGGTCCAACCAGCACCTCCCAGCAAAACCAGTGGGAAACGATTTCACCACTGCCAGTTTTTGCCCCTAACGTCGAGCTGGGATGTGATCCCAGCTCAAGTAACACAAGCAGCACCCAGACAGTCCATCCCGGTAGCACCAATCCAGCCCCCACTTGACTGAGACAAACCCTAATTTTGTTTCATCTCTGTGAAGTGAGCAGATCCCATCCCACCTATCTGCTGGGCAAGCTCGGTGGGGGATTGGGGGGGCAAAACAGGCTTTAGGTCAAATCGTGGCAGCTGAGACACATCAGGCATGTCAGGATATGCACTGGGAGAAAGCTAAGAAAGCAAAGTGCCCTTTCGCTGGGTGCCAGCCACCACACAGGGGGTCAAGGATGCAGCTCCGCTGGGCCCACATGGTGGGGTGTTCCCCAGGCAGTGCAGGGAGTCTGTCTGAGTTCTGTCCCCCTTGTACCCAGCAGGGAGAAAAGTTTATGTGGGGAGAGCACATGAGCTGCTGTAAGTAGATGCGCAACCGGAGGAATTGTTCCACCTTCACAATCTCAAGGTCCACCTGGTCACCAGCATAAGCTGGAAAAGCCTCAGGGTTTCCTGAACTTAGACCAGTTCTTAGGCCCGGGACAGGCAGAGTATCAGTGCGGCTGTGTGACACCCAGATCGTGCTGCAGCAGGAGGTTGTGCTGAGACATCTATACTAAATTTATCCTGCCCTGGGACTCTGATGTGCAGTGGGCAGAGCAGGTTTGGGCAGTAGCAGGTTTGGGAGCTGTTGTGATTTTTTCTGAGATTCTGGCAAAGCCCCAAAGTGTCTGACTCACTCCTCCTCTCAGGTCAGTTCTTCACAGCTGTCACTCCGGTGAGACCAGCGGGTTATTTCTGATGTATACTGCTGTACGGTCACAGTCTAGTCCATTACCCTTGCTGGTGAAGGATGGCTCCTGTCTCCAGTGGGCTTTATTTAGCTTCCACTCCAAAGCTGTTCCGTAAGAGAAGAACCAATGTGAAAAGGGTACACCATTTGTTTTTGTCAGAGATTCTCCATCTTGAGTTATCTGGTGACTTTGAACTTGTTAGAATCAATGAACTTGTTATAATCATTGCTCCTGTCCTCTCTATCGGCTGTACGCAGCGTATAGATTTGTCATTTGTTGTTAGAGATGACTTGGCATTTGTGAGCTGTGTCAATGGATACAAAAGCAGATTCATTCTAATTATACTGAACCACTGATCAACTTAGTAGTCTAGTCTAGTATTTTAAGCCCTAAAGGTTCCTTAGCAGTAAATCGTGCAGGTTCCAAATAAAGCACATGGGGGAGAAAAAAGGAAGTTAACTGTATTTATTAGCTTGAACATTTGGAAGGTAACTACTTGAACAAAATACATTCAAAGATCCCTGGCACATTTCTTCACTCTCTTCTCTTGTATTCTGCTAATACCCTACTAAAACTGTTGACTTAAACACCTCCGTTCTGTTGTTTTCTGTGTGTAATGGCAGGTCTGCTTTAGGGAGGCTGGGCAGTGGCTGGCAAGGACTTGGGTGCATGGAGATTTCCAATTGCTAGCTTCGACCCTGGCCTGCGTAGTTGCCTGTTTGCGACAGATCTATTTGCTTGTGGAGCAGCTGTGAAATTGCAGCAGATTTTAGGTATCCATGAGAGTATCCGTGCATTTCACTGCATAGAATAATGTGTACCTTGTGCTCTGGGCAACACACTATAATTAGTTTGTAGAAGTTGTTTGTCTCTGAAGATCTATAAATACACATACATAAAACTATAAGGGAATAAGAAGTCACATGCTTAAAGCAAATGCATTCTAATGCAGAAGAGCTTTATACGCTGATCACATTCCCCCTACCCCCAAATGTGGTTCCACTGTTGATCTTTCTTTCATTTCACGTAAGGCTGACCAAAAATATTTACTTTCTTCTTTCACATAAATAGACTAAAATGGATGGATGGAGAATTTCCTTCTGGAATCAAGGGCATTCACCATTCAGTAACAAACAGCCTCCACCTGGACTATATTTGTTACCTTGCTCTCTCTCAGAGAAGGCAAAGAAAGAAAGTTAAAAAATAAACACCTCAGGCAGAGGTATCAGTTCCTCTTGGCAAACATTTATTTTTTATTTTTTTTTTGTGCATCATCTAAGTACCTCCGGTCAAAAGCTTCATTTTACAAACCAGCCTTGCTCTCCAACCAAGCCCTTCAACTTTTCCAAGTGACTTTTTTTCCATGACCCACACTTCCCATCCCTACAGTCTAAGAGACAAGACAAAAAGCTGGGTTTCCTTCTGGGGTGCTCCATCCTCGAGTGGATTCCCACCAATACCTGCTGTGCTATTAACCATTGGCATACCGGCCTCTGCTGGAAAGCACAGAAGGAGGGTGGATTTGATGTTCGAGTAAACACTGAACTGCCTGGGTACCTCCTTGCCTCGCTGTCGCTGAGCCCAGGGAAACCCCAGGAGAGGAGAAGGAGGGGAACATCAGAAAGAGTTTGGCGAAGCGCACGCACGTCCCTGCCGGTCTGGTCCCTGCCCTCTCCCTGCCTGCTCCCTGCCCGGTCCTGCCCTACCTGGTCCTTGCCCAGACCGTGCCCGATCCCTGCCCAGACCCTGCCCGATGCCTGCCCTCTCCTGCCCATCCCTGCCCGTTCCCTGCCCGCTCCCTGCCCGGCCCACGCGGAGCTGTCCATTCAGCACCACGGCCGGCGTGGCCGGGCACCGGGAGCCCGGCTCGGCTCGGCTCGGACCGGCCCGGACCCAGGCAGCGCTCCCGGCGGAGGGGAGGGGGGGGGGGGGGTCCTCCGCAGGGCAGGGTGCGTGGGGTGTGCGTGGGGGGGGGGTGTGGGTGTGTAGAAAGGTGCGTGCAGGCAAGTGTTCGCAAGGGGAGGCTGCACAGTGTGAGTGTGCGGGTCGGGGAGTCTGTAAACGTGCGTGTGTGCTGGGGGGGGGGAGCTGCGGGCAGCCACGCAGGAGTGTGTGTGTGCGTGTCGGGGGGGCACACACACACACACACACAGGACAGGTCTGTCAGGAGGGCTGTGCGTGTGCAGCGCCGTGCGAGGGCGAACGGGTGTGGGCGCCGCGGTGTGTGCGGGGCGCGGGTGGCAGCCGCGATCGGGCTGGGCGCCGGCTTCGTGGGTGCCGTGGGTACGAGTACGCGCGTGTGTCGCCGGGTCCTGCGCTACCGGTACGCGGCAGAACCGTGGGAAGAGTCCGGCCCGGTGCTGTCCGCCCGCCCGCCCTCCCTCTGCCCGGTGAGTGCCGCCGCACCGCGCCGCGGGACCGGGGGGGAAACCGGGGGGGAACCGGGGGGGGGGGGGGGGGGGTGGTCCGGGGGCAGCCGGCGACCGGGGACCGGCAGCGCGACCGTGGGGCACGCAACTTTCCCGGGAGGGAGGGGAGTCGCGGCGGGACGCGGCGCCGGGGCTGCTCTCCCGGGGTGCAGGGTTGGGGGGGACCGTGACCCTTTTCCCCGCCACCCACCCACCCACCCCGGCTCCCGGGGGTGTCCTTTCCCCGTCGCCGGGCACGGAGCTCCCCGCCGGTTCGGCCGTCCCTACCCGGAGCGGTGCCGGCGGAGCCGGGCTGCCCGGCCCGCCCTCCCCAGCGCTCCCGGCCGCCTCTCAACTAAGTTGCCGAGAAGCCATTTCTGACCCGGCACCTTCCCCGAGAAGGGAAAACATTGCCAGGAACCCGCGCTCATCCCTTCTCTCTGCACCCTTTTTTTTTTTTGCAGGCGTGGCTGGTCCCAGCTAAACATGCTGCCAGGAGGGCTCAGGAACGCGTGGCAGGCTCTGCCCCGTTAGCCCGGGGTTCCCGGGGGGGCTTCAGCCATGAATTCCTCTCCCCCTGCCCCCGGCCCCCCCCCAGGCCCTCTGCAGCTCTGGCAGGAGGAGAACCAGACCCAAGGTGGGCTCTGGAATGGGAGCCAGGAGCTGGGCTGGGAAGAGCTGGAGAAGATGCTCTTCCTCTTCGTGAAGGAGCCCGTCACCATCAGCCTCACGGCGATGTACCTGGTGTCCTTTGTGGTGGGCTTCGTGGGCAACATCATGTCCATCAGGGTGCTCACTCGGAAGCGCCGGAGCCGCGTGTCCAGCCTGAGTGCCACCCGCAGCCTCCTCATCAACCTGGCCGTGTGCGACCTCATGGTGGTGTGCGTCTGCATGCCCATCACCGTGGGCAACCTCATCTACAAAGCCTGGGTGTACGGGGACTTCCTGTGCCGGGCGGTGCCCTTCATCCAGGCCGTTTCTGTCTCCGCCAGCGTCCTCAGCCTGACCGTCATCAGCGTGAACCGGTACTACAGCGTGCACAATCCACTCAACGCCCGGTCTTTCTTCACCCAGAAGAGGATCCTCAGCACCATCCTGGTGGTCTGGTTGTTGTCCTCAGGGATATGCATGCCCCTCATCTTCATGAACAAACGGGATGAGATTGGGGTGGTGGAGGGCTTGCCTCTAGTGTTTTCCATCTGCAGGGAGATTTGGCCTCAGGAGAGGCTCAAGCAAGCCTACAACTTTCTGCTCTTCTGTGCCCTCTACTGCCTGCCGGTCCTGTTCAACATGGTCATCTGCTTTCTCACGGTGCGCCGGCTGTGGAGCCGCAGCAGCCAGCTGAAGGAGAGCACTGCCCTGAACCGATCTCTGCCAGCCTCCAGGCTGAAGATCCGGAAGAAGGTAGCACAGATGGTGGTGGCCCTGGTCCTGCTGTTCGCCATCTCCTGGCTGCCCGTCTACCTGATGGACATCTGGATTGATTTCAACATCCCCAAATCTTTGCAGGATGTCACTCCTTCTCCTTGGATCCTGCAGCTCAGACCTTTTGCCCAGTGGCTTGGCCTCACCAATTCCAGCCTCAACCCTATATGCTATTGCTTTGTTGGGAACCTCTACAGGTCAGCCAAGGAAATGAAGAGCAAATACCACCAAAGAATGGTCTCTCTCTTTAACTTCTCTCTGTCCGAAGGGACAACCCGTTCCTCAGTCCCAGAGCTGCTCTCGTACCGGAGTTCAACGGACCCCGCAAGGAAAGGACCCTCCGCCACCCCCACCATGGGCAGGAGATGTCAGGGAGGTCATGGCCATAAGAACAAGTGCGGACGCTTGAACTCCTGCCAGCATCCAGCCCTGAACACTGTCTCCAGTGAGAACACTTCCTTGTAATTCTGCTCAGGAAGTGCACCTCATACCCTCATCTGCATTTAATGACTCTTTAGAGGTCTTTCTGAACCAGATATTTTAACGATGGAAAAAAATTTTCTTCTAATCACTCCCGCCACCAGTTCAAAAATACTGAGACAGGGAAAGGAGCAAATAAAGAGAGAAAAAGATGGCGTATTTTAACTCAGATCAAGTTTTAAGACAAATGATTTTTACTGGGGACAACTACATGTGTAGCCTGTTGCCCAGTCAACAGTCACATAATTAGATAGATCAACTTCCCAACGAGTGAGCTCTCCCCGCAGCTCCATCTCTGGATGCAGAGATGCCGTGTGGATACAGCAATGATTTGACTGCTTGCTGCTGCTCACCCTGTGCTGATAAAGAGCAGCGGTAAGAGGCACTCTCTGCTCCAAATCCATCAGTTGTAGTTGCAAGCAGTGATAAAATGCTAGAAACGGCATCATAAAAAGTAATAGTAGTGGAGAATTTCACACACTTTACCACTTGAGATTTCATTGTCTGATCATATTGTTTCACTCCTCCACGCAAATAAATTCTCCTGATGTGAAAAAACAGTGCCAGAAGTACTAAAGCATCCATGACCACTCCACATTTGGGAATTCTGAAGGGATAATGGGGCCTTGGAGATGCTTTAGGAAATGGAGTAGGAAAATATTCTTTGGGCATCAGCTCTCTTTCTTACAGCTATGTTCCTGCAGGTGGAGTGAAAGGAACTGGGCATCTTTTAACATGATTTGCACTTGAAAAACCAGCCTGTGTTCAGCTGTGACTGTACCAAACAAAGTCAATGGCATGTGAAAATAAAAATAGCAAGTGGTTTATAGCTAATAAAATCAGAATCAACTAACGCAATGCTATTTGTCTGGGAAGGAGAGAATCAAAGTGCTTGCTTTTCCTGAAGATCAGGAGTAGGTTAAGACCTATTTCTTCCATCATCTCCTTTAAAGGAAGCTTTGATAAATAAATTGTATACTTTTATTACGTTAGCATCAAGAGACCCCACTAAAGCTTGAGAATTCTACTGTGCTGAGCACTGGATCTGTATTCATAAAGGAAGGGAACCTTTCTCCCAAAGATCTAAGTGAAAACACGTCAGACCAGGCAATAGGTGGGAGCAAAAAAAATACAACAAAGACCCAAAAGGCTGGAATGAAACTAGAGATCAGCCCCTTCCCTGTGCCTGCCCAATGCTAAGTGTGAGGGGATGCATACCGTGTCCTGATGCCAGAAGAGTTCATGCCCCGGCTACTTGTGTACCAGCACCCGGTGCAGCAGGGCTCTCCTTTTAGCGAGCCCCAGAACGAACGCAGCAGCCTTCCTGGGAGAGGATTTTGCATTTAATGGAACTCAGGCTTTTGATGACTGGAGACTTCTTTTTTTTTTTTTATTACTGAACAAGGGAATGACGTTCTGGGAAATCTAAGTTTCAAATAATATCCTCCTGCCTTCTAGGGAGCCTTTTGCTTACAAAAAAATAGAGACGAAAAATAGCCATTCAACCCAACAGTATTCCCACCTTTGTAATGATCACTCAATAACATTTTATGTTAACAAAAATCTTCCTGGAAAACAAAAGATGCCTCCTTAACAGACAGTGCCATCTGCGATATGTATCCTCTTTTTGTGTGAACGAGAAAGAAATTACAACTACCCAGATTTAGTTTGGGTGAGAAATCGCTTTTATGTGTGCTGGGAGATGAGAACATCTGCATTTTTGCAGGTGATAGAGGAGTGTACTGGCTGCCTGATCTTTTCGTAGCTGTGGAGAAAAGCCTGTCAAGCTTGCTCCGAATGCCCACTGACTCCAGGTCCTGGAAACAGATGTCCTTCACCCCCAGACCAGATGTGACACAATACTGAAACTTCCCTATGTTGCCCTGACCAATGTATTTAATCCTGCCCTGAATAAACCGCAAAGGATGGACCACGGAGATGCCAGACCAGCTCCGTCCCATGAGGTGGCCCAGCTCTGAAAATGACCAGGATCAAATATCGCAATCAAAGGTGCAAGAAATCCACATTTTAAAGTATCCCAGAGGAGGATTTTTTTCTCTCAGCTCATGAGCTGATGCCTGGGTCCTGCCCTGAAAATCTCTGTACCCTCCACGGAGGCAGAAATACCAGGGACTGTGTGTTGTCCTGAACATGCCCGTGCCTGATGTAGATGCCCATGCCTTTCTCCAGCCCCACAGCACTCCTAACCACCAAGATAACACTGTGTCAGGGGCCACTTCCACCGAGCAAGGTCATCTCCTCTTTACACTTCTAAATGTATTTTCCAGTTTCATTCAGTGTTCCTGTTTTCCTATAATAAAGTCGAATTGCTCACTTTAACTCCTCTGTGTCTCCCTCGGTCACTCTCTCCCTATCCCCCATGCGCCAACCGCTTCTCCACTGTTTCTATAGCAAAATCTCCCCCTGCCTCTCACCGTTATCAGTCTTTGCCTGCGAATTCCCCTCACTCTAACGACTCATTCATGTCTTCACTCCTCTGATGAAAAACCCCTTCCTGCCCTGCTGATTTGAATGGCTCCTTTTGTGCTGCAGACACCTGTTTGCTACAGAGAACACTGATTTATTTTGCACAGCTTACTCGACAGCTGCCAGGTAGTAATGAATTTTGGTCACTATCACCCAAGGGTAAATGAGAAGCAGCGACATCAATGTGAAAGCCACACAGCATCTCATGAGCTGCCCGGGCTCTGGCAGTGATTTTATTAACCTGAACAGGTCTGTGTAACGCAGCAGCGCCTGGGTGACTCACGCTGGCTCCGAGTGAGGTGAAACCTCAGCATTTGGGAAAGTGACTTTTTTCCCCTCCTATCTGATAAAAGTTCTCTTTATATGTAGGGCTGAGAAGACATCTGAGGGTCCCCCGGGCCACATAAGCTCCTTGTTTCAGATGCCAGCCACTTTGATAGGCATTCATGGGACTCCTGGCTCTTCGAAGAATCAGGAGCAGACACGGCTCTGACTGGTGAACACAGATGGTTTCTTCAAAGGAGCTCAAGCAAAACGTCTCGCACTCAGTATATGATTGAGGAAATGTGTTTCTCGCTAAATGCACCCAGGCAGACTGGAAATGTGAATTTTAGATGTCTCGAGGACAATGCTTTCCCACAGCAATGCTGCTAATACATGTAAGTCCCACTCTTCCCTCCACAGGTCTTTCTTCTCTGCTTTGCCATTTGAATCAATACAAGCTTTTTAACACATTACCAATATGGGATGTTTAAAACAGCTTTACTTCAATCCCTTTGCTGCGGTAAGGACTTACAGAGAGTTGCTGTTCGGTAACTCTCTCTGGGAATATTCCATCATCTGTTCTTGTACTGTCAGTATTGTCTCAAAGATGCTACAGGTTTATTTTCTGCCTGTGAACCACTGAAGAGATGAAAAAAAACAGATAATCTTTTGTACAAGGTAGCATAGAGGTACATACCATCATGACTGTTATGTAGCTCTCGAATGGAGAATGATGACTCACTGTTTCTTATAATAAAATACTCAGGGGAAGCCAGTGAAATGATTAGATTGCATGTGTAAGGGCAAGGCAGCACTTTTCTCACACCACGGCAGCGACCGAGCTCACAGGCAGAGGAGGCGGGGAGGGCCGAAAGCAATTAAAAGGGTTCAGGAGGAGACCGGACTGGTCACAGCAGAAAAGACCATCAAGAGCTATTAAAAACAATGATGCAATTTCTGGCTTAGAGGGCATTGGGTACATAACCTATAACTTCCACTCTTGCTCCTTCTCAGGACACGTCTTACTGGCCACCATTGGGAGCAGGATGCTGGGCTGAGCATCGTTTGGTCTATTTGGTACCCTTGTTCTTACGTCCCTATGAAAAACCCCTCCACATTAGCCGTTTTAAAGAGGGAGAGCAGGGGATGATTTCAGACCTAGCATAATTTGATCAAGAGTAAAACTTTGCAGGACACAGTCATCTGGAGGTAGGACACGTTAATGCTGACACAGCGCAGGCTGAGAAATGCTCACGCAGTCACTTGCAGAGTGAGAGCTGAGCAGTCGGAGCGGATGGCGCATGGTGCCCACTCCAGTGCAACACAACAGAAATAACAGATCCATCCCTCTTCTAATATTCATCAGCCCTCTCGGTGGGTCAGCACCTTCACTGCAACAACCCTGAGCATCCCAGAAGGAAGAATGTCCTCCAAAATGAAACTCCTGCGGGTTGATATTTTACATATTATGCTTCTTGATGCTGGGATTCAAACTAGGATGGAAGCTGGCTGGTGAGTTATCTGCAACACCAGCAGCCCCTAGCATGGTTGCTGTGTCTGCTCCTGCACTTCTCCCACCACAGCAAAGCCCATACACAAACACCTGAGCTCTCCTGACTTAAAATATCTAAAAGAATGGGGAGAGCACAGGAGTTGCCTGGGTTTCCAGTGCGTTGTGATGCCCCTGTTGTAAAGAACCAGAGAACTAACAGTGCAAATTTTCTAGAAAAAAATCAGCACAGCTCAGTTTACCTTTGTGATTATATTCAGCATGAAAATAAATCACTGGCGGCTGCTAGAAGAACAAATAAAAGAGCAGCTATGAGCAGGTACAACCAAAGTGAGCCCTCTGGGAAAGTCAGCTTCCAGGCAAGTACTGCTTGCCTGGCACATATGGGGATCATACAAGACTTTCCCAAACTTTCTGGGAATTAATGACTACTGGTTAGGTCAGCCCCAGGGGCACAGGAATTGCAGTAGTTGCCTTCTCTGCCTGCTAAACATCTTTAGGCAAAGTCCCAGGACTCAGAACTGACACAACGCAACTGTAAAGTCAATGCAGTCTCATGCGACTGCCCACCCACAAGCTTCCCTGCCAGCCTATGATGAAAGACCCTGGCTGCCCTGATTTAGGGATTTTTTCACTCTTAGCTTGAAACAACTCGGAAAACCTGGTCTGGGGCAGAGGAGGAGCCACACTAGGATAAGTGCCCGATCTGGAGAGGGAAGGATGTAGCTTTCTACCTTACCACTTTCTACCTTCCCACTCACTAAAGATTGTAAGGCAGTCAGATAATTCAATTCTTTCATTAATATTTTATTCAAATAATAATCTAAAAATATTTCAGCAATAAAGATGGATGCAGCGCTTGCAAAGAAAGTTTTTCCAAGTGAGGAATCTACACCAGAGTTTTCCTGTTGGGTGTCTCTTGCTGATTGCAAGAAACCCCCTGAAGAAATCAGTGCCTGAGCACACTGGTAAAGAGCTGGCTCAGGACTGCCAGAGCAGGGGCACTGATTGCCTTGTGATTATCCTCACCACACAGGGAAGGAGAAGTCTCATGGAGCTGTAATGTCACCTTTGATTTTAAATGTTTTCTATGTCCAACCTTTTCCCTCTTACCTCATTGCACCCTGACTAAGACAGCTGGTTTATATTGCAAACTGAAGGGGAAATTACCCGAGGAGACTTTATTTTTAAAAACACACATGAAATATTTCCACACCTGAAAGATCCAGGAATTAACAGCTTGTCCCCATATGCCTTACCCCTGCTTCTGTGAGTTTTTATGATAACAGACAGATACTGTGGAGCACAAAATGCTGTGTGGACTACAGGATAAAGTCACCAAACTTTAATCATTCCTTAATCAGGCAGGCGTTTCCCAGCCGCAGCACTCTGCCAGGCTCTCTGGGTCCAATTTGCAGAGAAGCGAGCCGTCAGCACTGCTGATGGGCTGGCTCTCGCTGTCCTGGCTGCCTGGCAGCTTGGCCTTCTCCTGCCCCTGCAAGAGCTGGCTGTTTGGTGCCTGGCCAAGCTGAGCCTCTCAGCTCCGTACCTCCAAACACCAAGGACGATGTCCTCGAGCAGAGCCACCGAGGAGGATTCCCAGGCTGGCTCCTGTGCTCCATGAAACAGGCTTGGTCGCAGCCTGGAGATCTGTTGCATTTGGCCGGCGCAGGCTGGGGAGGTTGAACTAATCTCATACCTAATCACTGCAGCGAGGCCGAACTTGCGGAAAGCGGCTGCGAGGATTTGCCGACCATGAGCCGGTGGTGCTCCGGCATCTCTGGGTGGCTGCATGGACATGCTGCTACCCCAGGTGCCGCACAGTCTTTGCCTTTCTTCATTTTCCATTTGAGGTGTTTTCAGTCAACCCCTGCTTTCCTCTCCTCAGCCATTCACCACGAGAATGGAGCTGCTGAATTAAAGAGCTGTATGAATGAGTCTTTAGGCAGATGTATTCCATTACCAGGTGCTCACAAAGTCACGAGCTGCTATTTCTCGGTGTGAGGAAGGAAAATGTGGCAAAACATTCGGGAAATAAGCTAAAAAGCAGAAAGGGGATTGAAAGAAAATCCAGACAGTGAAATAGAACCATCTTAAGGCAATTACTGGGGAAGAAATAGAGCTGCCAAGGATATTAAAACTGTCACACACCTGCTAATCTCTTCTGATAAAGGTCTGACTGGCTAAACTAATAACACTATTAAATCTGCAGCAATCATTACCAGAGGCAGCCCAAGGATCTCGCAAAGCCATGTGCCTGGAGGAAGACCATTTCCAGCACGAACGTGCACAACCAGCAGCAGGTAAGTGGTACCTGCACCTGAGATGTCAGTGTAATTGCTGAGTGGCTGTGTAACCTCCCTAATTGCCTCCCTCAGCTGAGAACTGAACCCAGATTTCCTAAGGCTCCATCCAGCACTTCTGCTTTTTCAGACTGTTATTCTGGGCTCTGGATAGCATGGGAGAAAACAAGAAGTCCCTGCATAGCCTTGCAGCGCGGGTCAGTATTTGGAGTGGGCTGGCTCATAAAGTCTCCACGAAGCATGGGATGTTCTCCTTCAAAAGCTAACGACATAACACGGCCTCTGGCAGAAATGCATCAAGAAAAAGATATGCAATGGGAAAAGTATCAAAAATCCTCCTTCTAAATCTTCGTGGCAGGGGCAAAGCTGCAGTCCACTCCTCTGCGAGCAGGAGGAGAAACAGGCCGGGGTGGGACGAGCAGCCCCACGAGGTCCACGTGGTGACCCTGGCACATCGGGGAGGAGGCGCGGAGGTACATCCATGCAGCAGCATGAAAGGATGATCAAGAGTTTGTGCAAAAACATTTTTGATGCCATCGCTCCAGCACGGTTCCCGAGTGCCCGGCGAGGCGGTGGGGACGGCGCCTCACCTGGGCAGGAGAGTGTGCCCAGGTTATCTGCTGCCTGAAAGCATGCAGATCCTGCTTCTCTTTCATTCCTTCTCCACAACTGTTGACTTTGGCTGTTTCTTCTTATTTATACCAGCAGGATAGTAGAGTGAAGCCCACAGTGAATGAAACACTGTCAAGGTGAGGCTGCTGCCACAGCAGCTGCTGTAATTCCATTGACTTAATGGATCTACTCCTAATTTACAAGTCAGAGCTGGATCCAGCACCAGAGGCCGAGTACAAAGGTGTCATTTTTATATAGCCGAATTTATATCTGAAATAAATACCACATTAGATCTTTCCAAGAGGTCTGAGCTGCAACATATTCATTTTTCTCCCTGCAGAAAGGTGAATTTCTCACTAATGTTTTCAGGTTACCTTCAAGTCTCAAGGTTAGATATTTTTCAGCCATCTGCTTGTTCCACACAGACCCTCAGGGGCCCAAAGAGGCAACTGTATCCTCCAGGGAGTCCTCCAGCAATTTGCTGCGAGGAGTATTAAGCCCCTTCCTGAGGCTGCCATTTGCTGAGAACAACGCAGCAGCCTGATGATGTGCAGCCTCTTGCAGTGAAAATTAAGATAATGAGGAATAAATAGGTTTCCATCTATATGGGCTTTTCTTGTATACTTCAGAAATAAGGAATACTTACATGTAAGTATACTTCCCAGCCAATAATGGTATAGGCATAGCAAGTTCAAAACTTGGTCCCTCCAAAAATCAGTGAATATCTGTGTGACCACAGGCTGTGAACGGAAATTCACGGCTTAACCAATATCATGTCAAAGAGGACCAACTGGGGGGAGTGAAATGGATCTACACAGACACAGGTCCCAGAAGAAAAACACATTTACAGCAGCCACATGTCCGCACCTGCAAGTAGAGTGCAGGAAGGCTGTGTCGGGTGGGAAAGTCTTTGCTCTCAGGTAAAATAACAAAATACTCTTCTTGATCTCATCTCCCCAGTTCCCTTCCTGAAGTCCAGGCAGGACAGCCCAGAAGCCAGAAAGCTGCCAAAATTGTCATGGAAACAGCAAAGCTTTTCTTCAAGTCACGGTGCCAGAACTGGAAGGCAGAACTCCTAGCAACAGCAAATTCTTTCCCCAGTCTTTTGCTCCATCAAGCAAAAAGTGAAACTTGGGAAAATGGGGGGCAGTGATGGGTGCAGGGGTCTTGGCAGTGGTAACGGAGCAGCTCCCCTTCCTCCATGCCCACTGCCAAGGGAAGCCAAGAGACACACTGCCAGGACACGGGGAAAGCTCCTCGCTCCAGGTTCAGTTGGCTGCAAGGGTACAATGCAACCTGACAGCAAGACCTTAAATTTCTTAACTGCAGACTTGAAGCTGTTAAAAAAACGCAGGCAACCAGCGGCATTCTTTGCTGCCTGCTGTTGTAGCACGGAATTATGGCCCATAACCCATAGACTCTTCTGATGTTGGCAACTGGAAGTGACTGGAGGAAATCCTCAGGGCATGGCACTTTCTGATGAAGGTCCATATCCTGCCCTGTGGGAGCAGAGTTGTGCTCTGCTGGTGAGAAGAATTCAAAAGGACTGAGAAAGAGAAAAGTAGCATTTCATTTTTGCTGATAAGCCTGAGCGTGTTCGGTCAAGCAGCCTTTGCCCATGGGAAATGTTTTGATAGATTATTGTTGGGTTTTTTTCCCCAAGTCCTTTCTCAACTGTGAGAAAAGTTAAGCATTTTTTATTATTCTTCTTCCCTGGCGTGCTGTGCTGGAATAAGAGAAATCTGCAAATAAAGGGGTGAGATTATGGAGTGTGACCCTGAAGAAAGAGCTGGACACAGCTGAAAACAGCATAGACTGTGAAGCAGCAAGCAAAAAACATAAATTAAGTAACCTTAGGTGAGCACACGTCTGTACCTCCTCTGCTAGTAGGAGCTGCTTCAAGAACCAGATAGCCAACGTGGGGACTACATGAATTTGTCTTACCCTATACGCCTCTTCCCTTAGTACGTGATGGTCTGCCATCCACCCAGGGGAAGGGGAGGATGACTGCCTTTGTCCTTTCCATGGTCCCCTCAAATGGAGAATGCCAAGCAACTCTCCCCATGCCTCCCTTGTGCCACCGCGTGAGCTGGGACTTGACTTCCCTCCTGCCATCCCCGAGGAGATGCTGGGAGTCTGATGCCACAGGCTCCACATCCCAAGGCTTTGGTCCAGGAAAGGACAGGCTGGAGCCCTGGAGTACAGACTCTGTTGCAAGGACTGAGTCCTCAAAGGAAATGCTATCTGCATACAGTTGAAAGCATGGTTATTTAATTTGTCCTTTCTTTGCTCCTATTTTTATTGCTAGCTGTTTAAATTATACAAATGAGGTTTTCTCTTGTCTCGTCCCCAGAGAGTCACTGCATTAAACAAAACATTAAAATATACTCATAATCACGGAAACTCTCTCATATATATTTATAATCTTTGAACTACTGGCATAAATGCAGAAGTGGTTTCTACGTGCTTATCTCTTCTCATTCCTTCTATATCCAAAATACACAGCACACAAAAGATAAACACATTCAAACTACCCAGCCATTAACACATCTGCCATCTAGAAACAAATGCAAGGAACACATTTACAAGGAAAAGCCAGTGAAGGAGACAAACACAATTACGGTGATGTGTCTCCACTGCTGTCTGATCATTAAGGACGATGATAAGAGAATTAAGTGTCATTCGAAAGACTCTGGCTACTTTGGGGCTGTTTCCAATATGAGAAGCACTAAGCAGAGAAAAAGTGTAAGGCAGAAAACCCACAGTGACCCAGGGCAAACAGGCTGGCTTGTTACCTGCGTGTGGTGCAGAAGCCCCACGGAAATAGTGGGGGGACAACCGGTAAAGAAGGCAGGAGTTAGCCCATATTTTCAATGGTTGCACCCCAAATTTTCATTTCCCATTTTCAGAGAGAAACAAGACACCAAGAGCAGCCCTCAGCCACGCTCTGCAGGAGAAGCGGGGTAGGAAAGGATGAAGGTGCTCAGTACCTCTCAGCACCAGCAGATAGTCAAGCCTGGTGTATCTAATCAAGGAGCCAGCCTCTTCCTTGTGCTCCAAGCACCAAAACACAAACACACGGCTCAGCTGGTGCATCTTTGCGCCCCAGGAGCAGCCCCAACACTGTACAGCTTTCCTTCTAAGCTCTTTGAATTTTAAGGCAGGAGCTGCTCTCCAGCATGCTGGCTCGATAATCTGACTTATTAGGAAGCCCTCAGCCTCCGGTTTCCATTTCGTACCGATGCTTTGTGCTGTTAAAGTGCCTGTTTGTAGGTGGCCAGCTGTCTGCTTGATTTGTGAGCACCCCCGAACCGCTCACAAATTCAATCAACCACCCTTGCGGGAATCACTCCCACAGCCGCACAAAATTCGAGGGACGTTACAAGGAATGGCCAGTCATGAAAAGCTGACCTTCGGCATCAATAACTAATGTTGCTAAAGCTGACTCCTTAGACGTCAGGAAAACTGACTGCTGCTCCCCGTAAGATGCATTGATGCCAAGTGCACCTTGAGCACATATTAGTAATAAGTTACTCTCCATACCTCTCAGTTTCTTCAATCAAAAAGCTATCACCCTCCTCCCTTCCCCATGGCAACCAGGGTTTAGTAATCACCTCATCACCTATTCCAAACTGAGGCTGAAAGACATGTTCCCAAAGACTGAAAGCTTCAGTCTTTATTAAACTGCAAATATTTGTTACTCGCTCAGACAAAGCATCTTCCAGTCTGCATGGGGATAAATGTTCCCTTCTCTGATTTGAAGTATGGTGGGATGGGAAGGGCAGAGAAGGTAAATATTTAAACAGCCTGCTAAAGGAAAGCCATGCTTTGAGACCCAGAAAACCCGAATGCTCCACAGGTGAAACTTCCAATAAAAAAGGCCAACAAAGGATCAGAAATGAAGTATTGTGTTTTGGCCACAGGGAAGCCTTCTCTCATATCTTCTTTTCTGCCTTTTGCAGACAAGCTGACAGCCTGAATTATCAAAGCGTTTGTGCTGCACAGAAGGTATTCTCATTCTGGGGCTGATGCAGCAGAAGATATCTAAGCCAGAAATGGAGGTCACCATTTGTTTCTTTGCTGTCAGCTCTGGTTACAAGAAATTAGCTGCTATGACTTCCAGCCTGGCCAGAGATAAAACCAACGGTGGATCTCTCAGCGGTTGCAAATATGCCGCTAAGGACTCTGAAAACGGAGACCTAAGACTCTCGTCAAGATGTGACCGAGGATGCTGAGCACTCACTTACAAAATTGCTTCTGCAGAACCACTTGCTTCATAGAGTTTTTCTAACAGTAGCTTCTGGCCCAATACAAAATCTGAGCACTGAATTTTACTCAAAAACCATGAAAAGCCAGTGAAATTATAGAAATTTAAAAATGAATGATCACAATTTGGGCTTTTTTTCCTAAATACTTATACTGTAAAAATGATGCTAATTTTCCTGAGGAAAATTGGGATCATTTAAAGGTATAAATGCCTTCTGGGGTCATATTCAAGACCTGGGGAAAAAACTCTTTATAGAGGAGGAAGGAAGGAATTCTGCTGGATCATGACATGCAGTCCTTGAAGCAAACATAAATAGCCTCCGATAAGAACCCGCTCGAACAAATGCACTACATGGTGGCACCATCTACTGGGTGTCGACAGAAAGAGCTGAGAAGCGGTGGAATTGAAATCGGAGTCATTTGTGGTATCGGGCAGACACAAGTGAATGCAGAACAGGGTCAGACTGTAACGTTGGACTGTCGACGTGCAAGATGCACAAAAGCATCTGCAAAACCCAGAAGAGCTACTGGCTCCATCTCACAGAGTCTTCTGCAAACAGGTGAGAGAACCTTTTCCACAGGCTCTTTCTTTCTGTAGTCTTCAAATAAAATAGCAAAGTAGGATACATGTATTTTCTTTCCGGTGAGAACACATGAAGAGCATGCTAGCTTTTAACTGGGAAACGCTGCGTGCACATTTCTCCTCCTACATCCAAGAAATATAAACCTAAATCCAACAGAAATGTTAGGTAACTGCTTTTGAACTAGTTCTCTCTCAATCCACACATTGGAAAGGGTGTGGAGCCAATTCAGAAGGGTTTAAATTAAAGCATACAGTATACACAACACCTTCATAAAAGCCTCCCTGCTGGACTCGCCCTCAGTTGATGTCACTGGCTTCCAACCTGCCTAATCCTTGTGCTCTTTGGTGGCTCCAGACCTCATCTTTGGCATGCATGAAAGCACCCAGCCCCTCCACCATGTCATAGAGGTGGCCACCCGTGCCCTTGCTGCCCCACATCCCCAAGGTAAGCATGGATTTCCAACAAAAGTCCTCCTCCCAAGCCCTGATCTCCCAGGCATTCCATCTCTGCAGGGCATGGAATTCACCTCTGCTCTCTTCAAAAGCAGCTTCATCAATAAAAGGAGACATCACAGTATTCTTATAAAGAATGCAGAGCCTTAATCTTTTCCTTCCAGGTTTCATAGACTAAATAAAAATTTCCCAAACACTCACACCTTGCTCCTAGAGAATTATGCACTGTGCTAGTCATTGAGTAAGGGAAAGTTAGAAGCAATCGTAACAAGAAGATGCCAGTTTGGTATTGTCCTCTGTTAAATTGCTTGACACTAATCCAAGTTTTTCACAAGACTGCTTTCGGGTATATGCCTGGAACGTTTGATACCTGGATTTAATCTCCACCATCACAGATTCTGTGGCTCTTGAAGAAGTAATAAACTTCTCCATGACATAGTTGGTCCAGAGATCCTTAAGATTATATGAAATGAATAGAAGTCATGCATTTTCCTAGGTCTGCTGCTCCAAGGCGATACCTCATTAGACTACTGAGGAGCTATTAGTACTTTTACGACCCAGGTCTCCATGGCAGTTGGGCATGTCACTGTGCCCTAGAGACACTCCAGTGTCCTGAGAGTGAATCCTGGGATATCTGAAATGGTGGTTCATTGTATTTTGTCTTGTTCCACCTCCGTAGGAAACGGCCCAGGATTCCTAGCCCATCCGTAATTTGCACCATGCAGCCATTCTGTAAGCAACCCAATTTAACAAGTAATGTCAAAAATCAGCTTGAAAAGAATCCAGCATTAAAATTACTGAGTCTCTGGACTCTACAGAGAAAGGCCATTAAATTTAATTCCCATGTTTCTGTAACATATCTCAGATAGACAAATTGAGAGGGGTTTTTTTTAGAATTCAGCTTTGAAATCTAGTTGATGCCTCAGCAGAATTGCTGCCCTGCATCCCACGCCTCAGCAGAATTGCTGCCCTGCATCCCACGCCTGCTCACATCAAGACTACAGCACTGCATCTCAAGGAAAAAAAGGGGATTTCCACAGGGATTTGTGATGAAACAGGATACAAGTTGTTGATGGTCTTTATGATGACCTGATGAGATACTGGAATCTTCGTTCCATATAAGTGGAACTTAAATTATTTATAGGTGAGCTACTTCAACCACCAATTTTTGCGAGGCATGAGAAAAGTCTGGATTTCACCACATTTCCCAGCTGGAGATAAAACAATTTGGAAAAGATTTTCTGATGGTGATTTTGAACTGTAGCTTCTTCCCCAGGCACCAGCTTGGTGTGTCTCACAGGTCAGAGACATGGATTTTGTTACTTACATCAACTTTCATTTATGGGGAGAAAGGCCTTATCTTTGCTCTGACCTAGGCTCCCCCGATACCTGAGCTTTTAAAGCAAACAGAAAAACTGGATTTTGTATGAGCTTAAAAGTTGCAAAATAATAATAATAATAAAAAAAACCAACGTGCGTAGCAATGGTTCTATTTTTGTTCCAGCCATTGATGATGACCATGTTCTGTAATTTTTTGTTTCTATTTTTAAGACCATCAGGATACTACTTGAGATGATTCGTGTATCTGCTACAGTGATATTTTTGTACTTTGCTTTTAAGATAAATAGATAGGGGTAAGCTGAACTCCACCGACCTGCATTTTGCAAACTAGAGGAATATAAAGAAGGAGCTTGTGAAAACACTTGCCAAGGATGCTGTTTATCAGTCGCTGCAGAACCACAACAGAACATGGTTTAGTAACGTATACTTTATAATACCAATCGATAAAGTAATTGAAATATTTCAGGTACTTCTTTCAGGTTTTTCTTTTCATTAGAAATGAATGTTAGACTTTAAACGTATTCTTTCAAAACACTTGAGAGTTGCAGCTTTTTTTTTAAAATGATACAAAGCCCTGAGCCTTCTCCTGTCTTTTCTCAGCCCCTTTGTACATCTCAGGTTTGTTAGACCATAGTCCACTTAGAAGCCATTAGTCACCTGTTGGCATATTTAGGAGGCTAATAGCTTTGAAAAATCTGATCCTTGTGAGCACAAAGTGTTTGGTCATATGGGCTGCATGCAGCACCGGATTACTTGGCAGCACAAATACAAAGCAGCAGAAGAGCACGCACGCAATTGCCCATCCTTGCTGTTGAACTAGCCACAGCACCCGATGCCGTGATGATGCTAGCTAATGCCAGAGTTGGGCAGCCTGGTCCCCCAGATAGAAAAGCACCCAGTTTGGATGCCTGTCTCTCCAGGAACATCCTCCAGATGCAGGCAGGACGCTTGTGGGAGGCTTCTTTAGGACAGGACTTTCTCTCCTAAGTCAGCTCCTGGCTAGGAAAAGCACCAAGCCATTGCCCAGGCACTGCGATGTTTGCTCCTCAGCAGTTTCCAAGTGCCATTTTAAGGCTGCATCTCTCAGCAGCAGGAATTCACCTCTGACAGTGGCTCTCCAAGTCCCCCTTTCCCAGTGAAACCTGGTGATGGTGAGACACGCCAAATCCCTGTGCCAGAAGTGGCTGTATGTGCTGCTCGTGCCTTGGCTATAGGAGACGTGGCAAACAAAAGAGCTGAAACATCGACTAATGGACAAATAGGATGCTCTGGCAGGCTGTGCTTATTTTTTATTCTTAAGCTCCATCTCTATTTTCTGCCTCCTCACCCTTTCCACCAACAGGGCATTTCTCCATCATCTGCAAACTGTCATAGCAATGAGAGAGAGAGAAACCATCTTAGCTTCCCAGCTAATATTATTTGCCTTCCAGGAAGACAGGGAGTTTGTTCTGGTATTGGGTCTGTCTGGGTCAGTAGTGTCGTTGCTCTCCCTTGCTATTTGACAAACATCCTGCCTGCTACACACAGACAGGACTCGTCCATCACCAGCATTTCTTCAAGCATCTCCTGTGCAGCAGGGGAACAGCAGTGAGATGTGCTCTTGGCCAGTTGAAAACAGGGCAGAGGGCTTCCTCTTCAGAGCTTCAGCCCCACCATCAGCTCCAGATCTACAACACACTTGGGCAGCAGGCGCGAGCTGCTGTCTGAAGGATGAGGGAACCAAGACAGACCCAGACCAAGGACTGGTGCAACTTGTTTCCTTGCCTGATGTTCTCCCAGCTCATCCCTGTCCTTTCTGCCATTTCTCTTCACATCCAACTCCACCGCCCTTTGTTCTACTCATCCCCCAGGTCAGCAAGTCTTTGCTCCTCTCCTTTCTTCACACTTTCCACCGCTGCCTTTGCAGAGATGCAAGAGGAATGACAGCAGTGGAACAATTTAAGATTTTGAGGTCTGCCGTCAGAAACGAGATACCAATAAGCGCTGTTGGCTACCAATAAGTCTCACCCACAGAATTCCCGAAATCTAGGCTCCTGCATCACTTTGTCCTCCTAAAATATTTATCTTTTCCTAAAAAAAGTCATCCCCGGTGCTTTTACCTCCACAAGGCCCTAGCTTTGCCCACAGCAGGCTGCCGGCTGAGATTTCCCAGCCGGGCACTAGGTGGCAAAACATCCCGAGAAAGGGAATTTCCTATCTCGGCCCCTTTCGGAAGGGGCTGTGGGAGCTTTGGGGTGTTTTTCAAAGGCAGCAGAAAATGCAGAATTTGCAAGTCTAAACGCATAGAGCCCAACAGAGACACGAATTAATTTGTATTCCCGTCCTACCTTCAGGTGGAGGTATTTGCGTACGAGCTTCTAAAGCTGTTTCCTTTACCGCTGCTCTCCCGCTGACAGATTGTGGCCATAGTGCTTCAAATATGCAAACAACGGTGCCAGATTAGAGCAGAGCCTATCTATTTACAAAGATACACTGGCTCCTTGCGACGGGCACGGGAGAAACAAACGTGCGGCATGTGGTCCATGGACATCCACAAGCTTTTTGCACGGGCAGCAGCGCCGGCCTCTCCCTTCAGCATCTCCAAAATGAAGAACGGACCATTTTGGCAGCATGGTTCCCCCACACCTCTCCGTGCCATCTTTGACTTTCCCCTCTCCTCCTCCTCCCACATCCCCTTTGGGGTGGAAAAACTGCAGCTGCTGCGTTCACTAAGGCAAATCCCTGGGAGGGCTGGAAACCAGCCCTGGTTCAGTGGTTGCTCACGGGTAAGTGGAAGATAACCTGGAGATCTGTCCCGTGGGGCACTGAGCGAGGATGCACAAACCCTGTTGGTGTGGCAATGCCACCTCTGTTTTTATGGACCTCCATCCCTTGACTGTGGGGGACAGGACCACGTGTGGAGGAGAGGACAGATATCACAGCCTCCCAAATCTTTCTCCTTTGCCCTGAAGGGTCCCTGGCCCCTGACCCTGGAGGTTTTGTCTCATGAAGGGGAGATTCCCACTGCTCCTTCTTGCGTGTGCACAGGGGTCATCTGAACCACACCCCGAGCCTTACCCCAAATGCATCTCCCACCCAGATCTCTTGGTGGGAATCACGTCTCCTCTCTCCTTTGGTGCCAGAGCCTTGCCCTGGTCTGTAAAAGGGGATACAGAAGATTTAGGGCCATGTGAGTGACAGACCCAAATATTTAACCATCAGGTTATTGTGCTGCCAGGCTGAACTCTCCTCTTCACCCCAGGACCTGTATCCTTCACTTACCAGCACACTTACCAGATTCTGCCCTGTCCCTCCTATAGGATCCGCTGCTTTGGCCAGTTGCAGGGTCCAGAGCAGGTGACTGAAAGCCACTTGCCAAAAAAAAAGCCAGGTTCTCAGCTCCTTGCCCTCATGATCATGATTCCCTGCCGGCAAGTGTCATCTTCTTATTCCACAGTAATCAGCTCCTCGACAGGACTCGGGGACCGAGCAGCCTCAGCTCACAAAGTGGTGTCAGTAATTTCTGCCTTCCTTGCCAAAGGCTCTCCATCCCCCAGCTCTAAAACATCACACACCGTGTTTCACTGTCTGGTGGGTGGGAGCTGGAACAAACCCACAGAAACTTGACCTCACAAACCGCTTTCTCCTCTTCTTTTAGCTCGCAAGATGTCAAATTCTCACCCAGACCTCTCCTGACTCTTTGCACTGCTACAGCTCCTTTGCTCAAAGGCCCCACGGCAATTTAAGGTGCCGATTTTGCAGATCACAGAGGCGATATTGGCCAAAAAGGGTGACACCAGGCAGGGCCCAGCTCTTCAACCCTTGATACTCTGCACGGCCAGTAGCATCTATAAGCGAAGACATCCCCGCTGCCTCACTCCAGGGAAGCTGGACTGGAAAACCAGCAACCGAGGCCCCTGTCAAGGAGGAGAAGTGGGGGGACTTGGGGGCACAGGGTGCCTGTAGCTCTGTCAGGCAGGAGAGTCTCGAGTGGGCACTCTCAGCCTGCATCACACACGTCTGGTGGAGGTTTAATCCTACGCGAAGGTATCCGAAAAGGATGCTATGCCAACTCCACAGCCTGGCAAATAGAGGGGAAAATGTATTAAAAGCTACGACTTCTGACCATGTTCTCTGTCTGGAATCTGCCTGCAAAACAACTCAAATTTCTCAAAGGGATTCATTATTCAAAACTATTTGCTGAATAATTTCTGCGAGTAATTGCAGGTCTGAAGCTTGTCTGCAAACAATTCATTAGGAGCATCCGGGCAGGCAGCTATGACTGTGCTCAGACTCTGGTCTGTTCCCTGACTGTGTGTGGATAACCCCAGAGTTGGGTGGGAAGGGTAAATAAACTTGTTTACAAAATCAGGATCTTGAAAAAAAATCAAAGAAGTTGTATCAGCTTAAAATTAGCTGCTTCCACCGATGCTTCTAGATGTAACTGTGGCTAGAATAGTCTGGCAGAGGGAACTGGGCATTGGGGGACCTGCCCTGGGCTGCCACATCCCTGCATGCGGCGCGTGGCTCTGTCCCCCAACCGCCCCGATGTCCCCAAGGGAGCCGCAAACCTGGTCCCCAAGGCAGGGAGAGGAGCAGGAGATGGGGAAGGAGGAGCTGCCTCCACCCTCCATCCTTACAGGGCCCTGAACATCAGGGAGAGAGCTGTCTGCTGGAGAAGCGTGTCGCAGAACTGCCATCCCTAGAAAATGTCACCAAGCAGCACTGACAATTCACATACACATTTGGAGAAGGAGCAGAGACTGACTGGAAGCGTTTCCACAATTCAGGGCTCAGAAAGTGCACAGTAGCACTGGGCTGGGTACCAAAGTCATCACTCAGGCTATGTTTCCTGCTGAAATCATGAAATAATAGATGTCCAATTAACTGGCAAAGCAAGATGCAAAGAGAAATATTGCTTACAGAGAACTGGCATACTGCCCATGGAGTTATAATAAGAATATTTTATTTGCCTGGGCTTTAGATAACCTATTTCTATTCTCTCTCTCGCTGCTTCTGGAGCTCCTGAGGGTATATCAGTTTCTTGGAATAACTTTTCTTCTCCAGCATCTCTAAAGTCCTCTCCCAGCTCCACCAGCTCAAATAGAATCTCAAATACTGCTAGACTAAATACAGCCCTAATAGCTGGTGTTAGAGACCAGAGTATCTAACACATTCAAACTGCACAGACTGCAAAACTGAGGCTGTGGTACTCTTCAAAAGGTGCCTGTGTGGAAGCAGGGAAGGAGAACAGGGGCTAGCCCACTTCATCCTTTAAAATAGGCAGAGCAGGCAAAGTTAAAGCAGGAATAGGAAAAGAAAAAAAAAACCAACCACCCTAGGAAAAAAATTATTTGGCAGGAAAAAAAGCCTGCTTCACACTGCAGTTTCCTAAGTCAAAATAAAACCAAGAAGGTGCCAATAGGACTAGACAGCTGTCAACTTACCATCGACCTGCCCAGTAAGTTATTAAAATCCAGAGACTATTGCATGCAGAAATTCTTGGGTACAGTGCTCTGGAGCTAATACAAGGCACGTACCACACATCCCTGAAAAACACAACAGGAAAGGATCCAACTGCAGCACACTAAACTACCAAATGTGCATGATTTAGATTAAGGATAACTAGCATAAACTAAAACCTCTGTACAAGGTGTCCAGCAAAATAAGATTTTTAATGGGTCAATACCTCCCTACAGGCGCCGCAGCAGTAACCTGATTGTTCGCTTAACTTGCCATGTAACCACAGCCTGGGGTAGTAAATAACTGAAACCATTTCATTGTTGCAGCCATTAACCTAAAACGTGTTTTCTGTAATTCTCTGTATCTGTCTGGTGTTTCATTTCCGAATCCTTAGAAACAACTTAGTAGTTGTAACCTCAGGAAAACTGGAGGCATCAGCAGATAAGTGACTCGCTGAAGATCAGAGGGTGACCCAGTTGCAGAACTAAGAATGGAAAACCCTTCACCTCGACCTCTTAGTCATATATCCCAGCCCTTGGATACAGCTGCATTCCTGGTGCTCTCTGCTCTTGGGAAAGGCAATGCAAAGGCAGCTCCAAGACATTCACACACAGGAATTTATTTGTATTAAACTGCTATTGAAACAGTCCAGAAATGTGACCTGTCAATTCTGTTTCCTCCTTCATTCTTTTTTATTCTTAATTCTTTTTTCCTTCTTTTCTTAAAAGAAATATTTTATTCTTAAAATTCTTTTATTCTTCCTTCCAAATTTTTTATTCTTACATCAAAATCTCTCTGTATTTGCAGAGAGAAAATTCACTGGAGAAAAACAGGAGGTATGTCCCTAGTGGGAAGGGAGCCCTTAAAATCACCTGCCCGTTAATCCCTTCGCTGCTGGTGATTTCCACTCTCCTGGAGTACAAGGGTGGGTGGCTGTGTAAATGTCAAAGTGTTAAAAGCCTTGCAGCCTTGCAGCCTTCCAGCCCAAACTCGTGATAAGCCTGTGCTGCACAGCAAAAAACCCACGTTGCTGTTACGGCATTCAGGCTGCCCTGCCTGTCCATCAGAAAGCAGGAGCCCGCAGGGGATGGGGCTGACCTTGCACGGGTACAAATCCCAGAGCTGACCTCCCCTGCAGCCTGGCCCGAGACCTTGCACGTGTGCTAATCTCCCTCCACGTCCCTAGCAAGGGGTGAAGGGAAAAGGCTCCCTGTCCGTCACCCCAGCTCTTTTCTGTTTCTTTTCTTTTTGTTTCTGAAACAAAAAGCCTAAGAATTAGCTTTTTCCCAGACATAGGGAATAAAGTCCCATTGACGTGAGTCAAGACACCTAAAGATTTGATGCAGCTAATCCTGGGTTTTTCTTCCCCTTCTGTGCCACAGTGTGTTTAGGAAGGCACAGAAGCTATGTGCCAGGTGGTGGCTGCATTTGCTGAAGAAGACAGCTTTACCTTCCCGTAAATTCAACCCCAGTTGCTTATGCCAATGCCATGATCCTAAAGGCAGTTTTACAGCACACGAGGCAAAACCATCTCCAGGCTAAGTGCAGAAGTAGAAATGGCATAGCTGTGATAGAGCTCCGAGCCAGAAAAATCCTGCTGAGGAGCTAATTTCAGCTCCATCGCTTTTGGGATGGAGCCAGTCGGCACTACGGTGGGCTCTGCAGACACAGCCGCCCACTCCGAGCTGCTCCAGAGACCTTGGAGGGATTAATGTGAGCTCGGGATTTTACTCGGTGAAGTGATGACAGAGTGAGAAGGAAAACACAGGACGCGACTGGGGAGCGGAAGACGTTTCCTCTCCGACAGCACCGTTCTGGGAGCCCAGCAAAGCCCCAGTTCTCACCAGTGGAAGTCTGGTGCAGGTGCAAAAAAGCAATCAAGTAACCAAAAACACAATGAGACAGCCTTTTCCTGCCTTTTCTTGACCTCATCCTTTCTCAAACCAAACACTGCTGTTCTTTCAGGGGGGAAATATCCCCCGTTGCTTTTGACCAAACAAGAAAAGAAGAAAAACAAATCCAAATCCAGCTCATGCTATCTCTGGGTAACTGTCTAAAAAGGGCTGAGAAGAGCGACGTCTCGGCGCCACGCTGTCAAGCCTTGCAGCTGCGGGTCAGTGAGGTGCAGTAGCACAATGGCCTCAGAAATGCCTTGCCAGGATCAGGCTCATCGAGCCAAACACATGTAGTTTCCCCATTTTTACTGGGAAGGCACCAAATGAGATCCTCGAGGCAAATATGTAGTGTCTTACTCCCAGAAGGAAGAAGATCAGGAGATGAGAGAAGAACCAGGTCGTCTCCAGTGCCTTACCCACATGTCGGTCCTTCAGCAGCCTATTAACTCCATCCTGATGGGATTCCTCCTGCCATTGCTCTCGACTCCCAGTGCTACACAGGTGTACAGAACTGCCAAGAAAGGATCCTACAGAAAGACTTTGCTTGTGGACATCTGAGCGGCATCACAATCTCTCTAGTGTGATAACAGGCGTGTCCAAAGCAAACATCAGCAAAAAAGCTGCAACAAAAATAAAGAAAATTTCAAACTCAGAGTTAAGAACAAAGCAGCCAATTGCCGTGTGTTCTCGCACTAAACAGCATCATTGCAAGGAGCAAGTTAGAATATTTTAACCAAAATGTTCCACCAAAGAATCTGATTCGGGCAACTAAGCTGTATTGGAAATTTCCTTCCAATCAGCACAGCCAGAAAAAAAGCTAACACTGACAACAGCAACCTAATCTATACTGAAAGCTTTTTCCTGTATATTGGAGGGGAAAAAAAAACCAAAAAAGAAAGAAAAAAAGAAAAAAAACCCCAAACAATCAACCAAACGTGTCCCTAGTTGTCTTTTTAGGCTAAACTGACAAACTCAAGAGCTAGATTTCAGCTAGGATCTCAATTCCAAAGGCAAACTTTGAAAGCAAGCTGTTTTCCTATTACAAATAAAATGAAAAGCATTACTCCCAAACCTGCAGACTTTCCAAAAGTCAGGATTTGCATCCAAGCACACTGACCTTTTGCTAAGCTCTAAAAAATGTAATAAATGCAAAGTGCAACAGCATCTGGAACCTGCCCCGACATCTTGAATTCACATTCTCACTTGCTGATGAAAGACATTTTGCATCTTATTTTAAACAGATTTTCTCCCAGAAATCATGCCGTAGCCTGGAGCCATGACTGCGCTGGGGGACCTGGTCCCAATTCAACCCAGTTTTGGTACATGAATTGGACCTCACCATGCAGCTACTCTGCCTCTACCTGGTGCTGTGGGGTAGAACAGAAACAGGGTTTGTCCTGGGCTTACAAAGGGCTTTTGTTTTCAGGCTGGCTCCTAGCACCCTCACTTGCCCCAGGAAAATCTGTGTATATGATGCAAAATCAATCTGAGAATTGCCTTGATTCAGTAGTACCTGTGGAATAATGCTACAAGTTTTACTGTTCACCATACACTATACTCTTTCTTCTGTTGCAGCTGGCAGGTCTTCGAAGGAAACCTGATGCTATTTTGAGAAGCCAAGAAATCCAGAAAGCTCAGATTTGAGGCATCTAAATGAGAAGAGGAAAAACCAACATGATCCCGATTCCATCATTTTGAAGCAGGGATTAGCTTCCAGCACCTTGTCGTGGTTTAAGCCCAGCTGGCAACAAAGAACCACGAAGCCTCTCGCTCACTCCTCCCCCCTGGCCCCTGTGGGATGAGCAGGAGAAAATATAAAGAAAAACTCGTGGGTCGAGACAAGGACAGGGAGGGATCACTCACCACTTATAGGCACGGGCAAATGACAGGCTCAACTTGGGGAAAAAACCAAAATCAATTTACTACCAATCAAATCAAAACAAGGATAATGGGAAATAAACCCAAATCTTAAAACACCTTTCCCCCCACCCCTCCCTCCTTCCTGGCTCATCTTTACTCTCAAATTCTCTCCCTCCTCCTCCCCAGCGGCGCAGGGTGACGGGGAATGGGAGTTGGGGTCAGTTCATCACACCTTGTCGCTGCCGCTCCTTCCTCCTCAGGGGCAGGGCTCCGCACTCGTCCCCTGCTCCACCGTGTGGTCCCTCCCACGGGAGACAGTCCTTCATGAACTTCTCCAGCGTGGGTCCTTTCCGTGGGCTGCAGTCCTTCAGGCACAGACTGCTCCAGCGCGGGCTTTCTCACAGAGTCACGGCCATCTTCGGGGGCACCCACCTGCTCCCCCGTGGACCTCCGTGGGCTGCAGGGGCACAGCCTGCCTCACCACGGTCTTCCCCACGGGCTGCAGGGGAATCTCTGCTCCGGCACCTGGAGCACCTCGACCCCCTCCTTCCTCACTGACCTCAGTATCTGCACAGGGGTTTCCCTCACATTCCAATCTCCTTTCTGCTGCAGGTTTCTGTTCATAAATCTGTTCTCCCAGAGGCGCTACCACCTTCGCTGATGGCTCGGCCTTGGCCAGACTCGGGTCCGACTTGGAGCCAGGGAGGCTTCTAGCAGCTTCTCACAGGAGCCACCGCTGCAGCCTCCTTGCCTGCTACCAAAATCCCACCACACAACCCCCAAACACCCCTCTCACCAGGGATTTGCTATAATCCCTGGATCCGCACAGTGAAAACTGGCCAGCGTACATGGCAGCCGTGTCTGCGTGTGCTGGCTTCACTCCTTGGCTGCTAATGGTAACTAAAATAGGAAAAAAACAAGCAGGCCTAGGGACGTACAGCCAGAGGGATGTCCACAGCCGCTGTCAGAGCCTGACTGTCCCACACGCAACGTAACACTCACTTTTGCCTGGTGGTTGCACAGCAGAAGCATCTTCGGGACACAACAGGGGGTTGCTTAGGAGAACTGAAGAGCAAAACTCTGTTAATAGGGAGGAGCGACCATCCTAGAAATTACAATCCATTGCAACATACTAATTGTAATCACAAAAATGATCCTCTGCATATAGAAAATGGAAGACCATAACTTGCATGTATTTCACCCTATCAAAAACTTACGTGTTTGTTTAAATGTTTCAGTTGTGTTCACCTGCCCAGGACTGTGGATTGATTCTGACACTTGACTTTACATACACACACATTCACATTCACAAGGTATGACACAAGTAAAGATAATCAAGAAACACAAGTCTAGGTCATCCTGAGCTGATGCAAGAACCTTCATTCAGAGGACCTGCACGCCCAGACTACTATTGGGTAGCCGTGTTATGCCAAGGTGGGTCCCCACTGTGCACGGCATTACCCAGCACTTGGGAAATGCTTATATACACTCAGTTCATTGATTTCCCATTAGCTAAAGGTCACCGAAGGCTTTGTAAAAAGCTTTATACTCTCAGCATGATCATTCAAGGTGACAAATACTTCTGATTTACCCAAGAGCCAAAATATACAGAGTCTGAAATCAATAAGGCATGCAAAGGCTGAGAGAGAGAAAAACTGGAGACAGATAGAGGTGCCCAACAGCATGTGAAAGGTCATTGGCACCATCTCCCCTGCGCTTCCATCCCCTGTGGATGTTGCCCTGCTTGCAAAGCCCGACAGCTGGTGAAGCTGCAAGCCTTCCTCTCCCAGCGCAGGCAAAGAGCACCTTAACCCACTGCTACTTTTAGCCTTCCTCTAAATGACTGCTTGTTTGGTCCAAGCCTACAAGTCCCACCACCATTCATGAAGCCATATCTATTTCAGATAATCTGAGCCCACATAGTGTATCAGAACCCCTCGGATTTTGCCCACTGTATTCTGATATGCTTTTACCACTTAATTATTCAATTATTTCTCTTTTCCTCTACTTTGGCCCCTGCTGCCACCCCTGGAAAAGCAAACAGGGCAGGCCTCCATGCTGCAGCAGACGGCACTTGGTTTCTCAGCAGCCCCTCTTGCTCATCTCAGCATTTACCCACTCCATAGCATCCCCATTTTTTTTTGTAGATGCCCTCAACTCCCCCCACCCTTTTTATCCTTCAGAAACACAACCCCAGCCCTGCTCCACTCCCTACTGACCACTCTGTTGGCTGCCGCTGTCTTTTTGACACGTCTTCTTGGCTCTTCTCTGTCCCCTGCACTCCTCCCATGTTTTCCACAGAGACCTGTCCAGGGTCCAAACAAAACAAAGAGTCAATCCTGATGGCATTTTCTTCCATCCATTTTGAATTCCGGCAATGACAGAGAAATAAACACTGAAACTGCAGCTTCTCTGACACGAAATGTGGCTTTGCCAAAGCTGCGTGTGATCCATCTGCCTGGGGGATAAAACATGGGGTTCGTGAAGGCACTGCCTGGTGGGTCAGAAAAAGTCTCCCTCATTTGTTTAACACATGGTTTGGGCACGGCTGGGAGTGTTTTGATACTGGTACAGTCTGACACCCAGATTTGGCATTGTCTGAGGATGAGACCCTGAGACAAAATTATAAACCCCTTCATTAGGTGGAAAGCAAGAGCCCCGCTAACGCTTACTGCCATCTTAGCTGGCTGAGCACCCTCTGCTCAAGGATGCCCAGCATTTTCCAAGATAAAGACAGACATTTTGTTGGGAGGGATGCCACGCTCTGTGCCTCCGCTGCATCCCGAGCTGCCTGGAAGTCAGCCAGGGAGAGAGCAGGACAGCGAGCCGTGACCTCTGTGCATTTCCATAGCTGGGTTTTGCCCATGGACCCGTACAAGCCCTTGAGCTCTCTGAAGGGTACGTACTTCTTGAATCAATACAGAGTTTTCGTGCCAACAGCTTCCAGACTCACCCTGTGCTAAGAAAAGTCTGGATTGAGGCAGTTTTGCATGGCTTTTATTGACGAATGCTGCAGCCCTGTCTTCCCACCCAAGGCACCGTTCCTCCTGGAGACCTCCAAACCTCCTGTGGACACAGCTCACGTCGAAGAAACAAAACGCCCGCAGAAGTCGATTGCTTCGCATTGAACATCACAACAGCTTTCTCGAGGGGCCTCAAGGGTCGGGTTTGCTCCTGAATTCACCAAGTTTCTGGCGATGGCCAGAGCCCCAACCCTTGCACCCCGCTGCTGGCAAACATTGCCCCCCGCTGCTGGCAGGGGCTGCCCTCCGGGCAGAAACAAGGCACAAAAGAGAAGCTGAGACTGTGACCCAAAGCCTCTCGAGGCAAGGAAACAAGGTCTTCAGGTGGGGCAGCTGGTTTTTCTGAGCATTAAAGAGCAGGAAAGGCCCAAGTTCAAAGAGGTGCGAGTCAGGGTGCCCAAACCCACAGCCAGAGGGTTTTGGTGTGGAAACTTCCCTCCCTCCTTGTCGAGGGTCAGGCTGCTAATCTCACACCTCCCTCCCAACAGGAACCAGCCGCTGCAACTTCTCCACTTCTTAAGTATTTTATTTTAAGCCATCTCTGAATGAGTCAAAACCACAAAAAGCAAAGACAAAGCGGGGCCAGGAGGACATCAGGCCACCGCAGCCAGCCCCACAGGAAGGCAACATGGCACGTCAGGACACTTGAGGGGACACTGGTGGTCCTGGACACAGCGGGACAGGGCGAAGAGACGAACGAAAAGAAGCTTCATGTCTTGCAGGGAAAAGGCAGCAGGGCCTGATTCCCAGCTCCAGCAGCGAGCCGGCAGGCAGGAGGAGGGGGGGTCACTCACTTTTTAAGTTTATTCACACCCCCCCACAGTCCAGCCCTTTGCGACCCAAAGGCTGGGCACTACCTGCCACACAGGCTGCACAAATAAAAGCTTTTCTTGAGTGCGACAGCCTGACCGCAGGTTTTGGTTGTGCTTTGCTCAATCGTTTTACAGGGCACCCGGGACAGGAATCGCGGCTGACAGCGGCTGTAAGAGACAGACCCCCGCTGCCGCGGGAGCCAGGCTGGGGGGAGCGGCAGCGGCATTTGTCAGAGCCCAGGAACAGAAAATGGGTTTCAGATGGGCCACTGCGGAGCGGCCACACGGCCCCGGTTCCCCGGCGCCTCGCACAGACACAGCGACTGCAGCGAGAGGCTCGGCCAGCCCTGCCGCCCCGCCAAGCATCGCTGCCGTCCTGGCACGGGGCTCTCCCACAGCACCCACGCCAAACGCTACCCAGCTCCTGCAAGGGCAAACCTCAGCCTCCGCAGTCCAAGCTAGATCACCGGTTTGATTTCAGCGAGGAGGGAGCAGAAGTGCTGCATTATGTCTGCTCCAGACCCAGCACCTCCCGCTCTCCCCATCCAGCCAGGTATCGATGGCTTTATTAAATTCTGCCTTTTTTTTTTCCCCCTTCCTGCCCTTGACTAGAAGGTTTACAAGCAAGACCAGCGTGGGCAAGCCCTTAAATTCAAGCAACACGACTTGCTTGTAAGTCACCACACCCCGCACCCTCCCTGGCATCGTTTCGCACCACAGCCACGCAGCACCCTGCCAAGTCACCGGCTTTCCCCGCAGGCTGCCACGAAGGTCCAGCTTACATAAGAAGGAACAAACTAGCTTTTCTTCGCCACCCTTTCAATGCTGCCATTCATCCCCTGCCCTCCATCCTCTCAGTGCCACCTTGAGGGATGCAAAACATGCAGCCAAAACACTTCATCTCACACGTTATCCCAGGGCAAATTTTTGTTGTCCATCGGTAACGGGTCTACAATTTTGTCCCCCTAAACCACAAGTGAACAAAAGGGTTAAGGCAAAAACTACTGAGATGCAAAGGTACCCATGTGTTAAGGACAGCATACGCTGGCAAAGCCATGTTACTGCTAAAAAGTAAAGAGCTCTGAGACCTGACAGTCCTTCCCTGGAGGAAATAGGGGCTGCAGGGCAAGGTCACACACGTCCCACTGTAGCGGCGAATCCGGTATCAAACAGAAAGGGACCAAACCTGTTCAATGGTTGTGTAAAGACTTTGGCTCCGACGCTGAGCGAGCACTAAATCTGGTCTCAGTTCTACCCGGCTGGAAACATCTTGGTCGCCAAACCCCGGGTTATTTTTGTATCTGTGCCTTGGTTCTGCCTTGTTAGAGACTCCGTGCTGACTTTGGCCAAGTGGTCAGCCCCAGGGAAAAGCAAGCCAGGAGGGGAACAGGACGTCACTTTGAAGGCTGAACGTGAAATGACAAAGCCAGGTTTATTCAGACACAAATAGGCTGCTTCAAAGCATTTCTCCACCCCTTATAAAATCAGTACTAGCATCACAACCATCTACACTCCAGGATTTTTAGCCCCCTTCTGACTTCAGGCCAGCACGGATGTATACTGCCTGCCCTTTCCAATCATTCTGTCATTATTTGTCAAATACCAAATTCCAGCTCCTTTAGGAAACCAGGGAGGAAGGAAGCATGGCTGGTTGAACTCTTTGTCCTTCTCTTCCTCCTCCCCCCTCCTACTTTTACATCATCAGAACAGAGCAAGAAACCCACAAAAAATGCATATTCCTAAAGCCAGAGGCTACGTCCCAGTTCTGGCAACCCAGTGGTCTTACCACAAAGCTCAGCGCAGCCTGGATCCCTTTTGACTTCTTAACAATACATTCGCAGTGGTGGAAGGGTGGGGAAGGAGGGCTTCAAAAGGAAAGAGCAGCAAGGAACAAGCTGTTTTGAACCCAGAAGCTATCCACTGCTCCATCTGAGCTCTACTGCTCCTCCCGGCAAGTGCTTTGAAGCGTGGCAACGGGAAACGAGGAAAGAGCCTACAGCACCCAGCACGTTGGCTGGGTACGTATCTGCAAATTTTAAAATGTCTTGTATGTCAATGAAGGCTGCACTTAAAGGGGTGAAAGAAGTAAAGTATAGAAGACAGACCTCTCAGTGGCCTTACACCATCCATACGTTCTCCTGACTGCAGCTCTTAGGGAGGCTGATGGAGCCATTGGGATGCAGGCAGCCTGCAGGCAGCTCACTGAACCTTGCACACGGGGTGTTTCGGACCTTAGTGGGATGCAGGGCAGTATTAGCACATAATGCTGGAATTTACCCCCTTCACACATTTTTGGATGGGAAGAGAGGAGAGAAGTTGATGTGTTCAAAGTCTCCCCTCTCTAGCCAATGTCCACAAGGGAAATACTGCCATTAAATTACAAGGCAGCCATAAGGAGACGGTACTTTCCCATCACGTGGAGCAGCTGCTGTGCAGGATTTGCAGCCATTTTGCACCTTTTCTGCCAATTGCACGACCAGGACCTTGCTGCCAAAAATGATGGTCACACTCTGCATCCCCTTCCTCCTCTGCTCTGGATGATTGACTGGCAGCTTGTGACCTTGAAAAGATGCTCCTGGGCTCTTGGCTGGGACAAGCCATGGCCATGAATCCCAGGACAACTGCGGTTGAGGAGGCAGCAGCTGGTTTGCAGGGCGAGCTGGTGTCACAGGGGTACACTGGCCAAGCACTGGTCAGAGGGGCAGAAAGAGACAGGACCAGATCAAGAGGTGCAGAGGAAACAGCTGGAAGGAAGTTTGCACAGTTATCTGCGCTACGGTCCCAGCCACCCGCATCTACACATACTAAATATCAATTAAATTTAAATTAAAAGAGAAAAAAATAAACACTTTGTAAAGACAAGAGATGAAAACATCCATGCTGTATCTTTGAAGAGCGAGGTGAACCCCCGCTGAAGAAATGTAAATGTAGCAGGAACCAAGAGACTCCTGGGATTACTCATTACAGGAGACGAGATTTGCAACATCTTTCTGTTTTGCAGCAATTAGCTGGTAACTGGAAAAAAAAATTGAGTAGATCAACATTTTTCTATTATTAGTTTTAAATAATGACTCAGACCAGGCACTTCCTTTTTCCCCAAGCTGTAAAGAGCTAAGCACCACGACCCTGATCGTGGCTTCAGGCTCATTTAAACTGCAAATATCTCTGCAGAAATTAGAGGAGAATGGTGTGAATACAATGAGAAACAAACCCTTTTTTCCAAGCATAACTACTAGCAATTACCTTTCATTTATAGGTTAAAAAGCTTGATACAGTATATTCGCTAGGAAAAGCATGCAATGCCAAGAAGATGTATGTGTACAGAGGTTGGGGAAGCAAGGAGAGAGAGGGGAAAAGTTACGCCTGCTGATGGCCTCGGACAGAAACAGAGTAAAAGGCCAATATAGAGAAGTCTGCCCAAAACAAGGCTGCCTCCCAAGGCCTGACCCTGGACCTTAATCGCTGATATCATCCACAGCCCAGGGAAATAATTAAGCATTTCAACTCTTTTAGAGCTGCCTGCCCAATCTGCTAAGCAGACAGTTTTTGCAAAGCAAATCAGAGAGAAAAAGAGAAGCAGATTCAGCTGACGAGACACAAAAAGTCTCTTTAAAAGCATTAATTTCCCTTGGGAAGCAGCCCACATGCTCCTAGCACAGTGGGCAACCATCACTCCTGCAGCAGGTCCCAGCAAGGCAGATGATTAAATCTGCATCAATCATTTGGTATAAACAGAAAGGCAGGGGATGAGGATGCAGCATCACAAGCAGTAGCTGGCACTCTGAAAACAAACCAACTTTGAGTTCACCTTGACACTTGCTTATTGAAAGAAACCTTTTGGATCTTCTTCTTTCAGGGATAAGCATTGCAGCCCTGCCATGTGCCCTTAAAGCACGCACAGGGATGAGGACATAGCACAGTTCTCAAGGGCCCTGCACTGTACGCAGCAGTGACCAGGCCACGGAGCAGTGTACCACCTCCCCGTTCTGTAACCGGCTGCGATACAGTGACCTGCGTTTCTGCCTAAGCTACCGCAGTGTGAAGCCTGGACGCCAATTTCTGGACAGCACATCCATCCGAGAGCACGCTCTGCCCATCCAGGTTGGGTACAAGAACTTCAAGCACCGTCCTGGAATGGGACACGTCATGGAAGATGCTCCACACTACCAAGGTATACAGGGGCTAAGGAACCCCAGCTTTTTGGAAAGTAGAGTCCCTCCACCCCTTTGCTGAAAAGTGAAACAGTGCAGAGGTACTGCGTTGGCCACCTGCATGTCCTGAAACACCCCATGGGGCTTGGCGTCACTGCTCCCAACCACCATTTCCTTCCTGTGACCCTGGCGTCATGCTCACCAGCTGTGAGCGGCGCACGTCACCGGAGCACCGGTATTCTTCCAGGACTGTTTGGCCGAGTCAGGCACTGACCCATCCCATATGCCTTGAGCCCAGCTCAGAGAGACCACCAGCAGACGAAGGTGGTGAAGGCAACACCGACAAACCCAGCTCCCAGAGAGATGCGAGTGCTCTGCAAACCTCAGATCTCCAAAACAGCAGCCCTGAGACAACACACAGAGGCAGGTGCAAAATTTCTTGGGTTTTTCTTTTACTTTTTTTTTTTTTTATTCCTTCCCTTCCTTTGCCACGACACACACTTCGTATTAAATATCTTAAATATATTAATTTTTAAAAAGTATTAATAAAAAGCTACTGAAGGACACAGCTGGCAGAGTGACCAAGGGCAGCGACCCATTGCAAAACATGGGGACGTTGTAAAAAACAGAAAACCCAGACAACAAATGGTAACAAAAAAACTGGCATTTTTTGCCTATGCACAGCTGGCTGGAATACCCCGGACTCTGGCATTATTGCAAAAATGGAAGGGGAGGCGGTAGAAAAAATATATTCCGTTGTACCAACCTGTGCGGGGAAGGGAATTAAGAGCAAAAATGAGGAGGCTTTAAACATTTTTGGTATTTCAGATGTTCCCTCCCACACCCACCGCCCAATCGCTTCTAGTCTTTAAGCAAGTTTTCTGGCTTGGGGTAGCCAAAGAGTACAAAATCTGCTTCATAAAGCTTGTAGAGCTGCTGCCTCCAAGCCAGGGGGATTTTGGCAAACCAGTTATCTTCCCAGCTGCTGGCAGTCCTGTTCCGGTAGCTGGGGGGGAAGCGAAGCAGCCTGTCCACTTTGAGGAGCTGCAATAGATAAGCAGCATCCTCATCCAGCGTCTCCAGCTTTCCGATGAAATCGTAGTCTATCTGGCACGGATGGCACAGACGGTAAACCTGCCTCCAGTGCTCATTGAAGGGGGCCATCTTCTCTGTCCTGGGATCCAGTAAGTACTGGATGAAGTCAGAAAAGGTGACTTTGAGGCCTGCCCCGAAGGCCTCGCTAACGGAGGTGGGAAGGTTGGTATGGTTGGAGTACAGTTTTAGCATGGGGATGGCAAAACGCCGGTAGAACTCCTCATTCTCCAGCTCAAATTTGCTGCGAAAGGCAGAGATGAGGCGGACAAAAGGGTCTCGTACAAAAAGGAACTTAGTGTACTTCTTTAGCTTGATCTTCATGAGGTGCCGGGAGAACTTCCCATAACGGCGCCAGAATTTGTTGAACGTCAAGTGGGTGCTGGTGTTGTGGACATGTTCCCGGGGGATATCCAGAGGGTTCCGGTATGGGACCCCCTGGTCCAGCAGGCTCTCACTTAACACGATCATCACCCGTTTCCAGTTGGTGCAGGCCACCTTGGGGACATAACAGTAGATGATGCCATGGCGGTCATCCACGATCAGGTGGTTGAGCTCGTAGTTTGGAATGTCATCAAAGGAGCGCTCCTTGGTGGGGAAGGTGAAGCTGGAATTGGCACAAAACTCCCGCAACGTTCTCTGCCTCTCTATCTGCAGTTTCTCTTGGTCCAAACTGTTTCTGTCATTGTGCGTTGACCAGTCATAGCCCCGCACGTTCTCCTCCAGGTTGCTCACCGCAGGCTTGCCGGAGCCCTGGACGAGTACCTGCTCTGTCTTTCGGGGGCTAGAGTTATTCTGTTTCAGGTTCGAACTAAGCAGCTTTGCCAAAAATTCATCCACGTCTGGCAAGGCTTCCCAGTCTTCGCCTGCCGTGATACCAGGGATGGCTCCTGGGGAATGAGGCCTGGAGAAGGACGTATGCAGGTAGAAGTGAGCCGTTCCCACGTTGTCCCAGTACACAATGATCAGGAGGATCATGAAGATGGAGACCAGCACCACAGAGAGACGGAGGAGCCGTGCTTTGGTCATCCTGACACCTACTGTGACAGCTGGCTTTCACCTGGATTCACCTCCGGCTTGCAGAGTGAGGCTTGGGATCCAGCATGGTGCTGCAGACCAGGAGCCTGGAAATGTACCAGAAAAAAAGTTAGTCGAACCCTTAATAACTCTGGTTTGGAGAGAATGACCTTGCACAATCAAGACTCGCCACGGGGCTGACCATCCATTTCCGCATGCGGAGAGCCAGGTTAGTCTGAGGTACCCATAGAAACTACGCGGAGAAGAGCTGACTGGCCAAAAGGAGGCATAAAGTCTTGCAATTTTACCAGTTTTCATAGCAAGCATGGGGGTTTTCTTACCAATCTCAAGCTTCTAGAGTCATGTGATTTCAAGGGAAGCTCCATTTTCATTTAAAAAAATAAATACAAAGATTTCAGGCCTAGAGTTTACAGAGCGAAGTTCGAGGGTATTAAAAAAAAATGCAACTATATACAGAAAGTACATAGAGCCAACTACCTTTCACAGACCTCCTTGATTTTTAAACCTATCTAACACAACAGGAAGAGAGGGCTCAATCCACGATTTTAGCTTGTGGTATCACACTGTGGTCTCATCTCCCCATGAAGATGTTCTGTACCACTGTGCTGAAAACAAAGACCTTATCGGAGTTATAAATATATAGTTGAAGATGCCGTTGCCTCAGTGGCTAAAGCAAGCCTCTGCTGAGAGAACATCACTGATCCGAATGCACCATCTTACCTAATCTGTGCGAAGTCACCTCCACAACCCTTCTTGATAGCTACTTCATTTTGTCAAGAACAGAGATTAGACAAACAGTTTTCCTACAAAACCCCCCAAGTGGATGTAGCCCTGATAAGAGCCACACATCAAGAAAAATTTAAACAAATGACTACTTCTAACTCAACCAGTTCTGAGATTAAGGATGCTCTGGTAAATCTTTGTCCATGTCCGGACTCTATTGAGTCAGGATATCTTTTCCTGGTTTAACGTAATTTATATTTCTATCACACTCATCCCTAACAACTCTTGATCACCAAAGGCAGGCGAGAAATCACTGTTAAAAGGGCAGCTCAGAATATCTTTTCTGGAGGGTGCACCAGGTTTGTTTTTTTTACCTCAACCAGTCCCATCTTTTCACTGCTACCTCCTTCCCTGCTGACTCCGAGCCCCCTTCCACCAGCAAGCTCCTCAAAAGTGATGTCTCCCCACCCTGATGCATCTTTTCTGGTCTAAAGTTCCACGCAGAGGCAGGCTGGCAAACCAGCCTTGCTCTCTCCCCAGGAGATCAAGGAGCCAGTGCCTACAGCCAGGGAAGAACATAGTAAAGTGAGGAGCAGCTATCTGATATTTTGAGAATGAAACCTAAGTTTGCTGTTTTACAGTCTCTCTCTGCAAGGTTTAACATCAAAAGACAAGCAAAATGTAGTCACTCCAACCTCCTCCTCCCTCCAAACGCAGTCCAGCCCCTGATTATAAAGGCAGAACATCAGCTACAGATAGAAAACAAGAGCAGCCCTTTCTGCAGACATCCCCATTCTTTATCCCTGTTTTTAAACACAACCATATAATCGAGAAATCTCCAAATGGTATCATTTATTGTGATACCTCTGACCATCGCTCTCATTAGAGTCTCAAGCAGTGCCTGGGTCTTCCCTGGATGCTTCGTGACTTCAGAACAAACCCTGCAAACACCAGCTCTGAAAACAAAACCACTTCAGGGCAAGGTGCCCTGAAAAGCTTTTCAAAACGAAGACTGGGTCTCTCTTCCTCTGGAAACACAGAGGTTGCTCCCCAACCAGTTCACACGCCACCCTTAAACGGCACCAACCCCACCCTGGACAGGGATGCAAAGAACCTGAGAATCCAGATATGCAAAAGTGCTGAGCTCTGTCATGCCCGGGGGAGGGGGGGGGTGTGTGTGCAGAAAATGCTCAGAGCCTTTGAAGCTCACAGCAGCCTTGCATTGAAAGACTTGTCTAAAGAGCCATCAAGCATGGCTGTGCTTGTGCCTCAGGGATGCCAGATTTTAACAAAGTCCTGGTTTCAAACACTAGACTAAAAGCATTAGACCAGAATTTAGTAACAAACAGGAAGAATACCGGATATGGTTACATATCGAAGTATTAGCTCAGCTTAATGTCCCAAAAGACATAAAATGCAGAACTGAAGGTTTAGGGTTTTTTCCACCCTGGTGTATTTATTTACACTTCAGAAGCAGGGACAGCCAGAAATTCAGTGTAGCTGTAGCCTAACACATGGCTTTGAATTGCAACACCAAACACCGTGTTTCCTGGAGCCCGGCTCTTATTCTGTGTGTGAAGAGAAGCTGGAGGAACTGCAGACGTAACACTTTGCACTCTGCGGAGCAAGAAGTAGGTATTACTCAGCAGTAATTCTCTACGTTTAGCTAGTCAAGGTTGAGGATGGAGCAGATCTAAGAAGAAACACCCAGAGAGATGAGCACAGAGTTAAAGAAGGGGCAAATTACATATGTGCGTCAGCACTTCAGGCCAAGCATCTCAGTCCAACAGCAGAAGATAATGGAGTGACGCTGCCAAGCCTACTGCTTGGCACACGTCAGGGTTTGCGTTTTGCCTGAATCTGTTCTTGCTTTTGAGCCGGTTAGCTGTTCACGGCAGGGACTGCTTCCTATTCTGGATGAATAGGGTGCCCACTGCGCACATAATCCCTAGCACACTGGGTTTCCAACGCTGCTTGAGACCTTTAGGCTGGCTGGAATGCAGCAAGCCCAGAAAGCTGCACGGAGCATCCCTTTCTGCCATGCCTGTACCCAGCAGCTTCCACAGCTTCAGGCAGTGCAGCAGCCTGCTAGCATTTCTGCAAAGCTGTCCCACCCTGGCACGGACAGATCACCCTCTCAGCAGCAGCGACAGAAGCAAACGAGACGCTGTGTGTGGCACACGCATTCCTCGGGCAAACGGAAGGAGGGCTCTTCGTCAAAGCCACCACCATAATGTAGCTTTACCAAGTGCACCCCAAGGGCTCGAGCCTGCTTTCCAGGACACAGCACGCAGGCCCGCCAGAGCATTTGGCTTTTCCAAGACACACAGCAGCAAGCAGCACAGAATCGAAATGACTCCACTTCTGTTAACTCTATCAGTGCTAGAGAGGAACCCTGGAAAAGAGCAATAACACAGCTTAATTCCCCCTCATGAGAAAAACACTGCAGAAAACAGTTACTCTATTGACTATGGTACATCCTCTTCCTGAGCACTTCATAAAAGATGCCAGACTGAAAGCACAAATTACAGGTCTCTGTGCACATCAGAGGGAATGCGCCTCCATCCTCCTCTTGCCAGAATCAAAAGGAAAAGCCTCCAAGAGGAGCCAAGAATTTACATTCAAGTTTAACCCAAAGTCACCAGCCAACAAGAGCATGCACCAGGATCCACACAAAGCTGCTTCTGTGACATGACGCTGGCAAACCGGGAAACAGACCAAGTGCTATAATCATCCTACAGAGTCCCCCGAGCAGCCATCCCGTGATCATCTCCAACCTGAACCTGGCAAACCAAGGACTCTTCTCCCCATCCCAGGCCCGAGAAAGACACCAAAGTCCAAGGTCACTGGACCCATCCTCTCCTATCAGAAGCTGCCATGTCAAATAACCACCTCTGAAACGCTCATTTAAAAACAGAAAGGGGGGATGTGTCCCCAGCGCTTTTATTGCAAAACCTATTGCAGATGCAACTCCTCAACAATTTGGAAACCTTATTTGCACTTCACAGCCTGACTGTAACTGTTTGTTCTCAGGGCAAACAGCAGCTCAAGTAATTCCTGTCTCTTCCTCTCCTCTTGGCTTTGTATGACAACTACCTTCTCTCACAGCCTGTCTTTGCAAAAGAAAGTTACCCCAGCTCACTTACAGGAGCAGTAAGGCCTACAGAAAATAAAGGAGCTTCCATGTGGGTATGTACCGGAGACAGGGGACAATAACCCCTCTCTGTGAACAGCAATGGTTTAGAAGGGACTGTGCCTCCAAGGACCTGGGTGCAGATTCTACCCTTTCTTGCTTTGTGTTTCCCCAGGCTTGTCCCTCTCCCATTGCTCCTAACTCCCCACGGGGAAGCGCAAGGCACAGGTCAGGCACTAAGCACCAGCTCACCTCCACCAGTGCCCGCTCGTTCTAACAGGAGAAGATACGGGATTTCAGGTAGCTCACTTGAGCTCTGCCTGCTTCTGAAGATAGAAAGAGGTGGAATGAGAACTTTTAAAAACATACAAAACCCCCAAATTCAAATGGATACTTTCCTGTGGGGCACCTGCATTCACCAGCACTCACTTACCCATGCAGCCTTCTTTACCCACCTATCCTGGTATGCACCTGCTACCAGTTACGCCTAGGGAATAGGCAGGCTCTAGAGAAGCAGCACCAGTTTAACCTCCTGCAGGTGCAGGAGAAGGAGCGCCCATCAGCCAAAGCAGATGGACGCTGTACCAATAACCAGAAACCAATTTCACACGCTCGGCCATCACTCAATAAACCGCTTCTCCTCAGCTTTCCAAAAATCTAGCACCTTTTGCAGAGCAGGGAAGTTTTAACCCATGTAATGACATCAGCGGTTACATTAGTATAAATGCACAGTGTAAGCAAAAAATTAGAGCTTGCATTGCACATTTTACCGCAACTCCGCATATATATGCTAGAGACCAGCAAAAGAACATCCTAATCTATGTAGCTATGCCAGCGCCTTCCCTCCCGTCGCTGCCACAAAGCCTGGTTTGTACAGGCTTGGCAGTGCCAGTCGCCTCCTTTTTAATATCCATACTTGGAAGTTGTCTCGATAACCATATTTCTAAGATTTCCAGGAGGAAATCCCAAAACGCAGCACACCCTGTTCATTCATTACCTTTATTGCAAACTTCAAGCACACCCATCATTCCTGGCCTTACAAACACAGGAAGAGCCCCGGTGAGTCTCGGTGCTGACAGCCCGGGCCAACAAATCCCTGGAATATTTGTTGTATGTCAGCGCAGGGGCCAGAAACCAGACCCTGCCGCTCGCGCCGCCTGCGTTTGCCTTACAAACACCTGATTTAAGCACAGTTTTCTGCTGTACGTAGCTCAGCCCCGTGCTGAAGTTTCGTGCGTGAAGTCCAAGCGGGATTAATCACGTTAACGGCCGTCTCTGCGAAGCGACGTGAAAAGCCCGTGCTCTACCGTCGACAGAAACGCTCCGCCGTCGGAGGAAGATGTTTCCAGGGTTTGCTTTCGCAGCCGCTCGGACCGCAAGACGCTCCTGAGTCCAGAAGCAAGGCGGACTGCAGAACACCGCAAGAACGAACACGAGCGGGCTGTCCTCAAACCTCAGGCCCAGCACCGGCGGCATGAGCAGGGGGAAAAGCCAGCGTTTCACGGTTCGGAGCAGAGGAGCCACCCCACAGACCCAACTCGCCTCCTCCCCGTCCCCGCCGAGGCGTGAGGGTGGGCAACGCTGCCCGGCTCACCACACGACGCCCCGGGGATCCCGATGGAGCCGTCCCCGCCGAACCGGCCAGCCCTTCTCCCTTACCTGGCTGCGGCCGCCCCGGGGAGAGCTCAGAAGGGATGCCGTGCCCCGGCTGCGGCTGATAACCGGGAGCTTCCCCGGTCCCAGCCCCGGCACACACACACACACTCACTCTCCCCCCCGCCCGCCTCAGCCGCCTCCCAACCCGTCCCCTCAGGCGCCGAGCCCCGGGCCCTGCCCTGCCCGCGGGCACAGGCCGTCCCCACCCCGCCGTGGGGCGGCTCCGCGCTCACCTCCCGCCCGGCCAGCGGAGCCTTCCTCCTCCTCCTCCTCCTCCTTCTCCTCCTCCTCCTCCTGCCCGTCCCCGTCCCGCCGCTACCCGGGGGCCGCCGCCTCTCGCGAGACGCCGGGCACGGGGGGTCCCCGCGGGGCCGCGGCGCAGGCGCCGCTCCGCCCGCCGGCGGGAGGCCCCGGCCCGCCCTGCCCCGCGCCTTCACCCGCGGCCTGGAGGCGGCGGCTCCCAACCCCGGGGAACCCGGGCCCTGAAAGGGAGTAGGGGGGCGGCTCGGGGGGGCGGTCGGCCGGCCTGACCGGAGAGCCCGCCTGGGGGGAGCGGAGGGGCTGCCCCGGCACCGGCTCCGGCTCCCCGGTCCGTTCCCACAGCGGGAGCGCTGTGGAGAACCAAGGGTAGCGAAGCGCCGAACGAGCCGCTCTCTTCAGGGCTCTCTGAAAGGGGGCCGCGCTGCCAAACCCTCCTCTTTCGAGCGATCGCGCGAGGGGATTTTAACCCAAACCTCGTTTTTTAATTCGTTACGGGTTGCGCGGAGGGCTCGGTATTTAATTTCCCTGCAGGCTGGGGGGGGGGCTCAGGGGCTGCAGAGGTTAAGACCCCCCGCCCCCCTGCAGCCCCTGCCCCAGGGACAGGACGAGGAGGCAGCGATGGACGCGGTGGCAGCAGTCCTCGTCCCGAGGTGGATGCGGCATCCCGAGACTTGACATCGCTGCTTGCTGGAGCTCGCGGTTAGATGTAGGCAGTTTCAAGCTGTTTTGTGGAAAAAAAAAAACCCCAGCCTCTTGGGTTCTAGTATGAGGAGCAAAGCGTAGATCACTGGGTACGGTAAGGCTAGAAAGCGCGGCTTGAAAAGCCCAGAAGAGCTTAAGCTCCCTTTGCGACTCTTGTGGTTGAGAAGAATCAAATCAAAAAGCCCTTAGCCCAGCACTCAAAATGAGCACGGTCCCACTTTGCGCAGGAGATGAGCTGCAGCCTCACCTCCAGCAATTGCCAAAGCTACAAAAGATAATTTACAGATTCCACCTCCAAGGTCTCCATCCCCAACTATAAATTAACAGGCTTAAAACGCAGGTTTTACAAACGGGGAGATTAGCACATCACGCAGCTCCGTACTCTTCACAACAGTCATGGCAAATTACCAAACTCTTTGTTACACAACCTCCCTTCAGAGAGACAGCCTCAAACCAATGCCTTCGGCTCAAATGTCCCGCTCTTTGTGTGAAATAATAGCCCTGAATGCTACAACTTTTCATGGGGATTCAGCCCAAAGGTATTTGGTGCAGATGTATATGCTTGGAAAACTCCACTTTCCCTCACTTTTGGTCCTTCAGTGTTTGCAGGTCACATGAGGTCTTGTAAGTACAGGCTTGGCTCAAGACCTGCTGGCACAGGTTTGTTTTACACACAGTCTGTGCTTATTTTGTCTGTGTGTCCTTTTTTTATATCTTTGTTTATCTGAAAGAGTCAGCCCAGGGGAACAAGTGTTCCTGACCTGTTTCGCCATCGCACCTCTTCCTGCATCTTTGTTTCATAAGGAATGTCGGCTGCTTTCTATACCAGCTTATGCACTTGCATTGCATCCCTGCTTCAGGGGTTTAAGGCATTTTATAAATACAAGTAATCTAAGCTTCCTCATCCCTGGAGTGAGCTACCCCTCATCTTCCTGACAGATAGCGGAGCAAGAGGCATAGAGGAATGGGGAGTGTGTGCAGTGTCACGCAGCAAGTCAGAAAGAGCATGTAGGAGAATTCCTTACAAATGCTGCAGCTGCAAAAAAAGATGCTTCATCCATCTGAAAAATGCACAAACCAACCGGATTGTCATCTCGGATACTTTGGCAGACCTAGGAGGGAAGCCACTCCTGTTTGGGGCATGGAGTCACTATTTATTCAGTGCAAGGACCAGCACCGTTTTATTTGCAGCATATTCAAAACGCAGGGAAAATACTTTTAAAAGCCCCTTACGGAAAAGGCTGCTGGCTGGAGATGTTTGTTCCAAAAAGAAAAACACAGTCCCGTGGTTTACCTCCAGGCTAGCTTTTATCAGGGTCTTCACCTATCACCATGCTGCTTCTCCCGGCTGCAGTCAGATCTGAAATGCTCTGTAGATGGAAAAGAGCTTAGAGCAATCTCTGACGGCTCTCACAGCCAAACATCTGCTCACCCAAACAGCATTCCAGGCGTGCGTTACACCTCCCAGCTTCACAGCAACACACAGGGACAGCAGGGAAGAATGGGGAAACTATTTCTCAGGCATTTACATTTGGTTTTAATAGTCAGGGAGCCTTTTGGATGCATGGGTGGTATCCACACTTTTGCCCCAGGAAAAAGGCGGCTTGGGCTCCATGCTGACATCTTCTGGGAGGAGAACACTGCTGGGAAAATGAGGTTTTCCTCTTTTCTTGGACTCTGTTAACAACCTACTTGTCTTAAACTGCAGCTAAAAGCTAGAGCGCACAGTACAGAGGAAAGACTTGCGGTAGGGATATAGGAAAAAGTAATCTACAATGTATAGGGTCCCTCTCCCCCCTGCTAGCCTTCCCTCTGCTTTTCAGCATGACAACACAGAAGCTAAAATACTGAATCCACTTCCCAGACTTTCAGCAGCCTTGAAATTGCAATCCCTTGGAGCCACAGAGAGTCCTGCTCCCCCAGTGACTTCTACTTAGTCTTCGGCTGGTTCCCCAGGTGGGCGACTGACTCCTGCTTTTGCCGACTGCTGGCACCATCTGCGGGCCCTGCAAGTGAGGGAAGATGAAGTACCTGGTCAAGTTTCTCAGAATTCCATTTGAGTTTCATTGCCAGTCAAAATGGGGAAGAGACAAATTGCCACGAGCTATGGAGAGGAATGTTTGGCAAAGGCCCTGGGATCTGCACATCGTTGCCTTAAGAAAATCCCAAGGTGGCACTTTCTGTGGAAGCAGTATGTTGTCACACGGCTAACTCAGATTAAACTTTGTACTTCACATATGCGTTAGGCTAGGGTTATGAACACCTCTGAAAATGTTCTTTTCTCTTCCTAAGAGGTTATTTTTGGCTAAGAGGGAGATGGAGTGTAACTCATTCTGGAACATTGCCCATGTCATCTGTTGCAAAAAAAAAAAAAAAAAAAAGTCTTAAAAGTTGGCTGTAAAACCCCTACCCATGTGACAGCTTTCCCAACTGGACCATTTGTATTGCATTTACAACTCTTTATGTTCAGACTGCAACAGAGCAAGTGCTGAAGAATACAGTAATGCCTCCTGAGCCAGCCAACCTGATATTTTATGTACTCACCCTTGACTTGCTTCTGTAGGACCCGTCCTTTGACACGATCAGTGTTGCTCTGCTGGATGGTGCTTGCAGGAGCATTGTCTTTTGGCAGCATCTCTAGTGGAGTCCCCTCTATCAAAGGCAGGGAGAGCTTCATTAAAAACAGTGAGAGCAGAGCACAGTTTAAAAACATTTTGCAATGCATGAGTTACTAATAGCTAGCCAAAATAAATTATAGCATCGTAAATCAAAAGTTAACCATTTTTTAGTAACAAAAAAAAGGTAAGAAAAACTAATTAGCATCAGTAAGCACCTCTTGCCAGAATGGGGAAGGATTCTGGCTACATTTCAATAGGATTTGGGTTTCCAGTTCCCCTAACCTCATCCTGGCTTTGTGTGTCTGCACAAAGAAAAATAACTGAAGCTGACAGATGGTCAGTGCAGCCTGTCAGGTCTTGGTCTCCTTTCTGAGGCTTGGTTTGGATGTGAAACTGCCTGGATGACGAGACCGAGATCAGCAACCTGTTGCACGTGAACCCAGCTGAACACTAATTCCCCCCCCTAGATTACAGAGGCATAGTTGAGGCAGTGGTCTGCAAAGGATATGCTTTCTTACCCATCGAAAGCTACTTAGACCATATAAAAAAATGAAGATCAGATTACTAATAGTTCTGACCATTAGCCTTTACTCTGGCTTATTTCTCACATGACAATCCATCTTTTCCAACAGAGCTGATGCAGGATGTCACCAGCGGCTCTTTGGCCCCTACCTGAATGGTGGCTGATAGGAACCTTGACCTTTGCGGCAATGGATATGCTACTTGCAGCTTTTGACTGATGGAAGAGTCTAGCTTGGCACAGGTGGTTCTCACAAGCTTTGTCTGTATTGGGGCTTGAAGGAGTCCGAGGCTTAGCTTTTGAGGTCTGAAACACACCAAGTTGAGTTAACCTCAGTGGTGATGTCTCTCACCTCTGTTGCCACGTTGTACCAAAAAGTTTCCTTTCACACCTGACTTTGGCTTATCTTGGTGTTTAGGCAGGAGGTCAAGGACATTATAGAAGAATAAAGATATTTAACTTATTTCCTCAAGCAGCTTGTGTCACAACCCAACCAGCATGCTACCCTGGGTAGTGTGGGAGGTCACGGGAAGCTTGAAATCCCTCCGAGAAATGACGCCAAACAACCAATCAAATTGTTTATTGAGCACAAACATAAACAAAACCGAAACAATCGTGTGATAACTCAAGAAACTGCTGTCTGCCTAGCAAGTAACAAAATTGAAGGGAAAGGTGAGGGGAGAATTTTACCCAATTTTACCAAAATGATTAAACATGAAACTTGAACTCTATGGATGAAGTATTCAGATGACTAACAACATCAAACTATATACA